>NC_138771.1:273902877-274275377 GCF_965119305.1 Pelophylax lessonae
GGGCGTTTCCTATACTGGGTGGGTGTAGTTTAACCAAGGTTATATAAAGGGATGTTTAAGAGCAGCTCATTTGGTCTCTGGCAGCAGGGCCACATGTCTTTATGTCCGAAATTTGCTTTTGGGGGTGGGGGGTTTGCTGGCATGCCTAAGGACCCATATTGCAGTAAGTGTATTTTGTTGGATGAATACTTTTCATGCTCTAAATGTTTTGTATAGTTTTTGCAACATGTGTCTTTATGTACTCTATAGATGTGTTTTATTTATTTTCATGCCTCTGTGTAGCTGTATGTTCTACTGATTTGATGGTATTTAAATGGAAAGGCAGGCTCATGCAAACAATAACCATAAAAGTATGTTGGGTATGTTGGGTATGTTTTATGCTTAATACTAAGGTGTCTACAAATTATTTTGCTTGACTGTTGGATATTGTAAGCTCTATCTATTCATCATATGTTGTATCTCTGCACTGTAATTTGAATAAAGATTACTTGATTTGGGGGTTTTGGGGGGCATTTCACATGCCTGCTTGAGTGATTACTGATGTTTTATGCATGTTCAATAAAGCCTATTCATTTGTACACAGCTCCTGTTTTTTTTTTCTTTTCTTCATATTTGTCTGGATGTAATTCAGATATCTTTTGTGTCTATTGAATGTAATCCATTGCTTGTATTTTTTGTGTGTGTGCAATGGCAGTACAGTATGAACATGGGTAGGGTTTCTCCCTTTACTCCAGCGAAGTGTGTATGGGTGTGTATGGCGGGGGGAGTGTGTGTGGGGGGGGAGTGTGTGTGTGTGTGGGGGGGAAGAGTGTGTGTGTGTGGGGGAGGAGTGTGTGTGTGTGTGGGGGGGGGGGGGGGGGTGTTTGTGTGTGTGTGTGGGGGGGGGAATTAGTGAGTGTGTGTGTGTGGGGGGGAGGAGTGTGTGTGTGGTTGGGGGGGAGTGTGTGTGTGTGGGGGGGATTAGTGAGTGTGTGTGTGTGGGGGGGGAGTGTGTGTGTGTGTGTGGGGGGGGGATTAGTGAGTGTGTGTGTGTGTGTGTGTGGGGGGGAGGAGTGTGTGTGTGTGTGGGGGGGGGGAGGAGTGTGTGTGTGTGGGGGGGGGAGTGTGGGGGGGTGTGTGTGTGTGTGTGTGGGGGGGAGTGTGTGTGGGAGGAGTGTGTGTGGGGGGGAGGAGTGTGTGTGTGTGTGTGGGGGGGGAGGAGTGTGTGTGTGTGTGTGGGAGGAGTGTGTGTGTGTGGGGGGGTGTGTGTGTGGGGGGAGGAATGTGTGTGGGGGGGAGGAATGTGTGTGGGGGGGGAGGAGTGTGTGTGTGGGGGGGAGTGTGTGTGTGTGTGTGGGGGGAGAGGAGTGTGTGTGTGTGTGGGGGGGGGGGAAGGAGTGTGTGTGTGGGGGGAGGAGTGTGTGTGTGTGGGGGGGGGAGGAGGGGGAGTGTGTGTGTGTGGGGGAGTGTGGGGGGGGGCTAAATTGTAAGAACTAATTAAAGTGTGTATGTATATATTTAGCTAAAAATTAAGGAATAATACAAAATTTCTATTCAGCCTCTGTGGATGAATGTAACCAAAACATTTAATAAAAAATCACTAAAAATGATTACTAAATAAAAGATTGCTACAGCGCTCACTCAGTTTTTTAGTTGGCCTAGGTCAGCGATGATGAACCTTGACAACACAGGTGTTTTGTAACATTTCCCATGATGCTCACCTACACTGCAGAGTACATGAGCATTATGGGAAATATAGGGCAAAAACATCTAGGGGGGGGGGGTTAAGGGTTACCATCACTGGCCTAGGTAAAACATTTCCAATACATTTTAGTTGTCTGTGTGCACCATTTTTAAAATAAAGCAAAGTCTCTTTAAAATAAATTGCAAATGGCACATTGGCGTTCGCCCTGGACCAGAAATGACACCAAATTGGGTTGCACACATTCCAGCAAGTGGTCACAATCAACTGGCTAATCATGGTGAGGGCCGCTTTCAGCTGTGAAGAAATGGCATTCATATGCAAAGTAAGTGTTTGTGGGGGGGGGGGTCTGTGCTTGTAATCAGAGCATTGATTACCAGTGCAGACCCTTGGGGGATGCCACTAGAGCCACCAGGGATTGCTGACCCATGGCCACCAGGGATGCCCACCCATGCCCCCATTGATACCAATCAGTGCTCAGGGAACCTGTTAGTGTCCTCCTCATCAGTGCTGCCCATCATTACCATCTATCAGTGCTGCCCACCAGTGCCAATCATTGCCCATCAGTGCCACCTATCAATGCCCATTAATGCTGCATATCAGTGCCGCCTATCAGTGTCCATCAGTGCTGCATATTAATGTCTCATCAGTGCCTGCCAGCGCAGCCCCATCAATGCTCCTCAGTGCAACAAAAAATATATTGATTTACCAAATTTTATTACATAAACAAAAACACATTTTTTTAGGGGTCAAACATTTAGGTCTTTTTTTTGCCAATAAAAAAAAACCTTGCAGTGATCAAATACCACCAAAAGAAAGCAATATTTGTGTGAAAATAATGTCATACATTTGTGTTAGGTACAGGGCGCAATTGTCATTCAAAATGCAACAGCATAAAAAGCTGAAAATTGGTCTGGGCAGGAAGGGGGTGTAACTGCCCTGTAAGGAAGTGGTTAACTATTGAAACATGGGAATAAATATTCCATGGGTAATCATGCTTAGTTCAATGGTTTAGTGGTTTAGTGGTTAGTGTTCCTGTCTATAAACACTGCAAGCATGAGTTCAAATCCCAAGTGTGCCATCGCCTCCTTAAATTTTAGACAACTGTAAATAAATACTGAAACTTGGCAAATGCATAATTGCACCCTGCACATATGCATGTCTGTTTCTTGAATATACATGGCCATTGACATGTAATTTTAGGTGATGTAGCCAATGTACTACTATGTGGCAAAAAAAAATAATAATGAGACACAACTGTGAGCACACAGGGTGTTATTATGGTTGGGCCACTACACCAAAGTGCTGAATACAATCAGATGTGCCTGAAAGTTTCAGATGAATAAAGAATGAAGATTGCTAATTAGACAGCTGTGTAGTCTGCTATTAGTAAATCTAAAGGTTAAAACACATAAGATACATAACTATACCTTAAAATTAAAATAAACCATAATAGATGACATTGCTATGTAAAAGTGATTCAGAATAGACAAATTTCCTTTTATGAAAAACACAAAGGGAATTTGGTTAACTCCAAACCCGAATTCAATCTTAGTTAACTCCAACTCTGAATTCACTAAAGCACCTAGTTGAAGATTTAACTCCAGCCACTTACCTAATTAGGATGCTAATGAGTTTAGGCTGGAGTTATTTCTGGAGAAGGGAGCAGCTCTACTCCAAACTTATAGTGAATTAGGCCCTTGGTGTTTACAAGCTAAAATCATTTCTTTTTTGCTAGAAAACTACTTAGAACCCCCAAACATTATATATTTTTTTTTTAGCAGAGACCATAAGGAATAAAATGGAGATCATTGCAATATTTTTTATGACACCGTATTTGCGCAGCGGTCTTCCAAACGCAATTTTTCTGGAAAAAATTCACTTTTTTTAATTAAAAAAATAACAAAACGGTAATGTTTGCCTAATTTTTTTCCATAATGTGAAAGATAATGTTATGCCGAGTAAATAGATACCCAACATGCCATGCTTCAAAATTGTGCACGCTCGCGGAATGGCGACAAACTTTGGTACTTAAAAATCCCATTTTTTTTTTTAAATGTTATAATTTTTATTCCTATTACAAGGAATGTAAACATTACTTGTAATAGAAATAGCCATGACAGGACCTCTTTTTTGTGAGATCTGGGGTCAAAAAATCCTCAGATCTCACAGGTACACTAAAAAAAAAAAAAAAAATGGTAAAAAAAAATCGGCTGTTTAAGCCGGTTGCTAGGCAACCATGTTTGAAGTTGCTCCGGTCCTCCAAGACCATACAGTCGAGTGAGGGCCATCTTGCCCTCACTCGACTTCCTGCCTAAGAGGATCGGATCATTTTCCCCGCTGCCGGCACTTTGAACCAACATGAGCAGATGACATGGCTCCCTAAATCACCACTGACTGCGGAAACTTTTCACTGGAGCTCATGGAACTTGTATTCTGTGCCTTTACACTCTTCCTCCAGACTCTAGGACCTTGGTTCAGAAATAAAATGCAAATTTCCATAGTCCGTTAAATTTTTATGGTATCCCTGTGCTTGATTGGCCAGCAAACTCACCTAACCTAAACCCCATAGAGAATACGTACGGTATTGTCAAGAGGAAGATGAGACACCAGACACAACAATGCAGATGAGCTCAAAGCAGCTATAAAAGAAATCTGGGTTTCCATAACACCTCAGCAGTGCCACAGGCTGATCACCTCCATGCCATGCTGTATTGAAGCAGTAATTCATGCAAAAGGAGCCGCGACCAAGTATTGAGTGCATACTATACTGTACATAGACATACTTTTCACTAAGCCAACATTTCCGTATTAAAAAATCCTTTTTTTATTGGTCTTATGTAATATTCTTATTTTCTGAGATACTGAATTTTGGGTTTTGACTACCTGTAAGCCATAATTATCAAAATTAAAAGAAAGAAATGGTTGAAAAATATCACTCTGTGTGTAACACATATATATATAAAATCTATACGTTTCACTTTTTGAATTGAATTATTGAAAAAAATTAACTCATGATGATATTCTTGATATTCTAATTTTATGAGATGCACCTATACATTGACTTTTGTGTTAGTTCTTTTTTTTTCCAATAAATAAATAATTGTTGTACAGGCACAACATTGGTCTTTATAGTGAAACTATTAGAGGAAGTGTTGGATATGATGGAGGAGATCTTACATATTCTCCACTGTTTAGCAGCAATTAGATTCATTTCATATCTGATTGATAAATAAGAACCTATTTAAGTAGTGCAGGCCCAGAATTAAAGTGTATATGAACCCAAAAGCAAAACATTCTTTATTACAGATTACTGTTCCTTTTATGTAGTGCCTGCATTCATTTTCTTTTTTTAGGCTTTTTTAAATTTATTTTCACCTAGTAAACTGGCCAGTAAGTGTTACTTTTCAATTTTCTTTAACCACTTGACCTCTGGAAGATTTACCCCCCTTAATGATTAGGCCATTTTTTGCGATATGGCACTGTGTTGCTTTAACCACTTCTGGACCGGAAGGATTTACCCCCTTAATGACCAAGCCATTTTTTGCAATATGGCACAGCGTTAACTGACAATTGCGCAGTCGTGCGACGCTATACCCAAATAAAATTGATGTTCTTTTTTCCCACAAATAGAGCTTTCTTTTGGTGGTATTTGATCACCTCTGCGATTTTTATTTTTTGCGCTGTAAACAAAAACAGAGTGACAATTATGAAAAAAATATATATATTTTATACTTTCTGCTATAAAACATTCCCAAAAAAAATTAAAACTCAAATTTTTTTTCATCATATAGACCAATTTTTATTCTGCTACATATTTTTGGTAAAAAATCCCAATAAGGGTATATTGATTGATTTGCGCAAAAGTTATCGTGTCTACAAACTAGGGGAAAGATTTATGTCCTTTTTATTTAATTATTTATTTACTAGTAATGGTGGCAATCAGCGATTTTTAGTGGGACTGCGACATTGCACCAGACAGATCAGACACCTAACTGACATTTTTGAGGGGGACCAGTGACATTACTACAGTAATCAGTGCTAAACATATGCACTGTTACTGTACTAATGACACTGACAGGGAAGGGGTTAACACCAGGGGCGATCGAAGGGCTAAATGTGTCCCTAGGGGGTGCTTTCTAGCTGTGGGGGATGGGCTTGTTGCATGAACACAGAGACCTGTGTTCCTAAATAAGAGGAACACAGGATCCCTGTGTTCATAACTGACAGAACAACAATCTGTCCTTTTTACAATGTCAGACCGCCATTTTGTCTCCATGGGGAGCGATCGTGGGTGCCCGATGGCGATCGTGGCCGCCAGACTCGCTGATTGGCTTCCCCTGTGGCTAATGGGCGCGCACGCTCCTGCTAGCAGTCCCGCAAAGCGTCGTACAGGTACGTCGTTTCATGAGACAGAGCCAACCTGCCGCAGTAAAACTACGATAGCTGGTTGGCAAGTGGTTAAATTGCATAGTCACGCAACACTGTACCCAAATAAAATTGTCCTTTTTTGGTGGTATTTGATTACCTCTGCATTTATTTTTTGCGCTATAAACAAAAAAAGACAGACAATTTAAAACAAAAAATTATATTTTTTCTTTCTGCTATAAACATATACAATAAAAGAATTTAAAAAATCGAATTTCTTCATAAATTTTGGCCAAAATGTATTCTGCTACATATTTTTTGTCAAAAAAAATTCCCACTAAGCGTATATTGATTTGTTTGCACAAAAGTTATAGTGTCTACAAACTTTGGGATATTTTTATTTACTTCTACTAGTAATGGTGGGGATCCGCAACTTATATCGGGACTGCAATATAGCAGCAGACATTCTGAGACGTAACTGACACTTATGACACTTTTTGGGGACTAGTGACACTAATACAGTAATCAGTGTTAAAAATAAGCACTGTCACTGTACTAATGTCACTGGCTGGGAAAGTGTTAAGCATCATGGGTGATAAAAGGGTTAACTGGGTACCTAGCCAGTGTTTTACTATACTGTGTGAAGTGCTTTTACTAGGGGAAGAGATGAAATTTATTCCCTGCTTTTCAGGGGCAGGGATTGCTGTTCTGTCTCTCTGTCTAATGATCGGCAGGTGCCAGAGGACATCAGGTACCTGCCAATTGGCTTCTGCTGTGTGCAATCACAGAAGAAGATATATATATGTGACCCGGCGCACATGTACCACCCTGTAGCAGTAAAACTGCTCCAGGGAGCACCTCTAGTGGTTAACAGACCAAGCTGTCCAGCAAAAGTGTCAATTAGAAGATTCAGAAAATCTATTTCAATTGATAGAAGTGCTTACCATGGTCAGCTTTTACTCAATTATGTAAAACCTTTACGCAACAGGGACTGTTTCTGTAACCGCTTAAAAAGTGTTAGCTGGAATTTGGATTTAATTTCTTAATCAAATCCATCTAAATCTGCCAGTCCATTTAACACTACCCTCCCCGCAGATTGACAATGCTGCTGTCCAAGGGAGGCATAGGAGGCATGAAAAATCCTTTCCCTACCAAATAATAAAATATACATAATATTCTTGTTTTCTGTACCTTTAGCACTCTTAAATATGTTTATTGTGTAGATGCTGAGGCCACCAATATTTTGTTTGAACAAAAAAAAATAGGTGATGGGATCTTTCAGTGTTATCACATAAAATTATGGCAAATACAGTATGTATGGCACCATCGTAACAAAAGGCTGTCTTTGACTAGTTCAGTTAGATCATTCAGGGAATTGAAAATCTTTGCCATGCCTACTTGAAGCTGACTGAAAGACGTACAAAAGGTTAACTACTCTATCATTATGTAATATCAAGGACTGAAAAAGACATGGTGAAAGTTGATTACATGCAACACAAGAGGATTACCCACAAGTTCTAAAGCTGACCCAAATCTATTTCTTGTACTCCCCATCTGTTGAAAAAGCTATCTTATTGTGTTCTCTAAACTTGTGCTAAAAAAAAAAAAAAAATCATAAATTTTTAAATGCAGGAATACATTTTATCAGTAAAATCTTTCTGTTTATTTTCAAGTATTCTGATTTACATAAAACAACTCAATCAATTAAATTCACTAGACAGCCTCTTCATATCCAGTGTGTAAGACAGAACAGTATTCCCTTTGGCGCTGTGAGTATGAGATTACAAAATTTGCAATGTAACTTTTTAATTGCCATATCCTACCCACATGGTAATGTATTCCAGCTGTACAGGGAAAAAGAGAAATACTCGACTGCGGGTTAATATTCTCAGCAAATAGCATTAATTGAAAAGACTATCAGCTAAAGTAATACCTAACACTTTTACTAATTTCTTTTTAGATGTCAATAGCTGTTCTGTGTAGAAAAAAGTAATTTATGATAAGAAAAAACACTGCAAGTATGTTTTTATAGGACTTGATTTTCTGTGATTTTTCTAGCATTTTTAAAAAAATTGGAAATGGGGTCTCTTTAAAGTTAAAAAATAGGGATAAAAAAATACATGTTTTGGCTTTAGTGACTATGAATACCCTGAATATTTGGACGAAATCCAACTGTGAAAGGGTTCTTTTCATTTGATGATCCACTTTAACCACTTCTGGACCGGGCCTTTTTCTGACACTTGTTGTTTACAAGTAAAAATATTTATTTTTTTTTGCTAGATAATTACTTTGCTAGAAACCACAAACATTATATATATATATATATATATATATATATATATTTTTTAGCAGAGACCCTAGAGAATAAAATGATAGTTGCAATATTTTTAATCACACAGTATTTGCGCAACGATCTTACAAACACAATTTTTTGGATAAAATACACTTTTTTGATTTAAAAAATAAGAAAACAGTAAAGTTAGCTCAATTTTTTCTATAATGTGAAAGATAATGTTACGCAGAGTAAAGAGATACCCAACATGTCATGCTTCAAAATTGAACACGCTCGTGGAATGGCGACAAACATTGGTACTTAAAAATCCCCACATATAAAAAGAGGGGAGTTGGGATTTTAGATGAGGTGTGTTGATGAACCAGGGCAGGGTGTGGTGGGTAACTACCCCAATGAGGGCAACAAAAGATGATGGATAATACCAACAATGTTTATTACAAATAACATCACATAAGTGTAACACTTGCAGATTGCATGATGATAGATACAAAGTGAAAGTCATACATCACAATAAAAGGAGTCATAACAATAGTACATGAACAGCATAGGCTGTGTAATAAAGAACTGGAGGCAGCAAGATCACATAATGAATGACAACACATGCTAACATGATACTGAGTAGGGGGTTGCATTCTGTATGCTCGACGCGTTTCATGGAACACTTTCCACTTATCAAGAGCAAATGTCAACAGGGGTCTGTAAGAAGTATAAAAGCATGTTAACAAAAAACAATGTTGCTAAAAATGTGTGTGATAGAGGACTCATGCATAAGTAGGGGAAGGGAGGGAAGGTCCAGAGGGGACACGCCCGACCAGATCAGTCCGAACCCTTACTGAAGGTTTGCCTTGCAGTGCCAGCTCAAGAAATTGAATGGGATGTGAGAGTTTCACAGTATCTGAAGATGTCCAAACATTGTCCAACCGGGAACTGAGGGAGCAAAATCAATGAATGTAACATGTATAGGGGCCACATGCTTGGTAATAGAACCTTCATATAAAGGGATCAAGATGAAAGATGAGGGTGTATAGAAAATACTGAAAGTGACAAGAGCATATAGTGCCGATTGGAAAAATAAAAAAGTGTGTAACAGTGACTGAAGTGCCCCAATGGGTATATAGTGAGTGACATAGTGATAGAATACCACAGACTCGAATGAGGAGGGTAAAGAATGGTGATAACAAATAGGGGCAAAGGACTATGGTAAGATAAACCAGGAAATAAAGGTGTGATAAGCAGAAACCTTAAAAACACTCCTGTAGACCAAAATAGAATAAAATGAAATGAAATGAAGGTGAATGAAATGAAGTTGAAAAAGAAATGAAAATAGAAAGAATTGGAAACACAAAGAGGGGTGATGAAATTCATGCTGTGAACACCATATATAAAGGATTACCTATATCCAAACCATGTAGTAATCATAAGTAAAGTATCCATAAGAGGTGAACCAATGTAGTCCAAAGGAGAGGAATGCATATGCACCGCTACACAAGACAGACCCGAATAGCTTGCACGAGCTAATGGGGACAGGGCGCTTTAAAAAATTTTTCCTATTTATTTTATCTTTTATTTTTACACTGTTTTATTTTTTTTAATTTTGATAACTTTTATTCCTATTGCAAGGAATGTAAACATCCCTTATAATAGAAATAAGCATGACAGGGCCTCTTTGATGTGACATCTACACCTAAACAGAAATTCTACACTAAAAAGGAAATTTTTCATGATGAAAAAAAATGGGCTCTTTAAATCAGTTGCTAGGAAGCAACGTATGACGTTGCTCTGGTCCTCCAAGGCCATAGAGTTGAGTGCGGGCCATCTGGCCTTACTCAACTTCCTGCCTAAGGGGACAGTGGACCAGATCATTTTCCCGCTACTGACGGGTTCGGTAAGCGGAGAAAATGACCGGGATGTGGCAGAAGGGGAGGGGGCACCTTTCCCACCGCCCATAAAAGTGATCCTGCTGTGAACCTGCTGCTGGGACCACCCTTATATTAAAGTGGACTGCCCGCCGTTTAAAAAAATACCGGTGTTATGGCAGATATCTGCTGCCATAATACCGGTATTTAACATCAAATTATGGACGTAAATACACGGTGGGCGGTCCGTAAATGGTTAAACAATAACTCCATCAGGAAACATTACTGTGTAGGTGAAAAGTTGGAGGCAAGTTGTAAAACATTCTATTATGGTTTCCACATTTTCTTATAACAAAAAAATTTGGTTCTATATACTATAAAATGTGTATACTACCTAGCTGCTATTTGCAAACAACCTTTGGAATGAAGATAACAGTAATGGTTTAGTATTTCTTCCTTATCACTTTTTTACGCTAAATTCCAGGAATTCAGCTCTTTTGTAAAAAGTGAAGGCATGCTATGAGTTAAGTCCAAAGAGGTGCACCTCCTGGGTTTTAGCTCTATTATTTATATCTGACATTATAGTACTCCCAGAAGACAGCTATCGCTGTAGCCTTGGAAGAACAACGCTGATCCTTCTGAGCTCTGCATCTTGAACAGGAGAGTCACTACAACTCCTATGCCTGCCCTTTCCCTCCTCCTGCCCATTCACAGAAGCCTTTGTATTATATGAACCCATTCACAAAATACAAATGCTTTTGTGAATGGGCAGAAGAGGAGAGGGCATAGCTTTTCAGTGTGCCTTTCTCCTCCCTCACAGCCCCCACTGTCTGGAGCACATTTTGATTTGTTACAAATTTGTTTTTGGACGAAATTCAGCATATTTGTTCATTCAGGAGCATCCAAATAAACAAAAGACTCTTTTGACGAATGCGCATTATAACAAGTTGTCAGAACGAAAATCCAAATGATTCAGTTCATGAATTCAATGATGAATGATGAATGCATTCATCATTCATGATGAAAGCATTCATATTTTATTGGGATATATTCGGATTCATTTGATTTTTGCATGGGCATTGTTAGTGTGTTATCTCTGGCCAAAAAGCTTGTCCCTTATTCTCTTTTTCTGTGTCAGACTGCATTCCATACAGAGTCCAGACAGGGGGTGGTGGGCTGGTGGCACTGTTTTGTTGGAATTGTGAGTCTCTTGTGACACAGAGACTGAGAGATAAATTATTAGCAATGCATCTGAAGTTACGAATTATACGAAGTAACGAATGCCGCGTCCAAACGAATGGAACGAAACAAATATGAATGCATCCGAAGTTACAAATTATCCAAAGTAACAAATGCTGCGTCAGAATGAATGGAACAGAACGAATGTGAATGCATCCGAAGTTACGAATTATCCAAAGTAACATATGCTACATCTAAAATAATGGAACAGAACAAATTTGAATTAATCGGCAGTTACAAATTATCCGAAGTAACAAATGCCACATCTAAACGAATGGAACAGAACAAATATGAATGCGTCTGAAGTCACAAATTATCCAAAGTAATGAATGACGATCATAACGAATGATCCGATTAAATAAAAAAAAACAAATGAAACTAAAACAAAACTTTATAAATTATAGATAAGCCCAAGAGATCAGATCCGCAAATCCTTGGACTTAACTGATGGTGTGCTTTCATTTCTTCAAAGTGGCTGAATTCCTAGAATTCATCTTTAATAATAGGTCTATAAAGACAGGTGCTGAAATGATGTATGAATACTGTATATTAAAGAAACAGGTATCTCTTGTTTTTAAAGGAACTGACTCACCCTACATTGGACATAATGTATATACCGCAGTCCGTGTTCAGTTTAAAGGTCTCTCATCTTTTTCCCTGGATGCTTTCTTCTGAACATACTGTAAGTTCTCCAATTTATAGGAAAAAAAAAATTAAAAACACATTAGAAGGCTATTCTGTTCTTTCTTATACTGTGTCCCCATCCTAATGAAGGAGATGTGAGAAATAAAATTGAGGTGATCTGAGATAGATTTGAACTGGCAGGTTTGCTCATCTATAGCTATTAAGTGAATTGCTTGCTCTTGCTTTAATTTATGCCCTTTGGCTAAAGCACTGTATAGAACTAAATATATTATATCTGAGTTATGTTTTAGGTAATGAAGCTAGGATGACAAATGTTCTTTCTCTTTATTGTTTAGTCTCTGCATTTAGCATCTCCAGTGACATTGTTGAGGTCAGGGCTTTACTTTGCTAATCTTAGCCAAAACATTAGAAAATTGCTGGAAGCAGGATGTATCCACTGTTACTAGAATTAAGAACTGGAACCTGATTTATCATATACTGTATATGATGGCACACTAGAAAATGAAGATAAAATATGACTTTCTGCAGAACTGGATATTGTGTTTTTGTTGCTTTTGGCATAAATAGATAAATCTGAGAGTGAGGTTTTGTAGCTGAAAAGTATTTATATTTTTTACATTTATAGCACTTATAAAACCATATGTACACAATGTAAGAGTTGATAGTTTTACATTGTCCTGTTTGTATTATATAAAGTGTATGGGGGTTGATCAGGATAAGTAGGTTTCTATTATTATCATATATATCTGGAAAAAAAAAAAAAAGATCCCTGAGATCCCTCCAGTCGTTTGCTTGTATATTGAGACCTACATAGACTTCATTGTGAGAGGCGCTTTCACAGAGGCAAAGTGCAAGTAACTGTTTATGTAGTGTACTGTTTACTGAAAAAAACGAAACAAGGGCACTGGGTCAGAATAATATTAAAATAAGAAAAAAGTTATTGCAATGCACTTACATGTAAAAGAATCAACATCAGCATACAGGTGAAGAGCATGGGTCCCCCAACGATAATGTGCCGAGGGGTGGTTAGATCGCAAGCACCCAGCCACAGGTGTGTTCGCAGATCCAGGGATTGAGGATGGGGGGTGGATGGTCCGGAGATCCCAAGGGAGGGGGATCTCACTACGCCTCCACTTCCTAGGAACATCCGCGGCGCACAGCCGCAAGCCGAATGCAGCGTCACAGGACACTGCCGGTTCCTCCACGGAAGCCGGCAGGAGACAGCTGATTCTGTGGAGAGGGCGGGCCGCAACGTTGTTTCAGAGGATCAACCTCCTTCGTCAGCCTGCAATCACACTGCTTCAGAACATTACTCGGATCTCCATTAAAATTATGACTCTCACACACACATAAATGGGCAGTGTCACTCACACATGAAGGAGAGCAAAGGAGAATCCAGATAGTGAAGTACAATTAAAACTCAATCTAATAATAAGAATACAATGTACTCACAATCCATAATAAGAAACAAGCACATCAGAAATACACTCCGGTCCTTTAGGGGGGCATGATGACGTCTCATCTACACTCTGACCTATGTGTTTTATCCTACAGGATATCTTTCAAGGGGCTCCCCCCTTGCAAAGATTTACTCTAACTTTCTGCTGTATCATTGGGGCAGGATGTGAAGGGAATTCTCCCATTAGAACACAGACAGTAAAAAATAAGGTTTTAGCAATTCCACTACTGAAAAAAAAAAAAAGAGTACACCTTAACTTAGCTCAGTTTCGCCAAAAGTCTGTGTAAATTTTTCTTTGCTGAATCATTGGTCCCAATCTATGGCACTGTCACAATCCACAACCTACCTTTACCAACCACAGGGGTCCTTGTACTCGCAGCATGTCAGTCCTTGGCACTCTTGTCGGTGGCCTGTGTCCTGTGGCAACCCCATGTGAGGATGGTGAGGTCTCTAGCACATGTTTGATGGCATCCTCATATCAAAATGGCAGCACTGAAGTTCTTCCTGTTAGAGACAGCAATTGCATCACTTTCACCACACCTCCTGAGATCATTTCCTGTTGGATCACTATAAAGCTGAAAGGTTCAAGAGAGAGAGTGCTCAGTTGTTTTAGAGCTGTCCACAGTGTGTACCTGTTGCTTGCTGTGTGATTACGCTACCTGACCTTTGCTATGTTTTTTTACTCTGATCCTTTGCTGGCTGCCCTGACCTTATTCTACGTTTGACTTTGATTATGGACTTTCCCTTTTTGTACCATGCTTTTTGAAACTGTGCTGGATTCACCTCCTGAGTATCCTTATCCAAGGTGCATACCCCTGCTATTGGGCTCCCCATATCTAAATGCTGACAGGCACTAGGTGCCTACAGGCCTCAAACTCGCTTATTAAGCACTTGTGCAGTGCCAGCCACTGCATTTCTGAACATTTCATGGTCATCCCCACCTAACTTCTTGAATGGTTAACCCATCACAATTCCTACTGATTCTACATTTGAACTGGTACTTCTTTACCAAAGGAAGAGGATTCGTTTTGTAAACTACCAACTTGATTCAAGGGAGGTAAAAAGAACTGGTGCATGTCTTCTGTGCCGTTTTACAGACACCAGTAATAACTTTACAAATTTTAAAGTATCTTAATGTATGCATTATTCTTCCATGTTCTACCCCTTTTTTTCTCTTTCAGGTGTTCCTGGAAAAGAATCTTCACTTAATGTTCGGACTTTCTAGTCAATAGTTTTAATATTTAATTCATAACATTCAACTTGGAATATCATGCATTGTCTGTTTGTTTGCCTTTAATAATTTTGTCCCTACCTCACCCTGTAGCTAGGGGATGCTCTATGTAGTTAACAAATAAACAGTAAAAAGTATAAAATTGTAGCGCTTAACCACTTTACCACCGGAGGATTTTGCTGTCTTCCGTCCAGGCCACTTTTTGCGATTCGGCGCTGTGCGACTTCAACTGACAATTGCGCGGTCGTGCGACGCCGTACCCAAACGAAATTTACGTCCTTTTTTTCCCACAAACAGAGCTTTCTTTTGGTGGTATTTGATCACCTGTGCGATTTTTACTTTTTGCGCTATAAACAAAAAAAGAGCGTTTATTTTGAAAAAATAACAATATTTTTAACATTTTTTTATATGAAATTCCCCCCAAAAAAGATGTAAAAACCAATTTTTTAAAAAATTTTTGGCCAATTTGTTTTATGCTACATATGTTTGGTAAAAAAAATCGCAATAAGCGTATTTTGATTGGTTTGCGCAAAAGTTATTGCGTTTACTAACAAAGGGAAAGATTTCTGTCATTTTTGGTGTTTTTTTTTTTAACGCGTAATGGCGGCGATCTGCGATTTTTTTTGCGGGACTGCGACATTGGGGCGGACAGATCGGACCCTTGACTGACATTTTTGACACTTTTGGGGGTACCAGTGACATTACTACAGTAATCAGTGCTATATATATGCACTGTTACTGTAAAAATGACACTGGCAGGGAAGGGGTTAATTTTATTGGAGAGGGAGGGGTTAATGTATGCCTGATGCTTACTGACGTGTAGGGGGGGAGGTGACTGAGTGAGTCATGGACAGATCGGATGTCCAGCTATGCTGAACAGTCCGATCTGTCACTCCCTGTCACTATGGAGATCCGCCCGCTGTGTTTACACACAGCGGGCGGATCTCCAGACTCGATCCCCGACGATCGGGTAAGAGCAGCGGCGATCGCCGCTGCTCCTCCCCTGGCCCGACTCCCGCTGTGAATGAAAACAGCGGGAGCGAGCCTCCGGCGGCGCGCAAGCGCCGCCCAGAAGGGGGAGTGTCTGACGACGTAGTACTACGTCGTCAGACGATAACGAGCCACTCTGCCGCAGTAATATTACTGTGAGCAGAGGTAAAGTGGTTAAAATTATTAATATAAAATCCGTATGGTTAAAAAGTCCTTTAAAACCAATCCAAGCTATGGATAACCACGTGTGGATGGAAAATATTAGTGTACAGTCCGCATTCCCTTGAAAGGCCACGTGAAATAGACCACCACCAAGAGAGGTATCTTAAATACCCTTATCGGATCTCACCATGTATCGAGCAGTACACAGATATAAACATCAATAGGCACAGGATCGATTCCCAGCAGGTATCCACAGCACTCTAAGTCATAAACGCTGATATCCTCTTGCAATTAATTATACATATCCTGTTCATGTTGTATCTGTGGGCTGCTCTGTGTATAAATTCCCGCCCACACGGCTCCTTCACTTCACTGTATGGACAAAACCTTCAGGCTTCTGCTAGAAAGCTGAACATGAAGAAAAACGTAATCTTTCAGCATGACAATGGCCCAAAGCATACATCCAAATCAACAAAGGAATGGCTTCTCCAGAAGAAGAATAAAGTTTTGGAATGGCCCAGCCAGAGTCCAGACCTACATCCGAAAATCTGTGGGGTGATCTGAGGACTGTGCAGGGGGAGGAGATGACCTCGCAGTCTGACAGATTTGGAGTGTCTTTGCAATGAAGAGTGGGTAATATTGCCCGTCGGTAAAAATGTTCATAGCCTGAACACGATTCTTTCACATTCAGGAGAGGGAGGTTAAGGGACGTTGAAGCTTCCCTAAGCACAGCAGCTCCTAAACTCTGCTAAAAGCTTATGTGTACATTCACACATAGGCTTTTATGGACTTGAGTTTAGGAGCTTTGGCAAAAAAAAACTTGTTTAGGAGCTGCTAGTGTACATGAAGCCTAAACCCATAATGACATGGGTCCAGCACGGCCTGATGACGGAGCACGCATACTCTGAACACGCACCGCGCCTCCTGCAAAGATGGTGTTTGACATCACAGCTACAAGCCATATACTGTGGGTGTTTTTAGACAAAGTTTTTTGTTGCACATTTTTGGTCTTAGTCTTTTTTGCACTATTGTTGTAGATTTGTGATACTAAACAGAGAAAAAAGCCCCCTAATTGGGTGGGACTTTGTGGGCAACCAAACATCCAAGACAATTCATAAAAAAGATATATTTTATTTCAATTGTATAAAAAGAAAAATCACATAAGTCAATACAAACATAAAAAAATATTACAGCATGACAATAGTCAGATGTAACTGCATAATTAAAATATATAATGGCTTGTGACCGAACATCATCAGGATATTATGAAACATCAGTATACCTGTATCTCCAACACCCAATGCGTTTCAAGGAGACCCTTTCATTAGGGGTATATTGTATGGAGTTTTATATGTTCCAGTTAGAATATTCTTGGTCATCAGGAAGCCATATACATTACAATCCAAAGAAAAGGAAAAAGCCGGGAGATAGATGTATTTTTCTCAGCTATATCCCACGTGTCAGGATGGGAATGTCACTGGAAACAGGTGTCGGTCAATAACTCACGGAGGTCCTCACTAAGAGTGAGCCAATGGTATCCCTGCATGGTGAGAGGGAGCCTTTCTAAATGCTGGAGATGTGAGGGTGTTGGCCTTAACGGAATATGGCCACATCCACTATTCAGCATGATGTGCTGTTCAAATCACTTTTTTTTTATGTACATTTTTTAAAAATATGTACATGTGTAGGTGGCTGAATTGTGTCAATTTAGTTCCTTGTTGCAGCTTCTCCGGGAGCCCAACCTATGATCTTGCCTAAAGGCTCACTGATTTCCAGATTACAGAATTTCAATGTGTCCTGTTTTGTCACTACAGGCAGATGTCATGTTACAAGAACAATTCATAAAGAAACTAAATTCCAGTTGCTGTCGTATAAGGTTATCTAGGTTAAGAATCAGAATAAGTACTGCCAGCATTCTAAATTTTTACATTTGCACCTGTTCACTGCAGGGTGAAAAAAATCTAGTACTGCAATTCAAATATTCATTTATTTCATATACTCTGTGTGCAATGTGGTGACAGAGTACAATGAACATGACCATACACAACAGTGGTGGAACTACCAGGGTCGCAGCAGTTGCACTTGTGACTGGGCCCTTGCGTTCTGCCACTGTAGGGGGGCCCACCTGCCGCAGATGCCGTCGCTTTTAGGCACTGATCGGGACAATATGTCCTGGATATGGTGATACAATGTGGGGGGGGGGGGTGGGTGGGATGGGGGCGCCGCTCGCCGCCGCCGATAATTACATTCATCATTACAGGCAGCACTCACTGGTACTGGACAGCACTCCGCTCATTCCTCCAAGTAAAGCCATGTCGGGAGGAGGAAACAGGAGTAGAGTAGAAAGTCAGCTGATCGGCTGATGGGCCAGTAGAGTGAAAGGGGAGGAGCCCTCCCCTGCGTGAGGAGGAGATGTAAAGACAGGGTACCCATTTCAGTGGAGCCATTACAGGAGGCACTGAGTCCAGACTAAGAGAGTACTGAGCATGGAGGGGGATCAACTGATACTGAGAACAGCTGAGTGGCAGTGTCACCATCCCATCCCCCACCATCCCTCTGCCACTAATCCCATTCCTCTGCCACTGATCCCATCTCTCCCACCATCCCTCTGCCACTGATTCCTTCCTTCTGTCATTAATCCCATCCTTCTCTCCATCCCTCTGCCACTGATCCCATCCCTCCCACCATCCCTCTACCTGATTCTATCCCTCTCACCATCCCTCTGCCACTGATCCCATCCCTACCACCATCCCTCTGCCACTGATCCCATTCCTCCCACCTTCCCTCTGCCACTGATCCCATCCCTCCCACCATCCCTCTGCCTGATACCATTTCTCCCTCCCTCCCTCTGCCACTGATCCTATCCCTCCCACCATCCCTCACACCATCCCTCTGACACTAATCCCATCCCTCCCACCATTCCTATACCACTGATCCCATCCCTCCCACCATCTCTCTGCAACTGATCCCATCCCTCCCTCCATACCTCTGCCAGTGATCCCATCCCTCCATCCCTCTGCCACTGATCCCATCCCTCCCACTATCCCTCTGCCACTGAGCCCATCCCTCTGCCACAAATCTCATCCCTCTGCCACTAATCCCATCCCTCTGCCACTAATCCCATCTGTAACGGAACCTCAGACCCACACTGTACTTGTGGTCTTCTGTCAGTATGGGGCTTCCTCACAGTCATGAACATATATATCAAATCCCAGCTGCCGTCATACAAAACTAGCCTGAAAACTTAGCTTGTATGTGTCTGGAAACAACTGACTGCTTCATTAAAACAAACAGACTTTTATACACTTTAGAAGTAGGTCGGTCACTACATGAATATTTACCCAAAACATCACACAATGAATAGCTAATGAGGTACAGCTGACTCATGGCTAATCCCATCTAGACAAGGTTATTATTCACATGCTAATTAGCTGGAAGCCCAGACTGCCGGCACCAAAGGTAAAACAAGATATAATATACATTATTATAGTGTAAATACTGAGAACCCACAGTAAACAATAGGTGAGCAAATCAGCATAATTTACAATGCGTGGAAGACAGGTGTTTGAGCTGATGACATGCATCTGTTACAAGTCTGACCAACTGAAGCAGTCCAAACCATCAATTTATCTGTCACATAGTTTTTTCACTGTCAGTGACGGTACGTACCGTCACATACATCCTTCTGCCACTGATCCCATACCTCCCACCATCCCTCTGCCACTAATTCCATCCCTCTGCCACTAATCCCATCCTCTGACACTAATCCCATCCCTCTGCCACTAATCCCATCCCTCCTACTATCCCTCTGCCACTGATCCCATCCATCCCACCATCCCTCTGCCACTGATCTCATCCCTCCCACCATCCCTATGCCACTGAATCCATCCCACCATCCCTCTGCCACTGATCCCCTCCCTCCCACCATTCTCTGCCACTGATCCCATCCCCCTCCACCGCCATTGATCCCACCACTGATCCCATCCTCCCACCACCGCCACTGATCCCATCCTTCCCTCCCACCACCACCACCACTACCACCACTGCCACTGATCCCACCCCCCACAACCACTACTGCCACTGATCCCAAGGGGGCACTCAGGAGGATGTAAGGAGGCACTCTGAAGGTACTCTTCCAGAGTGCTCCCTTTCATCCTTCAAAATGCCCACTTGTAATAGTAGGGTCAGTGGCAGAACTACCAGGGTCTTAAAGGTCGCACTTGCGACTGGGCTCTGGCATTCCATCACCATGTGGGGGCCTCAAGACGGCAGGAGGGGGCCCACTACAGAACATGAGAAAGGGCCCAAGGATGAGGTCAGGAGGGGTCCTTCATGGTTTCTTGCACTGAGTCCCTGAAGGTTGTAGTTACGCCTATGATACACAAGGTAAAGTGTATATAAACCTTTTGGTCAGTTAAATTTCCCTTTGAAAGTGTTTTGTTATATCTGTTCATTGAGTGCAAAAAATACCTGTTGATCACATAAAAAATTTAGAGCTGTCCTGTATCCAGTGCACACTTCCTGTGTCAATATAAGGAAAGTAATTAGTCCACCCAGTCCCTGTCTTGGGACTACAGATTGATTAGCCTTTATGTTGTGGAGATGGAAGAGTAGGTAGGTCTAAATAGTTTAGCAAAAGAAAACTGATTTAGCACCCTAAAGACCCTGCAAATACAGAAAAATACCCATTGATCCTGTTGTGGGCTGACAACACACAGCATTTTTGTGGACTGAGTGTTTTTAGCCCACAACCAGATCAGCAGGTATTTTTCTGTACTTGTAGGTTCTATAAAGCGATAAAACATAGGGAAATGTGCATGCATTGCAAAGTTTTACTGCATATGTTTTTCTTTTTTTGGATTTTGCCCTGTTATACACTTAAAAGGACCCGACCTATGGACTTACATTAGGCTCTGCACAAGGCCCTTAGCTTTCCCTGTAAACCCATAAGGATCAGTGAGCCTTGCTATCATCATGCTAACTTTTCTGATTGTGGTTCAATGAACGAAAAAGAAAGAACATTATCAGAATGTTAGTGTGTTTTTTAGGACAATATACACT
Source organism: Pelophylax lessonae (assembly GCF_965119305.1). Classification (NCBI taxonomy): domain Eukaryota; kingdom Metazoa; phylum Chordata; class Amphibia; order Anura; family Ranidae; genus Pelophylax; species Pelophylax lessonae. The sequence goes on from NC_138771.1 coordinate 273,923,863, forward strand.
CACTGACCACTTTATTAGGTTCACCTTGCTAGTACTGGGTTGGACCCCCTTTTACCTTCAGAACTGGCATAGATTCAATAAGGTGTTGGAAACATTCCTCAGAGATTTTGGTCCATATTGACATGATAGCATCATGCAGTTGCTGCAGATTTGTTGTCTGCACATCCATGATGCGAATCTCCTGTTCTACCACATCCTGAAGGTTCTCTATTGGATTGGGATCTGGTGACTGTGGAGGCCATTAGAGTACAGTAAATTCATTGTCATGTTCAAGAAACCAGTAGTGAGAGGATTTGAGCTTTGTGAGATGGTGCATTATCCTACTAGAAGTTGCCATCAGAAGATGGGTACACTGTAGTCATAAAGTAATGGACATGGTCAGCAAAAATACTTAAGTAGGCCGTTTGAACGATGCTCAATTTGTACTAAGGGGCCCAAAGTGTGCCAAGAAAATATCCCCCACACCATTACATCACCACCAGCCTTAATTGTTAATACAAGGCAGGATGAACCCATGCATTCCTGTTGTTTACACCAAATTCGGACCCTACCATCTGAATGTTGCAGCTGAAATTGAGACTCATCAGACAAGTCAACGTTTTTCCAATCTTCTTTTGTCTAATTTTGGTGAGCCTGTGCGAATTGTAGCATCAGTTTCCTGTTCTTTGCTGACAGGAGTGACAACACCTTATGTGGACTTCTGCTGCTTCAAGGTTCGTTGTGTTGTGCGTTCAGAGATTATATTCTGCATACCTTGGTTGTAATATGTGATTTTTTTTGAGTTACTGTGGCCTTTCTATCATTTTGAAACAGTGTGCCCATTCTCCTCTGACCTCTGACATCAACAAGGCATTTTCCTCCCCACAACTGCCGCTCACTGGATATATTCTCTTTTTCCCACCATTCTCTGTAAACCCTAGAGATGGTTGTGCATGAAAATCCCAGTAGATCAGCAGTTTTTGAAATACTCACACCAGATTGGCACCAACAACCATGCCATGTTCAAAGTCACTTAAATGCCCCTTTTTCCCCATTCTGATGCTCAGTTTGAACCTCAACAAGATGCCTTCTCCATGTCTAGATGCCTAAATGCATTGAGTTGCTGCCATGTGATTGGCTGATTAGTAATTTGTGTTACCAAGCAATTGAACAGGTGTAACTAATAAAGTGACTAGTGAGTGTAATTCCCCTATGTGTTCTGTATATTAAAATGGAAAGGTTTCCACCCCTACTGTAGGTCCAAGGTATTCTTGGGCTAGTCATGCAGTGTAAGATCTTACCTGCAGTACCAATGGTGTTGGAATACAATGTTTTGTTCCTGGATATTAGTCTTCATAGGACTTCAAACAACAGTAGGGTGGGGCTTTCTACGTGGAGGTTGTGAGAGGTAAGGACTTCTTCATGAATATTTATAGAGGGGCTCCTATCATATACCAATTTTTGGAAGCAGTTTTAAATTTCATCACAAAAAATGGGAATCACCATGTGTTCAGCATGTTTCAGGTGGAATCCCACTGATCTTTAAACGTTCTGAAATAATTGGTTCTTCTATGTTTTAAAAAATATTTTCTTCATTTGTGTAGCTCATTAAATAGAATACTGGGGGCATTATTTATGTATTTTACTGCAGGTTTGAATTGGGTTGCTGTGAGCTGCCTGAGTCAATTCTTCCCCCAGAAAGTGCCATAAATTAGGTCTCCTATCATTGTCAGTGATGGGATTTCAAGAAAAGGCAGTTAATTAATTCTATTTTACTTCATGCATAAAGCCATGAAATAAAGCAGAATCTAGGTCATAGAGCATTTTCTTCTCCTAATATACTGTATAATCTACCACATGCTGTTTTGCATATTCCAGTCACACACTAAAACAGATTAGTCCTATTAAAGGGTCGTGCAATGTTTGTCTTATTAAATCTCAAAATTGTGGTCAAATTTGTTAAAAAAGGCCAAAAGTGCATACTGATTTATTAAGCTATGGGAACGCAACTTGGTGTTTTCCATCTCTGCCACTTTTGTTTCCCATAGCTTTTTATTCTATTAATTGGAGCACAAGAGGGCATTCTTAACCACTTAAGCCCCGGAGGATTTTCATGCTAAAAGACCAGGGGGTATTTTGCGATTCGGCACTGTGTGACTATAACGGACAATTGCGCGGTCGTGCGACGCTGTACCTAAATGAATTTGACGTCCTTTTTTTCCCACAAACAGAGCTTTCTTTTGGTGGTATTTGATCACCTGTGCGATTTTTTGATCACGCGCTATAAACAAAAAAAGAGCGACAATTTTGCAAAAATAGCAATATTTTTCACATTTTTTTATATGAAATTCCCCCCAAAAAAAATGTAAAAATCAAATTTTTTTAACATTTTTGGCCAATTTGTTTTATCCTACCTATGTTAGGTAAAAAAAATCGCAAAAAGCGTGTTTTGATTGGTTTGCGCAAAAGTTATCGCGTTTACTAACAAAGGGAAAGATTTTTGTCATTTTTGTTGTTTTTTTTTTAACGCGTAATGGCGGCGATCTGCGATTTTTTTGCGGTACTGCGACATTGCGGCGGAAAGATCGGACCCTTGACTGACATTTTTGACACTTTTGGGGTTACCAGTGACATTTCTACAGTAATCAGTGCTATACATATACACTGTTACTGTAAAAATGCACTGGCAGTGAAGGGGTTAACTTTATTTGGGAGGGAGGGGCTGTGTGTGTCCCTAGGGGCGTGATTCTTACTGTGATTGGCTGTGGCTCTAGCTGTAAGGACACTGATCAACGGATCTACATACTAGATCCGTGTAATCAGTGTCTTTACAGCGAGGAGAATGACAGGTGGCTTGTTTACACAAGCTGCCTGACATTCTCCCTCTCCCCCGCCGATCGCCTAGTGGCCGGCGGACATCGGGTCCGCTGGTCACACGCGCGGGGGGGTCCGTGACCGCGCGGGAGCGGGAGCGCGCCTCCGCGGGCACGCGCTCGCTCCCCAGACCCTCCCAGGCTAGTGACGTTAATTAACGTCACTCTGCCTGGCAGGGGCTGACCGCCGCAGTAAATCTACTTGCGGCGGTCGGCAAGCAGTTAAACAGAAGGTATCTGTATGTCTCACTGCTTTTGCAAATGCTCCAAAAAAGGTCATCCTCATTTTAGTAAAGTGAGTGAAGTTATGTAAATGATCATAACAGGGCCGAATGTGGAGTTTTTTTTTTTTTAATTTAATGAGTATGCTGTACATGCACCTCATATTGAGAGTTATTACAGATACACATGTACTGTACTTGTTAAATATTAAGAGATGATGTGACTGCTTAAATACATATATTAAAGAAAATGAACTACCCAAAACGTGCCGTCATCCAAAATTGAAGAGAGAAAAAAAGGGAATTGTGGAGAGCCGTGGATTGGACACCCAAAACACAGCTTATTCTTCACAAAAACATATGACTGGACTTTCTAAGGCACACCATAGAATGAATCATAGCGACTCACAAGTTTTAAAAGAATATGATTTATTTAATACAACATAAGTTTAAAAAAATTAGGGCAAAAGACAAGTTGTCCTTATTTAAAACATATACAACATGTGACAAATCACAGAGGTGTTAAAATCGAATAACCTAAGACTATTTCTAGCCCATATAATCACAAGATAAATGGGAGAAATGTGTAGGTTATTATAAATTCACAATATTTAGATACATCGTATATTACATAATCATATCTGATCTTTGGGTCTATGCGTTTCGCAGCGTGCTTCCTCAGGACCACATTTTTACATCAGAGATTTCTTGTAATAGACAAAACATCAATTATTATCAACACAGTCAAAAGGACATCATTTGCACTATTATTTGTGTGTAGTACTGGAGAACACACCTGTAACAGGGTGTAGCCAATGTCTCCCGGGCAGACATAGAGGGTGCGAGAAGGGGTATACAAGGCAGAACCGATGAGTGAATAAGTAGATTCCAAAAATGTCTAAAATATAGAATATTATTCAACATGTCTTCTATTTATATACTATGGTAGACTAATTTTCTGGGTGTAACAAAGTTGTTACCTTTTCTAGTTCAACAAGAACATTCAAGTAGGATATTATTTAGACAGAAATAAGCAAGTGAATTTGCCTCAGGATCAGTAAATCCTAAGGTCAGATAAATTCCTGAAGGAAAAAGAGGAGAGTAAATTATTTTAGTTTTTTACCAGTAATTATATGAGATGGATTAATTGTAGGTTAATTACCCCAAAATCTGTAGCTGTAATTGCATTCCTATAATGGTGGACAGGACAGCCTATATAATGCCCGCAATCCATAAGGGAGAGTCATGTTATAAATCTGCATAAAAAAGCATAAAAGCTCTCACAATTTATGGACAATAAAATAAAAATAAATAGAAAATAGACAGAGGTCGAGCTCCATAGGTCGTTACCTCTTGTGTATTGCCAAAGCTTTAACCGATGGTATGTATGTATGTATGTATATAATATACATACCACCGGTTTAAGCTTTGGCAATACACAAGAGGTAACGACCTATGGAGCTCGACCTCTGTCTATTTTCTATTTATTTTTATTTTATTGTCCATAAATTGTGAGAGCTTTTATGCTTTTTTTATGCAGATTTATAACATGACTCTCCCTTATGGATTGCGGGCATTATATAGGCTGTATAGAAAAATAAGTCGCGCTGCGTGATATGGGTAAACAAATAAATGTCCAAACAAATGAGTGTCCCAAATATCAACTTGAATGACGTTGGAAACAGTGAGTAACTCCACAGTCTCTTTAGGAAATGCGCTTACCAAATATCCACTAAAAATCAGCAAGATTCATGAGCCAAGATGTAGTCACAGATCTGGGAGATTGGAGTGATCAGAGTCCTCAACAAATGGTGTTAGTGGTGTACATAAAAAAGAGAAAAAACTTGCATAGTGTGATACCGTACAAATAATGATCAAATCATGAATTCCACCACCAAGGGAAATCCCTTAACAATTGTGCAGCAGCTCACCAGATAGAAGAAATAGTAGTCAGTGAATAACCCAGTGTCAGGGAACAAGATAGGAAAAGGAACCACCACCAATTGCAAAGCCTCTTACCAGAGTTAAGTTTAGTTTATGCAGACAAGGTCAATCCAAAAAGAACCAAGAAGCCAAAAATGTCACTCAAATGGCACTGCAAGCCTCTTACCAGAAGAAAAAACAATCTGTGCAGTATGATCTCTTAACGCATTCCCATCACAGGTATAGCTTCATGACCAAACGGCATTGATACTGTTGCTGTAAACTCAGTGCCAGAGTGTAATGCACCAGCCAGAGTAAAAGAGAAAGCGCCAATAGTGTGATACAATCTTGACAGATTTATTAAATAAAAGGAATACACTTACAAACGAAGAAGATAAAATCGTGAAGGATGGGAAGCCGCCGGCCAGACGGCAAAGCGCATCCGTTCCTAAGATAACTTCCGGGATGACGTCAGCACACCGCGACCTGACGGCGTTTCGTCCAAGAAGACGTTATCAAAGGTACGGACGGCGTGCTGACGCCATCTCTTATATAGGAAAATAATTATACAATACCCGGAAGTGTTTGAACAGTTCCGCTCTACAGCTGAAAACCGGACATCAAGTGACCGGAACAGGGTGAACTATCCCACCATTTTGAATAAGGGCATAAGTCAAATTCACTCACCCATAGTGTCCCATTCAGGGCAACCACATTTTACGGTATGCAGAATATACATTGCTGTATATCACTAGGCACAACCGAGGTGAAATTAAATTGGACTAATATATAAAACTATCCTTAAAATAAATTAAAAGTAAGAACAAGCAGATATGGGCATAACAGCGCCATCTAGCGCTCAAAAAAGGGGACAACTAGGGCAAACGGCATTGAAGACCGCAAAAAAGGGGCCATTAAACCTTATTGAGCAATTAATGGTCAAATTATAGCGGAATGTGTTCGAACTACCACCAGAGATCGACATTACAAACTAGACCACATATTTGATGTTACAAAGATATTGATGTTACAAAATTACATAAAGGGCTGATCTAATAGCTAAACACTTTCATTATATCGACAATAGGACATATTCCCAACAATTAAATAATAACATAATTAAATGTATATTAATAGTAGAAAAAAAGGGATACAATCTACATCTGGGGATTTATATGACATATCATCCCCTTATGTAAATCGTTCAAACAAATTATATAAATATAATGAAAAATATATAAATTTGTTTGATATAAATATAATGAAAAGGACCTAAAGAAAAAATTGTGAAAAAATATTTTACCATAAAGATATATAAAAATTAGTTAATTAATTAATTAATATATCATAAAAAAGGCCAAAACAACTCTTAATCCCTTAACTCATCTGTATTGTTTTGGCCTTTTTTATGATATATTAATTAATTAATTAACTAATTTTTATATATCTTTATGGTAAAATATTTTTTCACAATTTTTTCTTTAGGTCCTTTTCATTATATTTATATCAAACAAATGTATATATTTTTCATTATATTTATATAATTTGTTTGAACGATTTACATATGGGGATGATATGTCATATAAATCCCCAGATGTAGATTGTATCCCTTTTTTTCTACTATTAATATACATTTAATTATGTTATTATTTAATTGTTGGGAATATGTCCTATTGTCGATATAATGAAAGTGTTTAGCTATTAGATCAGCCCTTTATGTAATTTTGTAACATCAATATCTTTGTAACATCAAATATGTGGTCTAGTTTGTAATGTCGATCTCTGATGGTAGTTCGAACACATTCCGCTATAATTTGACCATTAATTGCTCAATAAGGTTTAATGGCCCCTTTTTTGCGGTCTTCAATGCCGTTTGCCCTAGTTGTCCCCTTTTTTGAGCGCTAGATGGCGCTGTTATGCCCATATCTGCTTGTTCTTACTTTTAATTTATTTTAAGGATAGTTTTATTTATTAGTCCAATTTAATTTCACCTCGGTTGTGCCTAGTGATATACAGCAATGTATATTCTGCATACCGTAAAATGTGGTTGCCCTGAATGGGACACTATGGGTGAGTGAATTTGACTTATGCCCTTATTCAAAATGGTGGGATAGTTCACCCTGTTCCGGTCACTTGATGTCCGGTTTTCAGCTGTAGAGCGGAACTGTTCAAACACTTCCGGGTATTGTATAATTATTTTCCTATATAAGAGATGGCGTCAGCACGCCGTCCGTACCTTTGATAACGTCTCCTTGGACGAAACGCCGTCAGGTCGCGGCGTGCTGACGTCATCCAGGAAGTTATCTTAGGAACGGATGCGCTTTGCCGTCCGGCCGGCGGCTTCCCATCCTTCACGATTTTATCTTCTTCGTTTGTAAGTGTATTCCTTTTATTTAATAAATCTGTCAAGATTGTATCACACTATTGGCGCTTTCTCTTTTACTCTGGCTGGTGCATTACACTCTGGCACTGAGTTTACAGCAACAGTATCAATGCCGTTTGGTCATGAAGCTATACCTGTGATGGGAATGCGTTAAGAGATCATACTGCACAGATTGTTTTTTCTTCTGGTAAGAGGCTTGCAGTGCCATTTGAGTGACATTTTTGGCTTCTTGGTTCTTTTTGGATTGACCTTGTCTGCATAAACTAAACTTAACTCTGGTAAGAGGCTTTGCAATTGGTGGTGGTTCCTTTTCCTATCTTGCTCCCTGACACTGGGTTATTCACTGACTACTATTTCTTCTATCTGGTGAGCTGCTGCACAATTGTTAAGGGATTTCCCTTGGTGGTGGAATTCATGATTTGATCATTATTTGTACGGTATCACACTATGCAAGTTTTTTCTCTTTTTTATGTACACCACTAACACCATTTGTTGAGGACTCTGATCACTCCAATCTCCCAGATCTGTGACTACATCTTGGCTCATGAATCTTGCTGATTTTTAGTGGATATTTGGTAAGCGCATTTCCTAAAGAGACTGTGGAGTTACTCACTGTTTCCAACGTTATTCAAGTTGATATTTGGGACACTCATTTGTTTGGACATTTATTTGTTTACCCATATCACGCAGCGCGACTTATTTTTCTATATGTTATTTAAGGGTGTGGTCGCACTTGAAGTCGCTGCTTTCTGATTTCTTTTGTTTACCTTAGCGCGGTTATTTCTCCTTTACAATTATATAGGCTGTCCTGTCCACCATTATAGGAATGCAATTACAGCTACAGATTTTGAGGTAATTAACCTACAATTAATCCATCTCATATAATTACTGGTAAAAAACTAAAACAATTTACTCTCCTCTTTTTCCTTCAGGAATTTATCTGACCTTAGGATTTCACTTGCTTATTTCTGTCTAAATAATATCCTACTTGAATGTTCTTGTTGAACTAGAAAAGGTAACAACTTTGTTACACCCAGAAAATTAGTCTACCATAGTATATAAATAGAAGACATGTTGAATAATATTCTATATTTTAGACATTTTTGGAATCTACTTATTCACTCATCGGTTCTGCCTCGTATACCCCTTCTTGCACCCTCTATGTCTGCCCGGGAGACATTGGCTACACCCTGTTACAGGTGTGTTCTCCAGTACTACACACAAATAATAGTGCAAATGATGTCCTTTTGACTGTGTTGATAATAATTGATGTTTTGTCTATTACAAGAAATCTCTGATGTAAAAATGTGGTCCTGAGGAAGCACGCTGCGAAACGCGTAGACCCAAAGATCAGATATGATTATGTAATATACGATGTATCTAAATATTGTGAATTTATAATAACCTACACATTTCTCCAATTTATCTTGTGATTATATGGGCTAGAAATAGTCTTAGGTTATTCGATTTTAACACCCCTGTGATTTGTCACATGTTGTATATGTTTTAAATGAGGACAACTTGTCTTTTGCCCTCATTTTTTTAAACTTTGGTTGTATTAAATAAATCATATTCTTTTAAAACTTGTGAGTCGCTATGATTCATTCTATGGTGTGCCTTAGAAAGTCCAGTCATATGTTTTTGTGAAGAATAAGCTGTGTTTTGGGTGTCCAATCCACGGCTCTCCCCAATTTCCTTTTTTTCTCTCTGCTTAAATACATACTTCATCTCTTGTCCCCTGTATACACATGGGCATTGCCTATTCTTGAATTCTTCCTCAGCTATTGCTCTCTTTTTTTGATCTTATCTTTATTTTGGATAACCAATGTGAAGATGTGATAAGATGTGATAACTGAGCCATAGCTGAAAATTGTATAAGTCAAATGGTCCTTTGGTGGATGAAATGTGCCATGGTCTCCTACAAAGGTTTCCACACACTGCATACCTGCACAGTACAACAGCATTGTGCTGTCACGGTTCTCGCATGTCCCCGATGCTTCCATGTTCCCATGGAATTTCTTCTGGGTTTCCTATCTTTGGCCGCTTGACGGGCCAGGCGAGAGTGACACCATTCCTGTGCATGTGTAACGCTCCTGCGTTTTTGTAGTAGGCTGGATATGCAGCTGCAAAATCTCCACTCAGTAGTCATTTAGAGATGTGTTGAATAACCAGATCCAACTCTCCAGACTCATCACTGTGGGCCTGTCAGCTTCAACATACAGAAATATACACACTCAATAAGATGTTCCTGGAGTGGTGGAATGTATATGACAGTATGAAGGTGTTGTGCTGAAGGGACAGGTGTGAACAGTGATAGAGATGGTAAGTACTTGATAGGTTTGTTCAGGAGAGTACTAGATGGTATTAGGTAGAGTGCAGATAGGTTAGTAATCGAGTATGGTGACAGGTGGTAAGGACAGCAGATGACAATTACAGGATAGACTAACCCAGTGCAAGGATAGATGGTAGTAGACTTAAGAACAAGCAATCTATGTAACAGTGTAGATGATAGATAGTGTAAGTAGGTTATGGAGGATTCCCCTGCGGGGTACTTATCACTAGTAAATGTTAGTAGTAGAGGGGTCCAGTAGAGAGGGGAAGATCCGGTAGCGAGATACAGGGATCAGTAGCGAGGTTCCGGTCTGCTCCAGGTAGAAGCAACCAGCTGGAGGTTCCGACAGCAAGACAGGCTTGAAAGCATGTGGATACACAAGGCAGGTTGAACGAACGATGTGAGTGAGAACGCCGGCGGTTGAAATAGCTGCTCTGCGGCGCTCAGCGATGACATCATCTGTCTTAAAGGTGTATGCGTACCACCTAGTAAGAAAGGTGGGACGCATATTTGGAAGGAAATAGATTATTAAGGGTACCAGAGGTACCAGAATCTTACAGTACCCCCCCCCTTAAGGCCGGCTCCGGAAGGCCTATAGCACTGGTTTCTCTGGGTATTTCGAGTGAAACCTTCGTATAAGCCTAGGTGCATGAACATCAGAGGTATCCAACCAGGTGTCGTCTTGGGGTCCATAGTTCTTCCATCTTATGAGATACTGGAGTCTTCCTCTATGGATGCGAGAATCCAAAATCTCTTTGATCTCATATTCTTCTCCGCCTTCAACTTGTATTGGAGGTGGAGGTAAGATGGTAGGCCTTATTCCTTGGTTAGGAACATGGGGCTTCAGTAGCGACACATGGAAGATGGGATGGATCTTAAGATCTGCTGGTAAGGTGAGCTGTACTGCAACTTTTCCAATAAGTTTCTTAATTGGGAAGGGTCCCAAAAATAGAGGTCCAAGTTTTTTGCTAGGGATTTTTAATCTTAAGTTTCTTGTTGATAGCCAAACAAGGTCCCCAATAGCATGCTGAGGAGAAGGTCTTCTACGCAGGTCGTACTACCTTTTTTGTTGACTATGAGCGTGTGATATAGTGGTATTGAGTAAACCCAGAGAGTCTTTTATTTGGGTAAGGTAATCCGAGGCTGGGTTACTTGATGGCAGGATGCGTGGTGGAAGAAGAGTGGGATGAAACCCATAATTCAAGTAGAACGGACTTTGCTTAGTAGTACTGTGGGTTGCATTGTTGTAAGCAAATTCCGCCAGAGGGAGGAGATCCACCCAATCATCCTGTAGGTATGATGTATAGCAACGTAGATATTGCTCAATGCACTGGTTGACTCTTTCAGTCTGTCCGTTGGTCTGAGGATGGTAGGGAGAAGTGAGCTTTCGCTCAATCCGTAATATTTGACAAAGTGCTTGCCAAAATTTAGAGATGAACTGTGAACCACGGTCGGACAAAAGAGTCTTTGGAATTCCATGCAACTTGAACACATGTTTCATCAGTAGTTCCGCTGTTTGTTTAGACGAAGGTAGTCTACAGATAGCAATGAAATGTGCTATCTTTGTCAAGTGGTCCACTGACACTAGAATGGTATTAAATCCCTTAGAAGGTGGTAGTTCTACTATAAAGTCTAAGGACATAACTTCCCATGGAACCTGGGGTATTGGTAGACTGCAGAGTAGACCAGATGGTTTTGTAGTGTCAATCTTGGACCTTGCACAGATGTCACATGAAGAAACAAATTTTTGTACAGACGTCTTCATATCAGGCCACCAAAACTGCCTGGTAAGCAAATTAAGGGTTTTCGTCATACCCATATGTCCTGCCATGGGCACATCATGTGACAACTCCAAGATCTTGGTGCGCATAGTAGGGGGTATGTAAAGTTTGTCGTTGTAATAGAGGAAGCCTTCTGCATCAGTACTCAGTTGTGGTGGAGGTGAATCCAATCCTATACTGTGCAAAATCTCTTCCTTCAAGGAACGGACAAGACCAATAATACGTTCATAGGGTATTATGGGAATGGAAGGGATTTTGGCGCAGTTATCTTCGATTAATCGTGATAGCGCATCCGCTTTTTTATTTTTGTCTGCAGGCGTGTAGGTCACTAGGAAGTTGAATCTTAGGAAGAATAATGACCATCGTACCTGTCGGTGGGAGAGAGTTTTGTTAGTCTGGAGGTATTGAAGGTTTTTATGATCTGTATATATGAGTATTGGTAACTGGGTACCTTCGAGTAGATGTCGCCAATTCTCCAGTGCCAGTTTTATGGCAAGTAACTCCTTTTCACCTACTGGGTAGTTCACCTCTGGGCTGCTTAGTGATTTTGAAAAGAAAGCAACAGGGTGGAGTGGTGAAGTATTTGTTGGTCGTTGGGAGAGAACTGCTCCTACTGCCATATTTGACGCATCTACCTCCAGAATATATTGGAGGGATGGGTCTGGATGGCGTAGTATGGGAGCAGAGGTAAAGCTTGATTTTAACAAGCAGAAAGCTTGATTCGCTTCTTCTGACCATTTGAATGGTTTCTTTATACTTGTCAGTTATGTGAGAGGTCTCACAATAGCGGAAAAGTTATTGATGAACTTCCTATAGAAGTTGGAGAATCCAAGGAATCGCTGTAATGCCTTACGAGTTGTTGGTATAGGCCAGTCCAGAATACAGGATATCTTGCTCATATCCATCTTAATTCCAGTTTTGGATATGATGTATCCTAGAAATAATATTTCTTCCTTATGAAATAAGCATTTTTTTAATTTCACGTATAGATTGTGTGAGAGTAATCTGGATAACACAAGTCTTACATGTTTTATATGTTCAGGCATAGATCGCGAATAGATAAGTATATCGTCCAGGTATACTACGACACAGACATCAAGTAAGTCTCTAAAGATGTCGTTTATGAACCTTTGGAAGGCTGCGGGAGCATTACACAACCCGAATGGCATCACAAGATATTTGAATAATCCGTATCTGGTTCTGAATGCTGTTTTCCACTCATCTCCGTCACGGATTCGGATTAGGTTGTATGCCCCTTTCAGGTCTAATTTAGAGAAGTAAGTAGCCCCACGCACTTGTTCAATGAGTTCAGGGATGAGCGGCAAAGGATAGCGATCCTTTATCGTAATCGTGTTTAATTGCCTATAATCGATAATAGGCCTAAGACTGGAATCCTTATTGCGGACAAAGAAAAGTCCTGCAGCTGTGGAAGAAGTAGAGGGTCTGATGAACCCTTTTTTCAAATTCTCATCCAAGTATTCCTTGAGATGAGAAAGTTCATCCTGTGAAAGGGGATAAACATGACCGAAAGGCAATTTGCTGTTAGGGAGTAGATCGATAGTGCAATCATAATCCCTATGGGGAGGCAACACTTGAGCATTTTTCTCAAGGAATACTTCGGACAGATCCTGATAGCATAGTGGTGCAATCTCATCTGACACCACAGACAGGATCTTTCCATAAGATGGGAGGTTACACGTAATCTCACAATAGTGAGAAGGGAAGGCCAAAGTCCGTCTTTTCCAATCTATGATTGGTTGGTGTGTGTGTGTAACCAGGGAAGTCCCAAAATAATGGAAAAATGGGGTGAGGATAGTATATCAAAGGTGATGATCTCCACATGAGACTCGTTGGCAGTGGCAAGGAGTGCCTGTGTCTGGTTGGTGATTGGACCAGAAGACAATGGAATACCGTTAATGAAACTAACAGAAACAGGTTTAAGCTTTGAAATAATAGGTATTTTATTTAAGGTAACAAAACGTGTATCAATATAGTTTCCACAAGATCCAGTGTCGATCATAGCCTTGGTGGTGATCCTAGTCTGGTCCCACTGTAATGTTAAATGAACAAAAAGATAGGGGTTAGAAAAGGAAGTCGTTAATCCTCCTAGCAAGACATGTGAACACTCACCCTCTTTTTTGCGGACAAGGGGACAGACGCATATCAAATGATCCGGGGATGCGCAGTACATGCAGAGATTTCTGGATCTCCTTCTGGATCGTTCAGTAGTTGATAAAGGTGGGCGTATAGTTCCTACCTCCATGGGAGTAGGGTCAACGGCCGCAATCTGAGAAGGACTAGTTAATGGCATTCCCATTTTTTCAGCCCTTCTTTCTCGTAGTCGTCTGTCGATGTTGATACTAAGTTGTATCAAGGCATCCAAGGTGCCAGGTAAATCCGCTCGGGCGAGCTCGTCTTTAACAGCTTCTGATAACCCGAGTCTGAATTGAGTTTGCAGAGATGTATCATTCCACCCTGAATCAAGGGTCCATCTTTTGAACTCTGCTGCAAAATCTTCTACAGGTCTCCTTCCTTGTTTTAAAGCCCTTAGTTGAATATCAGCAGTACTCTGCCTATTGGGGTCTTCATATAAACTAGCGAGTTCTGCTAAAAATAAGGGATAGGAGTTGAGAATCTGATCATTTTTCTCAAAGAGAGAGTCTGCCCAGGCCCGGGGATCACCCGTTAAGTATGAAATAGTGGTACAGACTTTAATCTGATCAGTAGAGTATGTACGAGGTTTTAACAAAAAAAGCAATTGACATGCGTTTTTGAATTCACTAAATTTTTTCCGATCACCTGTAAACACTAGGGGAGGGTTTATTTTAGGTTCAGGGGGCTGAACAGTAGTAAGCCGTGAGAGACGGGTTACCTGCTGCGTCTGAGTCTGATTCTCTTCTTTTACTTCAGTAAGAGTAAGTATTAACGCATTTACTTGTTGTATTAATTGTGTCACTTGAGTGGGTAATTCTGCTGAATCCATTTTTTTTTCTGGTTCGTTCAATCTGTAACGCTCCTGCGTTTTTGTAGTAGGCTGGATATGCAGCTGCAAAATCTCCACTCAGTAGTCATGTAGAGATGTGTTGAATAACCAGATCCAACTCTCCAGACTCATCACTGTGGGCCTGTCAGCTTCAACATACAGAAATATACACACTCAATAAGATGTTCCTGGAGTGGTGGAATGTATATGACAGTATGAAGGTGTTGTGCTGAAGGGACAGGTGTGAACAGTGATAGAGATGGTAAGTACTTGATAGGTTTGTTCAGGAGAGTACTAGATGGTATTAGGTAGAGTGCAGATAGGTTAGTAATCGAGTATGGTGACAGGTGGTAAGGACAGCAGATGACAATTACAGGATAGACTAACCCAGTGCAAGGATAGATGGTAGTAGACTTAAGAACAAGCAATCTATGTAACAGTGCAGATGATAGATAGTGTAAGTAGGTTATGGAGGATTCCCCTGCGGGGTACTTATCACTAGTAAATGTTAGTAGTAGAGGGGTCCAGTAAAGAGGGGAAGATCCGGTAGCGAGATACAGGGATCAGTAGCGAGGTTCCGGTCTGCTCCAGGTAGAAGCAACCAGCTGGAGGTTTCCGACAGCAAGACAGGCTTGAAAGCATGTGGATACACAAGGCAGGTTGAACGAACGATGTGAGTGAGAACGCCGGCGGTTGAAATAGCCGCTCTGCGGCGCTCAGCGATGACATCATCTGTCTTAAAGGTGTATGCGTACCACCTAGTAAGAAAGGTGGGACGCATATTTGGAAGGAAATAGATTATTAAGGGTACCAGAGGTACCAGAATCTTACAGCATGCATACAGGAGTCCCATCGCCGCAGCACACAGAGTAAATGTGGTCTGCGCTGCGCATGTGCAGCTCAGATCACATTTACCCACTGACATGCATGGGGGACATTTAAAAAAGAAGAGACCTTTAGGACCCTGCCAGTCAACAAATTTTGTAATTTTGAGTTTACTAACACTTTTAGGCTTGGTTTACATATGTGCAAATTAGATGCTGGTTTCCCCACATCCAATTTGCATGACATGCGAGTGTGAGCGGCTCTCAATGGAGCTGGTTCACACAGGTCTGGGAAGGCCGTGGAGCAGATTGCAAAGGGTCCTTTGCGTGTTTGGGTCAAGTTAAGGTGTAATTTCAGGCAAAAATTTGGACCTGAATTGTACTTGAACCGGTGAAAAGACATGCACCAGGCCCCAGGCACGAACCTGCGGCCACACATATGTAAACCTGGCCTAGGGCCCCTTTCGCCCCTTGTGCAACTTGTCAAGGCAACTTTGGACATCAGAGTTGCACGACATGTCATTCCCCAAGTTTTCCAATGATACCCATTCATATATGCGCAACTTAGGCCCCTTTCCCACTTGTGTGACTTGTCCTGCAATTTGGGACTGCAAAGTCACATGAAAAGTCGTACTTCATTATTCCCAATCAGTACCGTTCATATCTGTGCGAATTCAAGTTGCAACAACTTCAAAGTAGTCCCTGCATTACTTTGGTCCAACTTTGATCCATTTTGAGGTCCATAGACATAGACATTGCTTCAAGTCCAGTCAAAATTGCTGCAAAAAAATTGCACCAAAACCACGCGACTTTTAGGTCACACAAGTGTGAAAGGGTCTTAAAGTTGTAGCAACTTCAAAATAGTTCATGCACTACTTTGGTCCGACTTTCATGCAACTTGAGAGCCATTGACTTCAATGTTTGTGTTGTTTTCCACATAGAGGGGGTATGGGGTTGCCCTCATCCCTAATCACTAGTAACTAGCTAAAAACCCTCTTTTGTTTGGGACTATAATGGCAACTATCTAAATAACAGTGTAAGTAAGGTCAAAATGGTCTAATCTTAAAACGTTTTTCATATTTTATTTAACAAAACATCATAAAATCTTCCAATTTAGTAAAAATATGCATGAAAGGTTACAGCACATCAATTCATTGCATACACTAATATACGGTACTCCGCGGTACATGCAAAGTTGCAGCCAGTGGTATGTCCTTCCAACACGTTTCGAAAATGTTTTGTACATATCTTCATCAGAGATTGCAATACCACTCTGAAAGGTACAACAAGCAATAACCTACCATTTCTCCAAATGTACTATCAATTTACATTGAAACAAAGAAGAAAAAATAAAAAAACAAAAAAATATATAGTAAAGAAATTAAAAAAGCAAAATTGTACAAAATATATGCACATAAACATATGTGTATACAGACCCCTGATTTCCCTTCCACACCATACCTGTAGCTCCCATTTTGGGCAGACAGTCCTTCCATATTCAAAGGATCAAGTGCAAGAGCCTAGCGAACAAGACCCCCTTCAAAGAGAAAGCCTTCTCACAACGATTGAGGTCTATGTAGAAACGTGAATAGATATATATATATATATATATATATATATATATATATATATATATATGTGTGTGTGTGTGTGTGTGTATGCATTTTAAGTAGTCTCTCCTTTAGAAGAAAATGACATTCTTGGTGTTTTCTGTAATATCTTTTAAGATTAGACCATTTTGACCTTACTTACACTGTTATTTAGATAGTTGCCATTGTAGTCCCAAACAAAAGAGGGTTTTCAGCTAGTTAATAGACTTCAATGTTAGCCCTCAGAAGTTGCATGAAAGTCAAACCTAAATGTTATACAATGCAACTTGTGTGCAACAGTTGTCCATAAAAACTGGTCAAAGCCAAAGTTGTATCCAGGTTGCACCCATCCAAAGTTGCGTCAAAGTTGAACCACAGTTGCACCACGGTTGCACTCCAAAGTCGGTGCAACTTTGGAGTCGTACAAGTGTGAAAGGGGCCTAAATTCTGCACTGCCTGTCATTGTATGTATGATCTGGAGTTTCCCTTTATTTTATAGCATGACTTTCTGTTTTACATAATTGAAGGTTTTATTGTGTTATCTGAATTGTGCGTTTTGCAGAGCAGGCTAATGTACTTGCAATTCTTTTAGCTTAGTATTATGGAAATTACATTGACTTCTTTCTTCATCAAACAACTTAACACTCCAATTACAGAAAATCAGTGGAAATTATGTTACTGCTCCGAAAGGAGTATCAAAGTGTTTCCAGCATGTTAAAAATTACAGAACACTACTGTGTAAATATTGTGACAGCATTTAAAATACATAACTATAAATAATACACAGCTATACATTGCAAAATGCAGATTTCTGGAGAAAGTTGCTAATTAAGAAAACTAATAATGTGAAATGTACCCACTTTTCTTTGTTTTGTGCTTTGGGAGCAAGCTACAGCATGTATATGTTTTACTATAGGTAAACTAATGTTCTTAAATGTTTCCACTGCTCGTGAGAAAGTGTGACACTCACATTGGTGGTCCAGAGCAGAATGGGTTGACATGCTAAGCCCCCAATCAGTCAGCTGATATTTTACCCCTACCATTATATTCAATAGTTTATTTCAGAACATGGTTTGTGGATATCAAAATCTGCTTCACTGGAGTCAATAGGCAGAGACTCTTGGGTACCCTAAGCTATAAGCCAGGGATCCTCAAACTACGGCCCTCCAGCTGTTGTGGAACTACAGATCCCATGAGGCAGTGTAAAACTCTGACATTCACAGACATGACTAGACATGATGGGAATTGTAGTTTCTGAACAACCGGAGGGCCATAGTTTGAAGACCCCTGCTATAAGCAGTCAAATAAGCTATAAGCTTTAAGCAGCTTTTCTACGCAGTACATGTTCCCTCATAAAAAAATATTGTAATATTTTCTTCACTACCTTGTTCTTCAGTCCAGGTCTCCCCAGGGAGTTCAATTACCACACTAAACTCTGGTTAAGGGCCCATACATCAATATTGCAGTATTTTCACTAGAAATGTCCTGCCCGTGCACTTACTGACATAATAAATAAATATAATAATTATTTCAATTAAATTATTACATTTATTTTTTAAGCCAAATATGCAGTTTGAGCAAATGGATTTTTTTTCTAAAGAAACCAATCAATCTTGCTTGAAAATCCAACTTTGTAGTCTATTCTAAAAAATATTGTTTATTTTTCATATACCTACTGACAAATTTACTTGATTTGATTTTATCCATTTTCATTTGCCAAAAGGAGGAGAGGTGTTTGTCCCACGAGGGCCCATCTAGTTCTTTGTGATGTACTAATGTGCTGCTAATGCTCTCTAACATGCCAAAAATCGTATGTGACCCTTTTTTTTGGTAATGCAATGCACTACTATAATATCTTGGGACAGTACATTGGGGTGTCATTCAAAATGAATAGCACTACAACACAGTAACGTATGTTACGTGCATTACTCATGACGCTTCGCTGGCAGAGCCGTTTTTGCGTTTTTTCTGCACACATTTAAAAAATAATTTCAGCCATGAAGATGATGTAAAAAGCCTAAATATTATATATTTTCTGAAAGCAGACACCCTAAAGAATAAAATAGCGGTAGTTCCAATTTTTTATGTCACACAATATTATCGCAAAGGTCTAGGAAACGCAACATTTCAGTAAAAAACACACCAAAGTGAATTTTAAGGCAAACAAACGCAATAAGTTACCTAAATTTATGGTAAAATATAAAAGATGAGGTTGCGCCGAGTAAATAGATACCCAACATGCCAAACCTTCAATTTTCGTGTGCCCGTGCAATGGCTACAAACTTCAGTACCCTATATTTTCTTTAGGCAATGCTTCAAAGGCCCCCTGAAATAACCGTGGGTGGTTTTGTACCTCCCCTATTTATTATAAACATGTATTATCTTGTCTATTCCTATGGTAGTCTATCAACGCTCTGATAAGGTTTAAAGGGTCTTTTTTTTTCATCACATAGGGAACAAAAAGTCCCCCACCCTGCAGTTCTCTTCCCCTGCCTCCTCCCCATCCATCCATTCCTCATAGTCTAAATAGTGTTAATATACCTAAATATCCTATACCTAGCAATGCATACTAATAAGTTTGCCAACTATAATGTTATATATCCGCCCAAAGGCTAAAACATCTAAAGGGAAATCTGAAGAAGTGAGGATTAATTGCCTGGCTAGATATTCCATGTATTCTGCTTGCCACATCACACCCTCTCTAGGTTTGCTACATGCTCTACAGGGAAAAAGAAAAATATCCAATGGGAAGATTACAGGATGATCTGTAGTTGTTTTCTAGGGCATAACACTTCATTAATGCTTTATAGATAACATAATGATAACCCAGGTGACATCTTTTAAAAGCACAGAAGATCTGGAAACATAACATCTCACCATGTGGAGTCTCCAGGGATATAGGAAATAAGTAGGTGATTTCACCTCCTGTCATATAACCACAAGTAAACTAAAACATTTGAATTAAATGGGGCTGTATGAATGTACTTGTCTTTATCTGACAAAGGCAATTATCTCCACTGGCAGCTAAAAGTTAGTTTGTCACTCACTGATGGGGTTTGCATATTTTTAATGTGTGTGCACATTGCAACCAATTTTTGTAATGTTAGCCATTCTGTTGTCATTAGATTTATCTCTTTTTGTTCTCTTTCTTTGCGTCACCTATCTTAATTTATTTATTACATATCTACTCTGACAAATGGCTTATTTATATAATAAGCTACACTATACAGTATTGTCAAAAGGATTGGGACGCCTGCCTTTACATGCGCATGGAATTTAATGCCATCCCAGTCCGTAGGGTTCCATATTGAGTGCTCACCCTTTGCAGCTATTCTGGGAAGGCTGTCCACAAGGTTTAGGAGTGTGTCTATGGGAATGTTTGACCATTCTTCCAGAAGCGCATTTGTGAGGTCATACACTGGTGTTGGACGAGAAGGCCTGGCTCACAGTCTCCACTTGAATTTATTCCAAAAGTGTTCTATCGGTTTGAGGTCAGGAGTGAGGATCAGTGCAGGTCAGTCAAGTTCCTCCACCCCAAACTCGCTCATCCATGTCTTTATGGATCTTGCTTTGTGCACTGGTCCAAACAGGGCCGTCTTTAACCGCTTGCCGACCGCCGCAAGTAAATTTACTGCGGCGGTCAGCCCCTGCCAGGCAGAGTGACGTTAATTAACGCCACTAGCCTGGGAGGGTCTGGGGAGCGAGCGCGCGCCGCCGGAGGCGCGCTCCCGCTCCCGCGCGGTCACGGACCCCCCCGCGCGTGTGACCGGCGGACCCGATGTCCGCCGCTCACTCGGCGATCGTCGGGGGAGAGGGAGAAAGTCAGGCAGCTAGTGTAAACAAGCTGCCTGTCATTCTCCTCGGTGTTAAAACACTGATCAGACAGATCTACTATGTAGATATGTTGATCAGTGTCCTTTTACCTCAAGCCACAGCCAATCACAGTAGAAAGCACGCCCCTAGGGACACACACAGCCCCTCCCTCCTAAATAAAGTTAACCCCTTCACTACCAGTGTATTTTTACAGTAACAGTGCATATATATAGCACTGATTACTGTAGAAATGTCACTGGTAACCCCAAAAGTGTCAAAAATTTCAGTCAAGGGTCCGATCTGTCCGCCGCAATGTCGCAGTACCGCAAAAAAAATCGCAGATCGCCGCCATTACGCGTTAAAAAAAAAAACAACAAAAATGACAAAAATCTTTCCCTTTGTTAGTAAACGCGATAACTTTTGCGCAAACCAATAAAAATACGCTTTTTGCGATTTTTTTTACCAAACATAGGTAGGATAAAACAAATTGGCCGAAAATGTTAAAAAATTTTGATTTTTACATTTTTTTGGGGGGGAATTTCATATAAAAAAATGTGAAAAATATTGTTATTTTTGCAAAATTTACGCTCTTTTTTTGTTTATAGCGCAAAAAGTAAAAATCGCACAGGTGATCAAATACCACCAAAAGAAAGCTCTGTTTGTGGGAAAAAAAGGACGTCAAATTCTTTAAGGTACAGCGTTGCACGACCGCGCAATTGTCCGTTAAAGTCACACAGTGCCGAATCGCAAAATACCCCCTGGTCGTTTAGCAGGAAAATCCTCCGGGGCTTAAGTGGTTAATATTGATTGGGCCCTGGGCAAAAATTTTCTTGGGCCCCCCCCCCCACCTCCGTTCTTGGGCCCCCCCCCACCTCCGTTCTTGGGACATACATAAAAATAGCAGGTAGACTCAAGATCAGTTTACTGCAGCAGATCATGCAGTGATTACAGTTGGTTGCCAGAGGTTACAGTCTATCCCTACTGCTCACAGACTGGTTGCTAGAGGTTACAATACATAATTTCTGCTTGCAAATTTTTTGCTAAAGGTTACTACACATTATTGCTGCTCACTGAGGCATGGTAAGAGACTGCAGACATACCACAGAAGATGGTCAGAGACTGCGGACATGGTACAGGAGAGGTTCAGAGGCTGCAGACATGGCACAGGAGGGGGGGTCAGAGGCTGCGGACATGGTACAGGAGAGGGGTCAGAGGCTGCGGACATGATACAGGAGAGGGGTCAGAGGCTGCAGACATGATACAGGAGAGGATCAGAAAACTTTAAACAATGCACACCTTTACAGTTGAGTAACACAGCTCAGGGTTTTGGAAAAGCAAGCAGTCTATTAGTGTAAGGACATACCTGGCCAGCTGGGCTCATTATACACTTTCAGAGGTCACTGGATGGGACTCCCACTCTGATCTGCTAACTCCCGAGCATGTAGGCTGCAGGGGGCGGGGTCAGAGCATCAGTGGAGCTCCTGGCCCTGCCCCCTCTAAACTGGCTGGAGAATAGAGGTCTGGGGGCGGGGCTCTCACTCCGATCATTGCTCTCACTACAGGCAGGCAGCCACTCTAAACCGAGCTGACAGGATGCAGCAAGGGAGCGGGACTGGGAGCTCCACTGATGCTCTGATCTCCGCCCCCTCTAAACTGGCAGGGGAATACAGAGATCTGGGGGCGGGGCTCCCACTCCGATCACTGCTCTCCTTACAGCTCTTATCCGAACATACAATATGCATGGGGCGGGGTCAGAGCATCAGTGGAGCTCCCAGTCCCGCCCCCTCTCTGCTGGCTTGCTCGGGAATACAGCCTCCGTGCGCTCTGCATCATCGGAGGCTCCGATGTGTGGGTTCAAGCGGCAGCTGCTTTGGGCCTCTCAATAAAGATTGGGCCCTGGGCAGTTGCCCCGGTTTGCCCTATGGTAAAGACGGCCCTGGGTCCAAATCATTTGGTGGAGTGGGGATTATGGAGTAGGGTTGTTTTTCAGGGGTTGGGATTGGCCCCAAGTTCCAGTAAAAAGGCACACTTGAGGCGTGAGCATACCAAGACATTTTGGACTATTTCATGTCCCTTTGTGGGAACGGTTTGGGGATGGCCCCTTCCTGTTCCAACATGACTACGCGCCATTGCACATCAGCAAGGTCCATAAAGGCACGGATGAACGAGTTTGGGGTGGAGGAAATTGACTGGCCTGCACAGAGTCCTGACCTCAACCTGACAGAACAACTTTGGGAGGAGTTAGAGCAGAGACTGCTAGCTAGGTCTTCTTGTCCAACATCCATCATTTGATCCCAAAAATGCGCTTCTGGAAGAATGGTCAAACATTCCCATAGCAACACTCCTAAATCTTGTGGACAGCCTTCCTAGAAGAGTTGAAGCTGTTATAGCTGCAAAGGGTGGGCCAACTCAATATTGAACCCTACGGACTAAGACTAAGATGCCATTAACCACTTCCGCCCCGCCCACTGTACATTTACTGTGGCACTCTGCTGCTTACAGGCAAAGGGACGTAGACCTAGGTCGCTCGCCCACGAGACTGTTGGGGCGAGCGCGCGCCGCCTCCGGCGCGCTCCCGCCCCCGGCCGTTCCCCGAGGAGCTCCGATGGCTGCCGGCCACTCGCGATCTCCCACAGCAGAGGGAGGAAGACAGACGGCTGATGTAAACACAGCCATCTGTCATTCTCCCTGAAGCAAACACAGAGGCTATGCGATCCTGCTATATAGGATCGCATGTCTCTGTGGTTACTTCACAAGCCACACCCCTTGACAGTTAGAATAAGGCCCCTAGGGACACACTATACCCCTTGATCACCAGTAAAGTTAACCCCTTCCCTGCCAGTGTTTCTATTTTACAGTAACAGTGCATATTTATAGCACTGACTACTGTAGTAATGTCACTGGTACCCCCAAAAGTGTAAAAAATGTCAGTCAGGGGTCCGTTCTGTCTGCCGCAATGTCGCAGTCCCGCAAAAAAAAATCGCAGATCGCCACCATTACTAGTTAAAAAAAAAAAAACAATAAAAATGACATACTGTAAATCTTTCCCGTAGTTAGTAAACACAATAACTTTTGCGCAAACCAATCAAAATACGCTTATTGCGATTTTTTTTACCTAAAATATGTAGTAGAAAACCAATTGGCCTAAAATGTTAAAAAAATTTGATTTTTACATATTTTTTTTAAGAATTTTATATAAAAAAATGTGAAAAATCTTGTTATTTTTTTAAAATTGTCGCTCTTTTTTTGTTTATAGCGCAAAAAATAAAAATCGCACAGGTGATAAAATACCACCAAAAGAAAGCTCTGTGGGAAAAAAAGGACGTCAATTTAATTTGGGTACAGCGTCGCATGACTGCGCAATTGTCAGTTAAAATAACGCATTGCCGAATCGCAAAATAGGCCCTGGTCATTGAGCAGCCAAAACCTCCGGGGCTAAAGATATAGTGTATGTCATCATATGTGCACTTTCTATCATGATGACACTCATTTATTTATCATTTATGATGCTCCTGCAGTCACAGTCAAGATAATTATGTGTGTTGGCTTATGCAGGATCACAGACATTCATTGTAGGAATGTAAGTACAAACATATACCATACACATTGTGCTGTTTGTATCCACTGACATACAATACAAAGTTGATCTGCTGTGAATGTACATGACAGATTATATTCATCCTATGAATGCCAGCTACCCTATATGAAACAACAAGCTTTGGAGTGACAAGATGCTTCTCTATAGATGGTCAAATCCTTGTATGTGTACACTTTAACTGGAAATACTAGGGTATTCTGATTAATCCATTTGGAGATGGCTATACATAGGTCTTGTGATTCATGCATTAGGAACTAGCAAAACGCAACTCTTGTGATCAATCTATTAGGAGCTGGCCATACTTGGGTAATCTAATCACTCCACTAGAAATTGGCCATACATGGGTATTTTTATTGTTCTATTAGGAGCTGTTGCTATATATTGGTCTTATGAATGATCAATCTATTAGTAGCTTTCCATACACATGTCTTCTGATCAAACCATTAAGAATTGGTCTTCTGGTCACTCAATTAGGAGCTGGGCATAGAAAAGTCTTCTAGATACAAATCCAATGGACAGAACCTGTTAGGCAAGATCCCCATGGAGAAGCGAGAGCAGAATTGGTATATTATGCCTAATTAGGTCAAATCTATATAAGCTATAGTCTATACTTCTGTTGTAAGCATATTCTCTTCACACAGTCTAATTATCACTAAATTACTAAATCACTAAATTATGATAGATAATGCTGAAATGACCAAATGTATTCTAAAAGTTTGACTCCACAGGTGATAGGTGGCACTGTCAATGCTGATTAAACTCAGGCACAGAAGGAAGACATGTTGTAGTATAACAAGCATGAAAATATAATTATGGTGGGACATTAGGATATGGAAAGGGAATAAGAATCACTGAAATTGCATAATGAATATTATCATTATGTATTTAAGGTTGAATGCTTGAAAATTATACAAGCCATGATAGTGCTTCTGCGGAGCATAATTCCATGCCCATTATCTGTTACCTATTCATAGAACTGAAGATGAATTAAAAAATAAGTTTAATTAGCAATCACATGTATTATTCGCATAGAAAGGTGTTCGGCTTTCCTGTCACTTGATTGCCTTTTAAATATAACCCTTATACTGGGACATTTGTCACATTGCGAATCAACAAAACAGAAGAAACACACCAGCATTGATTTTTTAAAATCTCAGTATAACCACTTTCACTTTTCGGGGTTGTCTGTGTTTTCGAAAGAAGCAAAATTGCTCAGAACAAGCATGCAACAAGCAAAGTCAGATCACTTTGACAGAAAGATAATAGTAAAAAAATAAGGAATTTTTAGGACACCAAAAGACAATGAAACAGTAATTAAAATCAAAATATTTATTATACTAGGTTTAAAAAGGGAAAAAAAAACAGTGCATATAAAAAAATATTCAAGATTTGGTCCATAGTCAAATAGACAAAATCACAAGATAATACATAGGCATTATAATGCATATAAACCCCAACGTGTTTCAATTCTTCATACGAATCTTCATCAGGGGGCCGATGAGTATCATGGTGGTAAGTTCTACAATATAAACTTACAAGTCATATACAACATAAGAGAATGATGTCAAAGAAGGAAAACATTGCATACAAAGATGATCAGCAACTTATAGGAGCAATACATAATCAGCATATTTCTGGAGGAAATTAGCCCATTCCCCAACAACCCGAAAAGGTCCAAAATGTTGGTGTGCAGAGGACAAAAATGGAGTTTCCCACTAAGGCAGAAAAGCAAGAGAAACATTAGAAAAAAAGTACAGCAAAAAGTAATTTATATATATATATATATATACAGTATATACATATATATTTATATATATATATATATATATATATATATATATATATATATATATATATATATATATATATATATATACATATATATAACCTAAAAATTTAACAAAGACCTCCAAGTCCAAGTAAATGGATATCCCCAATATTGGAAGGTATAAACCATGTCCGAAAATACAGGACTGAGCATGTAAGGAAATTCTGGGGCAAACAGCAGAGACATGCCAGCCATAAATTGATCTACAAGAATAAAAAGAATATAAAAGTAATAAACAAGCAAAAAGAAAAAAAAAAGAGGACGAAGATGGAAAAAAGGAGATCCAATATACCAGTAACAAAACAGATAGATAGGTGTCTCTAAAGCTGTGGCTGTTCTGCTCCAAAACCCAGCAAAAAAGGAAAATAAAAACCACCAAATATGTAGTGATCCCAAGTAGATTAATGGCCAATCGCAAAGAGCAATGTGCGAAAGAAATGGCACTGGAACACCAAGAGGGAGGTCCAGTCTGCCTAGGGGAAGAGGAGGATAACTGATCCTCACTCCTGCGAGTCCTCCTCCCGACTTCCTGCAGATGGCTGCATTGCTTCCAGCATTGGCAAGCGCTGTAATGACATCATTTTCAATCAGACCTAAAGAAGGCACTGACACATGCAAACTTTCCGGAGTGTTGCTAGGCAACCCCCAGCCATGGAGGAGAGATGGGTGAAAAAAATCATCCAACAATCACCCAAGCGATCAAGGAAGACACAAATGTCCCCCACCCCAGGAACACAAGTGGACCTGAGTGGGGGCCGTGTGTGTCGGGTACCTCAAACCAGAAGACCCCTAGGGACGGGAAAAAATAGGGCAAAGAAAACTACAATCCTCACAGAATACTAAACACAAATGCTATGTTTATTTACAATAACATGTGATATAAGGTCAAAAAAACAAACAAAATAAAAAAGAAAAGGAAAATGGGGGAATTATACATAAAAAGAAAAAAGATGTAAAGACCCCCCACTACCTGTCTTGCTTCAACCCGTAGGCATGGAAGGGGACATTATTCACTTAGGAGGCCTTGTTTTTCCCATGGTCCAGGACCTGTCCCCGGGAAAGCTCTGTACCATAGTGCACCAAGACAGGGACCCACCGCTGAGAAGGGCACATTCAGGCAAACACTAAACCACCACTCTGACTGGAACGTCCATTCACAGGCCACCATCTTTCCCTTCCTGAACTGGCTGCCCTTCCTTCTATGCACTAATGTAACACATGAGCTTGTTAATCACTTTTACTCATTTACACTTCCTTCCCCTTGTTGCATACACTGTGAATTCGCACATGAGCTTATCTTCATTAAAGGACCAGATCAAACTCTGCCGAATAAACAAACTTTTTTACTGAAGTAAAAAGAATGCTGCTCCACATCAGAAATGTACAACTGACATCTTGATACACATTGGCTTAAACGGGGCATTTAACTTCAAGTTAGCATTAGCATTAATTACAGCAAAAGTATTTTAAAGATAGAGTAGATTAAAGTTTTTTTTTTTATAAAAAAAAAAAAAAAAAAAAAAAATAGATGATATACTGTACTTACCTGCTCTGTACAAGGATATTGCACAGAGCAGAGGCTTACCTCCTTTAATTCAGACCCCTGCTGCATTCTCCTCTCCTTCATTCTGCGGATTCCTCCTCAGTAAGCCACATGCTGAGGGAACATTCAAGTGGCCATGTTCCTGAGCCAGTCTGTATGCATCCAAAGACACACACAGTGTGGTTTGGCTCCCTACTTCCTCCTTACAGGATTTGACTGCACAGGATTTAACTGACAGCAGCAGAGGCCTACGGCTCCCATTGCTCTCAGTGTGTCCTGAAAAAGCAGGAAGAGAGAGAACAGTGGGGCTGCCAATGGGACATTGTTGGATCAGTAAAGGAGTCAGGTAAGTGTTTTCCAGATTGGAAAGGGGGGCACAACAAGTGGTGGGACATATTTAACCATAATGTCAGGAAAGCATTTAGGTAAAAAACACTTTAATGTTAGAACCACTTTAACCACTTGCCGACCGCCGCAAGTACATATACTGCGGCGGTCAGCCCCGGCCAGGCAAAGTGACGTACCGGTACGTCACTAGCCTGTCACTCGCTTGTGAGCCAGCCCCGTGTCCTTCCCTAACAAGTCAGTGCGTGTGACCGGCAGACCCGACGTCCGCCGGTCACTCGCGATCGTTCGCCGGGAAGAGAGAAAGGCAGGGGGCTAATGTAAACAAAGCTGCCTGTCATTCTCCCCTGTGTAAAAATGGAGATCAGACGGTTCTACTATGTAGGACCGTTGATCTCTGTTTTTACACTAGTAGCAATGTCCAATCACAGTTAGAAACACACCCCTAGGACACACTTAACCCCTCCCTCTTCAATACAGTTAACTCCTTCCCTGCCAGTGTCATTTTTACAGTAACAGTGCATATGTATAGCACTGATTACTGCAGTAATGTCACTGGTAACCCCAAAAGTGTCAAAAATGTCAGTCAAGGGTCCGATCTGTCCACCGCAATGTCGCAGTCCCGCAAAAAAATTTGCAGATCGCTGCCATTACTCGTTAAAAAAAAAAACAACAAAAATGACAAAAATCTTTCCCTTTGTTAGTAAACGCGATAACTTTTGCGCAAATCAAAATACGCTTTTTGCGATTTTTTTTTTACCAAACATATGTAGCATAAAACAAATTGGCCGAAAATGTTAAAAAATTTTGATTTTTACATTTTTTTTTGGGGAATTTCATATAAAAAAAATGTGAAAAATATTGTTATTTTTGCAAAATTTACGCTATTTTTTTGTTTATAGCGCATGATCAAAAAATCACACAGGTGATCAAATACCACCAAAGAAAGCTCTGTTTGTGGGGAAAAAAAGGACATCAAATTTGTTTAGGTACAGCATTGCACGACCGCGCAATTGTCCGTTAAAGTCACGCAGTGCCGAATCGCAAAATACCCCCTGGTCAGGAAGGGGGTAAAATCTTCCGGGGCTTAAGTGGTTAAGGTAATGACCTAAGCTAGATGATGGATCAAGCTGTACAATGATGCAGAGTGTACAATGATGCGCATACCTTTTGGCTTAAACATTTAACCCATACATAGCCAACAGTTCTCCAGTTCTCCAGTTCTGAACTCTGACCTGTAACAGTTGCCTTTCTCCCTCCACTTACAATCACATTCTAGGATGTATGGTCTTTCCTCCTTTTCCCATAAAACCAAAAAAGAGCTATGCCCCATGGAACACTCCAATATACCCTCACAACAGGAAGTGACCTTGTCTCCAGCACCACTGTACGCAATTACCCCACTGATACTGGTATTTATTACACCTGAGAAATCAAATGGCTACAGTAACACCTGCCAACATCTGGAATAAGTTGGCATCCAGTAAAGCCTTAAAAGTTTCAACTCCTCTGCTGCATATGTATTCTGGGCCATTGAACCCGGGAGCAGGATGACAGCCACAGAGTCTACACCTTTAACAAGGCAATAATGGAAGCTCTCATACTTCTGATTTCACAGATTTCCTTTGATAGCTAGTGAGAAAAGCATTACAATAATTTGATTAGATTGGTAGATCATGTAGTGATCACTGTAACAGAAAATGTATGAACTTTCATGAATGGCTTTCATTTATGACTCATTGTTTACTACTGTGATGCTGTGATTGGCCTACAACTATCACATGGTACAGATTGCTGTGATCAGCCCAGGTAACATGTGATCACTGATGACCAATCACAGATCACAGACAAAAGTAAACAATGATGTCATGAATGGATTCCTCTCATGGAGACTCTCAGATTTACAGGAGTTAGGACTGCAGGTAATACAGGGTGCTGTGAAGTGGCCCTGCAGCCTACGCATGGCTAAAGGCACCCTTCCTTTGGCCAATCATGGCTCTGACTGGACATTTTCCTGTGATTGGCTAAAGCATACAGGTCAGGTACATGTTTTGACCAATCAAAAGCACTTAATGTACTGCGAACTCGCAGTTCATTATGGGCGCTCGTCGGCGGGCAAACTTCCCGCCAATTCCCCCGGGTGTTCGTGTGTTCAACGAACACACGAACACCCAATGTTTTTGAGTCGAAGGTACGTTCGACTCAAACCTAAAGCCTAACACTAATCTCTGGTTGGATTGGCAAGTTTTTTATGAAAGTGCTATAGGCACAACTGTTTTATATGTTTGTTTTTATGCTGGTTCACCAATAAATACTGCACCATGAGATTTTTTCTTCTTTGTCATTGGTGACTTATAATTATGGATGGGATATGCTGAGTTGTTTTTACAATACTTCCTGGTCATTAAACCATGCACTTGGATACATTTTGAGGAGGGTCCTGTGATTTGGATTCACATAGCAATACCAATGTGCCAATATGAACAGTGAAAACCAGTAAATTACAGCAGAAATAAAAAATGAGAAATAAAAACAAAATATATATATTTTAAAAATTATCCATATATATATATATATATATATATATATATATGCACAGTATATATATATATATATATATATATATATATATATATATATACACATATATGTATATATATATATATATTTTTTTTTTTTTTATTTAATTAGTTCAAATGCTTGTGCTGCTTCATTCATTGTAATATGACAAACAACCATGCAGTCTTCTTACAGTGTCAAGTGTTATCCCTTTAAATATGGTGCTCCTACTCACTCACCAGAAAGTATGGCCTATTAGGTTTAAAAAAGGGTCATATGTGATTCATAGTAATCCTGGCTGTGCTGGAGCTTAGGACACAGCGACTGAGAAGGACTACAATCCTTCTCAAAAAAACTTTTTTTTCCAAAACATGTAATCACAAAAATAGTTTGCGACAATTCACCCAAAATGCGATAACATTCCTACACATAAAAAGATAGGTAATTATAAAGGCTATGCTCTATAAATTGTAACATTTTTGGCAACTTGTTTCTCAACTGCTAGGCTGTTGTTGCCTGGGGGGGGAGTTGAGGCAGAACTCAAGGCAGGAACCTCAAAGGTTTGTAGATGTTAGGTTGAAGAGAATTGCCTAAAGGCAGCACTGTACTTTTTTTCTGGGGGTTTGCTGGGGGGGGGGGGGGGGGGGTTGGACATATGTAGACGTCAGTAGTTTGTCTACATATGATCAAGTCTGCTTGGGGGTGGGGGGGGGGGTGTACAGGGGATATCTTGGAGGAATTATTGTTTCAAGTTCAGGAAGTTTGCTTGTGGGGGGGGGGGGGGGATTTTGGATAATCTGGATGCAGTAGTGTGGGTAGTTGAGGTGTTCTACTGGGGGGAAGGTATTGGGTTAAAGTGAAAGGAGATGGTGTGGAGAGCTGGGTGGTCTGCTTGGGGGGGGGGGATAGGGAACAAGTTGAAGGAAGTGTTAATGGTTTTTCCCAAGGTATGCTTGGGGGTAAATTGGGGAAGGAATGGGATAAGGGATTTTAGAATGAAGTGTTTCAAAAATACTTGTGGGGAAGCTGGAAGGGCATGGTTGTGGTGTTGTTTTGGGGGTAGAAAGAACTTACTGGTGGGGGATATGGTGTTTGCAAATTGAGCTTGCCAGAGAAACTGAAAGAAAGGATACACTGCTGAACTGCAATACTCCTTTCAAAATATCTGCCTTTTTCTAAAAGGGGTACCAAACTCAAGGCAAAGAGCATGTGTTGACAGCCCTGTGCATCAATTTGTTTGGAAATCCCAGACAAAATATTCTGCAGCCTATTAGCACTGTCCGTATTTTCCACTCTCCTAGATCTCATAGAAGAACATCTGCTGTGCGCAGGAGACCTGTGGCTTCTGCTGGTTGAAGTTGAAGCCTCTGCCCCCTCAGGTTCAGGAACATGCTGTGTGGACAAAGGAGTAAAAGATTCAGCAAGAGCATGCTGATCCAGAGATAAATATTTTGCATTGCTGCATTCTTATTCGTCTTCTTCATAATGTTTCTCCTCCTCCTCCCAACTTGCCTCTGTGCTGCAATTTAAATTTAATTTAATGTCACTCAGTGGGTTATTAGGAATAAAATACATATAATACAAATGGAGCAAGAAAAACTAAACCATTAGAATAGATCACAATTCTTACTCACCCAGCGCTAAGTAATAATAAATTATGGTAAAATAATTAATAATAATAACCTCCACCATCAAGACGTGCTCCCCGTCAAAATGGACACTCACCAGACTGCTGCAAAAGTCAAGCCTGTATGTCTCAGACATATCCCAGTTCATTGGACACCAAATCAGCTGCGCTGCGGTTCCACGCCTATTGTAACTGCATATTGTGTGCGGAGATAGGCGGATTTGTTTTTCTGAAGAGATGACACACTGTTTGGGCGGAAGCCATGGAGAGATACCCCGGGGGTTGTAAGGGCGGAAATGCTTGCAGTTCCGGGTTCCAGTAATACGGAGCGCGAACATCTGCGCCTGCGCCCAAGGGGGTATAACATTGGCTGACCGCGCTGTGTCCTCACGCCCTTAGTTGAAGTCTGTGACAATGAAACGCGCCAGGGCGTTTGTACGCAGTCGCCATAGTAACGAGCTCCGGACAGCTACGGTACCTAGCAGCACGGATAGCAGCGGTGGGTTTACAGCGTGCCTCATGCATTTGTAATGCCTTCATTACATCTACTTCTGTGAGTAGGATTTGGATGGGAGCGGGGAACAGTGTTTTATCTTTGTGTTTGCAATAAATATACGGAGTTACGCTATGTGTCCCCGCTTCATTTGTATTGTTCCATGACACGGCTTTGGTGAGTGGAGTACATATGGAGGTTGGATTATGATTCGGAACCGCAGCGCACCTGATTTGGTGTCCAATGAACTGGGATCTGTCTGAGACATACTGGCTTGACTTTTGCAGCAGTCTGGTGAGTGTCCATTTTGACGGGGAGCACGTCTTGATGGTGGAGGTTACGGGGTGTTTTAGGAATCCTTCACACCCTTCCTCTTATAAGTTTTACATCCAGTCTGCACTGTGATCCATTTTCAGCTGGGACTTTCATATGCATGCATGCGGTCTTTTATTTATGTATTTATACGTATATGCATTTATTCGTGACATGCATAGTATAGCGCTGCTAGTGTTTTAGATTTATTTATTTACACTGTAGAGTGAATCTATTGCACCTTGATTTAATCAAATACATATGTCTAATAGATGCTATGTTACCTCCTCAATTCCAGGGTAGGCTCAAGGTATCTTGCAAACACATAGGGCTGTTATTGAGTTGCCTCTGGTCCATTTCTTGTCTCACGTGCTTCTCTCAGATTCTTCCTGTATGCGTCCTTCAGACTATGCCACCTCGTATGTATGTCTTTAACTGCAAAACATAAAAAAACTTTTCTTTACTTTCAGGTACCTAGCTACCGGTAATTATTTTGCAAGCCTGCACTATGAATTCAGCGCTGGGGAAATCCACTGTGAGCTCAACTGTCCATCAAACATGCAGATCCATCTGGGATGTGTTGAAAGATTTGGTAATGAAAAAACCAACTAAAGAAGAATGGCTAATATAGCAGAAACTTTTTGGGAGTGTTGCAACTTTACAAATTGTGTTGGTGCAGTAGACGGCAAACACATTCCTATGGTAAAGTCAGTCACTAGTGGTACCAAGTACTTCAACTACAAAAACATTTTCTCATTTGTCCTGCTGGCAATAACTGATGCCAATTATTTATTCGTTTACATATATCGACATCAGCTCGGACTGCATTTTTTCACATTCAATATTTGGCATATATTTGGCAAGATGTTTGATAACAACACTCTAAGCCTTCCAAATGACTGTCCCCTTCTAGGAACTCGTCAACCATCCCTACCAAATGTCTTCATTGGTGATAAGGTCTTCTCTATCTGTGAGCACCTTCTAAGACCCTATGCCAGTAACTCACTAACTGTGGAGAAGAGGGTATTTAATTACCGTCTCACAATGACGCATTGTGGAGTGTGCATTTGGGATACTTGCAAACAAAAAAAAGTGCCCTTTACTGCACACCCCTATGAGTCTGAGCATGAACAATGCTATCACTGCCGTAAAAGCAACATGTGTTCTCCATAATTTTGTTAGAACTCGAGACAGCTACCTGTTTCAAGATTCATGGATGCGCAATTTAAAATATACTTACGCTTTTGTTTTGTAAGCTGTCCCAATCATGAAAGATATAATAGACAATCTCATCCCAGCCTCTGTTTTTCTTACTGTTGTCGAATCAGCTCCTTATTAGCTACTATGCTCTTCTTATGTTTGGGAGCTGTGTTTACAGTGAGCACATGGACAGGGACAGGAAGTAAGGAGGAGAGGAGAGGTGTAGTGGGAAGAGTAGCAGAGAGAAGAAAAAATATTCGCAGACATGTGAACAGAAGGCTGTTCACTGTAGTTTATAGAGCTGAAATTTGCATCACACCACAGTAAATACGCACAGGACCCTTTTTGTTATTGCAACAGATTCACAAAGCATAGATGATAACTGACTTCACAGAAAACTATGTTAAATGACTTAACATGCGAATCTGCGTCAGTGTGAACCAGGGTTTAATGTTGAAAAATGTAAAGTCATGCACTTGGGAACTAAAAAATATGCACACTAGGAGGAGTACATACTAGGGGGAGTACAACTGGAGGAATTAATGGTGGAGAAGGATCTGGGTGTTCTGGTAGATCATAAGCCTAATAATGACATGCAATACCAAGCTGCGGTTTCCAATGGGAGCAAAATCCTTTCTTGTATAAGGAGAGGTACAGAGTGACACCAGAGAGAGAGAGATATCATTTTACCCCCTGAACAAATCATTAGTAAGGCCTCATTTGGAATATGCAGTTCAGTTCTGGGCAGAGAAGGGCAACCAAACTGATAAGAGGCATAGAGGAGCTCAGCTATGAGGATAGATTAAAAGAACTGAATTTATTCTCTCTTGAGAAGAGGAGATTAAGAGGGGATATGATCAACATGTATAAATACATAAGTGGTCCATATAGTGAACTTGGTGTTGAGTTATTGACTTTAAGGTCATTGTGATGGAACCGATCTACACTGTGCTTGAGTGCTTCTGTCAGTATACCGCTTCCTCCAGTCTTGAACATAGATATTAGATATTATAGCCACCTATTGCAACCAAGAACTAGGCAGAACTAATTTTTAATGTAAATCTGGAACTGTTTATTGAACAAACTCCAGAGATGTACAGTAACTAAGTAGAACTACTTCACTAATGTACTTAAGTACCGAAAGGCGGTATCTGTACTTTCCTGGAGTATAATTTTTTTCTCCTACTTCCACTTTTACTTCACTACATTTTTTCGATGATTTCAATACTTCTACTCCGATATTTTTTTTTTTGTGCTGCATAGTTACTTGTTGCAATTATAAAAATTACCACTGCCAGAACAGTAGATGGCAGGTTTCGTGAAGTTCAAAAAAATATATGTGTATAATGTCATGTGTAAATCAGCGCATACGAAAATAAATGCTACTGTATGTATAAATAAAATGGTCTACATATCTGCTGTTAAGGGGAAAGAGAACCTCCCCCAACCAAGGAGAGTCACAAGCGTACATAGACCTTTTTTCTGGTAAAAGGCTGATTTTGCTTTTTTCACTGGAAGTTGAGAGCACAGGTTTTGCAGTTTTGTTTCATTGGAAGAGTCTATTTGGATATTATTTTGCACTTACCTTCATCCGCCGGGTAAGGGGGGAAATCCACAAGGTGGTGGGAGTATGCACCTATTATTTGGAATAGCACCTGTTTGATTCCTGCACCTCTGAAAATATATTCATCTTGTTTTGTCACATATACTGTATATGGCATTATGGCATTATATATATGGACTTTTTATTGACTTTGATTTCATACACTCTTACTTTATTTCATTATTGGAATATATTGTTGTATATCACATTGGTTTATATATGATTTTGCACACCAATAAGCTGTGGAGAAAAAAAAAACATGCAGGGAAGAGAAGGAGGGATGCTTTAAAGGGGAAAGGGAGGGACATACTTTATCTGTTTTTGTTTACAAAAAGTTACAGCCAAAGGAATTGTGATTGTCCTTTAGGTTCATTATTTGAAATAATAAAAAACAATATGATGTTAAAACTTTTGACTTCTTTCTTTAATAATTACATAACACAGTACTTGTACTTTTACTTTCAGTACTTGAGTAGCAAAATAAAAAAAAACTACTTGCAATACTTAAGTACAAAAAATAGTACTTCTACTCAGGTCAATTTTTGATAGAGCACTTCCACTTCTACTCAAGTCACTTTTTGATCGAGCACTTTTTTCTCAAGTATGGGTTTTGAGTACTTTATACAAGTGTGACAAACTCACACAGAATATATAACCCACCAGGTCAGGTGCCTGATTACATTATCGCATGCAGATGAAATTGTAAACAGAAATATAATTAACATATCTAAGGAACAACCAACACAAACATTATACTACTTTCCCACTAGCAACTAATAGCTGACACTGATTTAATTAACTTGAGCTAATTAACTAGCCATTTGGACACTCAGAGGTCTCATTCCAGCAGACTTGCCAGCTTTGAGCTTGTGAAGTACAATACACATTATTACAAGTATAAACACATCCCTTAGCAGACAATAGGTGAGTTTATTAGCACAATTAACAATGTGTGGAAAACAGGGGGTTGAGCTGATGATATTAGCATCTTCTATGAGTCTGACTGTGTGGAGCAGTCCCTAATGGTAATGGGCAGCTAGGCCCTAACAGGGACCCTGGGCCTAGAGTCCCAGAGTTTGTGTGTCTTGGGGAGACATGGACTTAAATCCAAAGTAACATTACTACAAGGGTCTCCCCAGCATACACCTCACAAACAGTAGTGTTCCCTTAAAAGCCAGGGCCCCTAGTCAGTAGGCAAAAGGCTAGCCTGCAGTCCCCTCAAAAAGCCTCTGTCCCAGGTGAGTCTATTACGGTCCTCACAGAGGACAAGGGGGCACTCTTTATGTCTGGAGGAAATTTTCATCTCCAAATACGGA
Organism: Pelophylax lessonae; assembly: GCF_965119305.1. Taxonomy (NCBI): domain Eukaryota; kingdom Metazoa; phylum Chordata; class Amphibia; order Anura; family Ranidae; genus Pelophylax; species Pelophylax lessonae. Next base: position 273,960,988 of record NC_138771.1, read on the forward strand.
AAGGCTTCTTCACAGTAAAAGGTTCTGGCCAGCTCAGTAGATTGCCTAATATATAATATAACCAGGTACTAATATTTATAGGTGAAGTGGATCAAGGGAATGTCCTATTGCTATTGGGGGATCAGGAAGGATGTTTTCCCCCTTCTGAAGCAAATTGGATCATGCTTTATTGTTTTTTTTTTTGCCTTCCTCTGGATTCACTGTTGGTATAGGATTGTGTATATATATAGGATTGTATGTATATGCGTATATGTATGTGTGTATATATATGTATATACTGTAGATGTGTATATGTGTGTGTATGTATATATGTGTGTGCGTTTTTTTCCTTTATTGGTAGAACTGGATGGACTTGTGTCTTATTTTCAATCAGACTAACTATGTAACTGTGAGGGTAGTCACTGTCACTGGGAATGAAAGACAGACACTATATGTGGTATTTGTTATTGTTAAAGCGGAGTTCCGGCCATGAACATGTTTTTTCAATAAAAATACCCCCGGGACAGTCAGGGCTAGTACATTCCACAATGGATAGCCTCTGTACTGTCCCGGGTCGCACTTACCTTTTAGAAGAAATACTTACCTTGAATATTTCTTCTCCAGCACTGCCATCTCGGATGTGGGCAGCTGAAGCCAGCGCGTCCTCTTCTGCGTCCTCTTCCGTGTCCTCTTCTCCCAAAATGCGCCTGCACTGGCCCCGCTCGTCACTTCCGGTGCGGGCGCGTCATCCCTCCACAGCTTCTGGGCATGCCCAGAAGCTGTTTAGCAGGGAATGAGCGCCCGCACCGGAAGTGACGAGCGGGGCCGGTGCAGGCGCATTGATTCCTGGGAGCGCTGACGTTCAGCTCCCAGGAATCAATGCAAAGAGGAAGTGACGGCGCGAGCCGTGGCCGCAGAGGGAGGAAGTGGAAGAAAGGTGAGTATATTTTTCTTCAATAACAAGGTAAGTAAACAAAAACAAAAATCGTAACTATCCATTTCTTTTTCAGGTGACCAAAAGCAAGCGGATGGCCCAAAATCGATTATGTCGATTTTGTGGCCGGAACTCCGCTTTAAGTGCCTGTATCCCATTGTTCTATTGTTTCTGTCTGCCTTGGAATCAACCTATTATGGGAGTGTATATGTGTATGTGGATTAGATGCTAGAGGGGAGGGGGTGATTTCTCCAGTAGCCTTTCCCAAAGAAATCTGAATATACCTGTGTGTCATGTTGCGGAATTTACTGTAGTTTACCCCGCCCTGTGTCATTATGCAAAGAGGGGGGGGGGGGGTTGTCCCCTGAGTGTATATCTCTTTGTGCCTGTGTTTGAATAAAGAGTCTTATGCTTCCTACCACCCTACACTGATGTCCCGACAAGTGACTGGGTGGGCTAAGGAATCTTGGTTTGTGCTGGTACCAGACAAGGGAAGCTTATACGGCAGACATACTCTTCTTGAGTGCGGGGTCTGTTACGTAACTATGTAACCACATCACAGCAGTTGGTCCTTCAGATCTATTCCAATTGGACTACCCCTTGGGTTGGTTCTCTGCAGCTATATATACCCTAGAAAGACAGGATAGGACATCCCTGCAGAGGAAAAAGTCGCACACACAACCTGACTCCTGCTGCAATCAGCAACATTTTTAAAAGAACAATGCAGCAACAAAAAATGACATATGCAACATAATAAAAAACAGATGCATTCAGTAGGCACATTCATACAAATACATGTTCATCCGGCTGCTGACAGTTGGTGACACATTCTCATAAAAGATCCAATGTTGCCACCTACTCTCTTAGGCAGCTGGGTTCACATTGTCGCTGGCCCTGTATTACTTGTGTAGTTCTTTGGTAACAAAGTGTACTATGAATTAACAGTTCATCTATTTTGGGCCCATTCACCTGGAGCCTAGTTTGTAAAACCTAATTCTGATACTTACTCTGCAAACCTGTTTCTCTTCTGGGTGTTTTGTTACTGTTCTAATTTTGTCACCGTGAACCTGATTCTGGTTCAGATTGTATTGGTGTTTCTGATTCTGTCTTTATAAACAACTTTCTGATTCTGGTTTTGTCATCATGGTAATGCCAGCAAAGCTTGGCTGTACTTCCCTCAGTTTGGTATTGATCTGACCTCGATATACAGTATCTCACAAAAGTGAGTACACCCCCCCACATTTTTGTAAATATTTTATAATATCTTTTCATATGACAACACTGAAAAATGACACTTTGCTACACTGTAAAGTAGGCCAAATAATATCTAGAATGTAACCACGCTAGTACCAGAAAAATATATAGATAAGTGAATAAATTTAATAAATAAATAAAGCAGCAACTTCAAGTGTGACAGCACTCAAACGAATATAAATATAAACAAGTCGCGCTAAGTGATTGTGTAAACTCAATGTGATAATAATGAAAGTGAATACATTAGATAAAGTAAATGAAATGGTCCGAAAGACCCGAGAACAAAACAGTGTTGTGAAAAAAAATGTCCAATTAAATAAGATTATAACAGTAGTCCACTGCTTCCTCCACAGACAAAAGTACAGGTAAGTTGGGGTGTCCAGACTATATCAATCCACGACCAATAAAAATTCTGCTTACCAAAAACCAATAAATTGTGCGCCTGTAAACTGGACTCAAGAAGCCAAATATGATGAGCCTGTAGATGTTAAACCAGGATGATTCCAATACCGGGGACCACTCCAATGCAGGGGACCACTTGAATTGTTCCCAGTGATGCCCTCAGGTCAGCTCAGATAAATACACAGTCACCGTGTATCACCATTAGCATGAAATAAAAAATATGGACGCCATAGCATAAAACCAACTAACAGTAGATGAAATGAATAGAGAAAGATACACTCACTAAAGATGCAGAGTATTGCCCCTTTTACAGAAAGGAGAGTGTAAGAAGATATGAAAATCACTGCTGTGTTGTTCCACAACCCATATAAATACTTCTTATCAGATGCCAGTAAGGTATAGGCTGTATATCACCATCAGAGACTAAAAAGAAGTATGTGCAGTGGGTGCAGGATAATACGCCTTAACAGATAAAGAGGTGCAGGTGAACCAAAACTCACCCCTATAGTGATCCACCACCGGTATATAAGCTCCTTACCAGATACCAGTGAGGAATACGCATTTGACCCAAGGGGCAATTAGACAATGGATGTTATTTCCAGGGAAACCCAGAAGACCTCAGGATGTCCCGCAGCAGTAACCAGCTCAAAAAAGCTTGGCGTGCATCACCTTACTCTTGGCTCTTGCAAGTTCTCTCAGTCTTTGTGACTGGTTCCTGCAGCCTCCTCTCTAAGGTGTTTTGAGCTGCTGTTACCATTCAATGCGGGGTAATAACTTTGCATTACATATGGCCCCATCCACAAACTGGAACTTCAGGGAGAGGGGAGGAACACATGAAACAGTCGCAAAGTCTGAGAGAACTTGCAAGAGCCAAGAGTAAGGTGATGCACGCCAAGCTTTTTTGAGCTGGTTACTGCTGAGGGACATCCTGAGGTCTTCTGGGTCTCCCTGGAAATAACCTCCATGTGCTCTGGTCTTTCGGACCATTTCATTTACTTTATCTAATTTATTCACTTTTTTTTTTTGAAAATTCTGTTTATTGAGTTGAAACACATAAAAAGACAAGGCCAGAAGGGGGCATACCCCGGCCAACAGACAACAATATAACCCAAGAAGACCACCCAAAACAACCCGCAACCATACTGCTCAGCACTTTCAGTCAGGAATTAACAGTAGCAAGATAAACCGATACTTATACAGGAACACCTAGTCTCTGCTCTCTCTCCCCAAGGTCCCACCAGAGATTAAGCCGTGTCAGACTCAGAGTCTCGCTCGTCGACAGTGGATTTAGAATCCACCCAGGCTCGCCAGACCTTTTCATATTTTTTAGGGCAATTCCTGGAGATGTAGGTCGCCTTGTATAGCGGAACCACCGCATTAACCAACCCTTTCCAAAAGCCTAGGGTCGGAGAATGGGGAGACTTCCACCTTAGGACTATAGCCTTTCTGGCATAAAACAGTAATATTCCAATAAGGGTCCTCGTCGCCCTGGCTGTCGCCAACTGGTCAACCAGGCCAAGAAGACAGACCCCCACCGTCATCGGAACCGAGAGGGAAGTCAGACTGGACACAAAGCGGGTCACCTCCAGCCAGTAAGAGGCAATCTGCGGGCAGTCCCAGAAAATGTGCGAAAAATCTGCAGGAGCGTGTGTGCATCTCCAGCAGGAGGCCGAAACGTTAGGATAGATACGGTGTAGCTTGTGAGGAGTGTAATAAATCCTATGTAGAATTTTAAATTGGATCAGCACGTCCCTGGTCGCTATGAGCGGCCGGAACGAGCCATCCCAGATGTCCTCCCAATCCTCATCATCCAGACCCTCCTCCCCCGCACTCCACGCCGCCCGCAGTCCCGTCAGCCCAGCGTGGACCGAAGGTAACAAGGCCTTGTAGATGGTGGAGAGCGGCTGACGCATACCAGGGTCCCATAACTGAGACTCAAAGTCGCTGCGCTCTAGACCAGCCACAGGCGTGGGGAACTGCGCGCGGTAGGCATGACGGAGTTGGAGGAACCTGAAAAAAAAGGAGTTAGGCAATTGAAACTTAGCCTTTAGGCCATCAAATGTGGCCAGGGTCCCGCCGACGCTGATGTCCGCCATGGTCTTGATGCCCCTAGCAGCCCACAGGGCCGGGTCCGGGATGGAGAGGAATTCTCCCAGGTGGGGGTTGAACCAGAGCGGAGTGTCCGGAGACCAGCGGGCCAACTTCCTTTCCGGGGCAACCACCAGCTGGGTCCACACCCGCACCACCACTCGCATAGCTGGAGTCAGAGGGGGATAGGGAGCCCTCAGGCCCCGGTACAGGGCATTACGAAGGGACTCGTAGGAACCCACATAAGCCGCCTCGAGGATGACCGAGGAGTTGGTGTCGTCCGACAATAGCCAGTTATGAGCATGGGTGAGCATGGCAGCCAAAAAGTAGGAGTAAAAGTCGGGGCAGGCAAGCCCCCCCTGAGTCCTGGGCCGACGGAGGATCCGCTTACTAAATCGAGGAGGTCGGGAAGACCACAAAAAGGTGGAGATTACAGAGTCCAATTGGGCAAAATAGGATTTCGGAATCCAGACAGGGGAATGCCGAAGAGTATAAAGGAGGACCGGAAGAATCTTCATTTTCAACAAGTTGATCCTGCCAATCAGGGACAGGGGCAACTGAGACCACGCCCGCAACCGTTGCTTACACCAAAGTATCTTGGGCTGCACATTAAGTTTGAGAAAGTCCCTGGTGTCCGGAGAAATATGTATACCCAAGTATTTAACCACACGGGTCAAACGAAGCGGGGACGCCGGGTCCCAAAGGGCCACTGCCCCTTCATCGATCGGCAGTACCAGAGACTTGTCCCAGTTAGTGCGCAGGCCAGAAACATCAGCGAAGGAGGCCATAATACGTAGAGCCTCCGCAAGGGAAGGGCCAGGATCCGCAAGGAAGAGAATGAGGTCATCCGCATAAAGAGCCAATTTTTCCACTATAGGGCCCACGCTGATCCCCCTCACCCCCGATGCCCGCCGCAGGGCCGCAGCCAGCGGCTCCATGGCCAGGGCAAAGAGGGCCGGGGACAGCGGGCAACCCTGTCTCGTTCCCCGCTTGATACAAAATGGGGGCGAGAGCTTCCCACCGAGCTTAATACAAGCCGTGGGGGCACTGTACAACAGGCCCATCCAATGACAAAAAACTGGGCCAAAACCAAAGGACTCCAAGACCTGCATAAGATAGCGCCAGCGAACCGTGTCGAAGGCCTTTTCAATGTCGAACGACACCAATATCCTCGTAGCGCCAGCCGGAGGCGGCAGCTGAAGATGGGTAAGAACTCTCCTGAGATTAATATCCGTGGATTTACCCGGCATAAAGCCCGTCTGATCGGTATGTATCAGCGTCGGCAGGACTCTCATCAACCTAGTAGAAAATGCCTTGGTGAGCACTTTCAAGTCGTAGTTCAGCAAGGAAATAGGCCGGTAGGACGAGCAACACTGCAAATCCTTGCCCAGCTTAGGCAGAAGCACAACATGCGCCTGGTACATACTGTCAGGGAGGCGACCAGCTTCGAGACACTGGAGGTACAGTTGATGTAACCTGGGGGCCAAGATCTCCGAGTGTACCCTGTACCAGTCTCCTGGCAGGCCATCCGGGCCCGGTGACTTGCCGCCGGGGAGAGAGTGAATGGCAGCCACGATTTCTTGTAATTGGAGCGGCTGATCTAACTCTGCCCGAGCCGCCTCAGACAACACCGGGAGGTCCAAGTCCCCCAGCATTTCCAGACCGGGATCCCCGAGGGCCGAGGCCGGCTCATCATAGAGAGCACTATAGAAGGAGTGGAACTCGGACAAAATGTCCCCCTGGTCAGTGACCAGGTGCCCCTCCCGCGTCATGACCTCGGGAATCACCGTCTGGGAACGCGCGTCGGCCACCAAATTCGCCAGTAGCTTGCCATTCTTGTCCCCCGCTTCAAACAGCCGTGCCCGGAACTGCGCATGGTCCAATTGTACCAGAGAGGTGTAGTGTAACCGTAACTCTCTCCTGACAGATGCCAGCGTAGCATAGGATGCGTCGCCAGGCTGGGAGGCGAACCGAGCCGCAGCCACCATTTCTTCCTGCCCCAGCTGGGCCGTGCGGGAAGCTGCCTCCACCCGCACCGTCTTGATCGAGGAGACATATTCTCCACGGGCAACAGCTTTGCAAGCCTCCCACACCACGTCAGCCGAAGCAGACTGATCATTAATGGTCCAATATTCAGACAATTTAGTAGAGATCCGCTCCTGTATCTTAGGCTCATGCACTCAGTGAGACGCCAGCCGCCAGCATCCCGGCTCGCGACCGCCCCCCAGGGCCACACAAACCTCCAAGGGAGAGTGGTCCGAGAGGCCGGCCGGGAGGTAGGAGGCCGCCCTAACCCAGGGGAGAACCCCGGAGGAGCCAAACATAAAATCGATACGAGCCCCAGACCTGTGTGCGGGGGACACATGAGAGAAAGCCCTCTCCCGGGGATTGCGCCAACTCCACAGCTCCTGGAGACCAAAGGTGTCCGCCCAGGCGACCAGGTCCGGATGCGCCCCCCTCGAAGAGTTGGACGCATCCAGATCCCCGTCCAAGATGGCGTTGAAATCCCCGCCCACCAGGAGATGAGGAACCTGGAGAGGGGCTAGCTTAGCAAACACAGTGTAAAGAATACCAGAGTCAAACGGTGGAGGAGCATAAATATTGACAAGGGCCCAGCGTGTAGCATACATTTGTACTATCAGGATTATGTAACGGCCCCCAGGATCAGTAATGACCTGCTCCACAGCACAAGGGAGAGCCCTATGGAGCAGAATGGTAACCCCCCTAGAGTATGAGGAGTACGTGGCGTGGAACCCCTGTTTAACCCAAGCACGTTTTAGCGAAAGAACCTTGGCACCCGTAAGGTGCGTCTCCTGCAGGAACAGGATCGAGGGTTTATGGGCCGTCAAATATTTGAACATCAGGGACCGTTTGACTCTGTCATTCAATCCTCGCACATTCCAAGAGATAACTTTAACCATGGAACCCATGACAATACAGAAGTACAACTGGCGTAGCAGGAGATCACATACAGCATAAAAACATTACCCAAGCGAGTGAGCACAATAACGGCTCCGGGGGGACCCAGAGAGAGAGAGCAACCATTGAGATCCTAGAAATGTGGTAGTACCGAGCAGTCTGAAAAACAAAAAAAGGAAAAAAAATAAAAAGAGAAAACAAACAACCGGGCACAGAAACAAGCCCAATTGCAAACTCCCGACTGACCAGCATAACCCCAACAATTTGCTAGACAGTTTACACCCCAAACTTGCAACAGTAGTCAACTGAACTACAGAGTTCTCAGGGAGGCCCCGAGGTGCGTCCGTACGTGGGCAGCGGACGTGGGTTGAAACAACCCCAAAAACACATAAAAAAAGGGGGGAAAATAAAACAAAAAAAAAAACCAATCCAGAGGGGGGGAGTGATCCTCAAGAGCTCCGATGAATCAGCAGGCACTCCAGCAGAAGCATCCAAAACAGACAAAAAAAAAAAAAAAAGGGGGGGGGGAAAGGAGGGGAAGGGAAGCCAGGTGCGGAGCAGTTCAGGAAGAAGAGGGGGGGAGATGAGTACAAAGCAGGGATCTGGGCCAGTGTCCGGTGACATGGGGGCATGAAAAACAGGACATAGACCTCCACCCTCATCAGCACGGGGAACACAGGTAGTTCAGGGGGCAGGGTAACCCCAAGTAACAGTACGGGCCATGTCTAGACTCCACGAAACCGGGAGGGAGGGGGGAAGGAAAAGGATTAGGAAGAAGGAGGAGGCCGGGCACCGGGCACAGGTACGGGGGAGTGAAATCCAACCATCAATGTAGGAACTTTCGGACAGAGTGGTCTCAGTGCAGGGTCTGGATCCAAGCATCAGCATCCTCAGGGGTATCAAAGAACTTCACTGCACCCTGATATTGTACTCTGAGGCGACTAGGGTAGAGCATGGAGTACTTGATTTCCCGCTCCCTGAGTCTGCGGCGGACATCCGTGAAGGTCCTCCTCTTCTTCTGCAGTTCGGCGGAGAAATCCGGGTACAGGTGGATTTCAGCATTTTCAAAAGGAAGAGTCGCATGTTTCCTAGCTTCACTCAGGATGCGGTCCTGATCCCTATAGTTGAGGAACCGTACGAGGAATGGTCTGGGAGGGGCGCCGGGTATCCCCCGACCCGTTGGGACCCGATGAGCCCTTTCCACCACATAAGTAGGGGAGACATCTGCAAGAGAGAGTAGGGATTTGAAGAAGGACTCAGCGAAATCAGCAGGGCGATCCCCCTCAGCCCCCTCAGGCAGGCCCAGCACCCTGACGTTGTTCCGCCGCTGGCGGTTCTCGGCATCATCCGCTTTCGCCAGAAGCATAGCAACAGTCTGCCGGAGGGAATGCAGGGACTGAGAGTGCTGGGTGGATGTGTCCTCAGTGGCAGAGATCCTAGTCTCCGTCTCAGACAGCCTGCCCCTTATCTTGTCTAGGTCGGCCCGGATGAAATTGCATTCCTCGGCCAAATGATCGATGCGCGCCAAGAGGGAAGTCTTACTGTGTTCAATGGCTGTAACGATCGTTGCCGTGTCGCTGCCCGGGGCTGCCGGAGCCGAGGATGGAGGAGCCGCCCGATCAGCAGACATCTCTAAGGTTTCCAGCAGCGCGCGGAGCCTATCCAAGATGGCGTCGGGACATGCGGCCTGCGGGGGATCCGGCTTCCTCTTCGGCGTCGCTGCGGATGATTTGGACCTGGACGGCATCCCAAAATGTTCCCCACAGAGTCCGGGGAAGGAGGGTACCCCTGAGAGGTAAGATCCACCGCTGGAACCAGGATAAGAGGTAAGGATGGCACAGGATTCACCGGAGCTCTCGCAGCACACGTCCTGCTCGCACTACATCCGGACACGCCCCCTAATTTATTCACTTTCATTATTATCACATTGAGTTTACACAATCACTTAGCGCGACTTGTTTATATTTATACAATGTAAAGTAGTGAGTGTACAGAGTGTATAACAGTGTAAATTTGCTGTCCCCTCAAAATAACTCAACACAAAGTGTTGGAGGCAACATGTAGTTTTACGTGTTCTGATATCAGATGCTTCTGGATGATTGAACCTGACCACACCTGGTCTGGAATGCAAAGTGCCCAACAGGACATTCCTGACAAGGAGTCATAAATGGGAATTCTTATTCTCACAGGATGTTCTCGCATAAACCTCCTATTGTGATGTATGGGTGTAGAGGAGCCTCAGATAAGATCTCCTGGGGAGGTTATTCCAACATCAAAGGCCAGCGGTGAATAAAGATGACCCAGGTCAAAAACAGTGATTCGTGGACAGATGGCGCCCCTAGTGGAAGAATATAACATGCTTCCTGGAAAGATGAGATACTTCCTGTTGAGTAGGAAGGGGGCATCTTATGAACTGTCATTGGACAAGAAGACAGTGGGTGTTTATGTGGGTGGTGTCTGAGTGGACTTTTGAAAGAATTGCCAGCTAGTATTCTGTCTCTTGGCTGCTGGCTCTCTTGGCTGCTGGCTCTCTTGGCTGTGGGCCATCATGGCTCTTGTGCTACCTCTTTTCTCCTTCCTGTGTGCTTGAGACCAGCTGAGAGATATTGAATCCCGAGGACGAGTATGTAACATATTATCTGTAATTGTTTTGTCTTATATGCTCTGTAATATTCCTTTAGTGTTTTATGTTAGGATTTCTACTTTCTTTATAATAAATTATATCCTTGTTTATTTAAGCAGTGTGTTTATTTTTATAGCTAGCATTGTTAGTATACCTTCCCTTAACCTTATCAGAGCTTTGATAGACTATTATAGGAATAGACAATAGAATACATGTTTATAATAAATAGGGGAGGGACAAAACCACCCCATATTTATTTCATTTGGCACCCCAGAAGCAGGAGTGTGGAAAGAAATTCTGCACAGAATCCAAACCCTAATGTATTTTTGTCTTGAGTCTAACAAGTCCTCTACAAGAGACCCAGAACTGAAAGAATTCCTCTGCTGTGGACAAGATTTGCGCTGGTTTGTGAATTCTGAAGCCCTGCTTGAGTGGTCCTGAAAGTTCTGTGAAATACTTCATCAGTAAGCGGATGCGCATTATCTGGTAAGTATAGTATTCGTATCTCTGGCTGGAATATGTATATGTGTTAAAATTTAAAGTGTTTGTTAGTGCAAATTGATTTTTTTTTTAGGCCTGGTTAGCTGTTAAGTTTTGTGCCGGCAAAGGAAGGGCTGATCACCCTTGGTTAACTGATGTACCCTGCAGATTTATAGGATAAACCATACATCTTTGAGGAGAAAGTGGGAGAAATATAGATTATATTTTATATTTTTTTACCACGTGAAAGGGAGGAAGCTTTCTGCTCCAAGAGAAGGTCCATGTGGATTAGGATCTGAGATAAGAGGGCTACAGTCAGTGGTGTTGAGGAGAGAGCAGGGCACTAGTTTGATAGTGTGCTCCTCCTTGTGGGACTACAAGTCAGTGTTAACTTTGGAACAGCTGTGTCTGTGTGTGTTTGTGTATCTTGCATCAGCAGCTGTGTGCAGACTGGTTAGGCAAGCTCCAGTGTGAACGTAATTAGCATATCAATGGAGGTCATTGAAGATTTTCTCAGGAGACATGCCTGTGTCAATTTTAAAAGTTGCAAAGAAAATGCATTGATTCATCAATTTAATGATCTAGTAAAACAATGTGATGTACAAAATGATAATATGAAGAATAAATCATCGTCTAAGAAGGGCAAAAAAGCAAGAATGGCGAATGTAGTGTGCATGCTGTTAAGAATGAAGGAGATTGCGGAACAAAAAGAAATGCAACGGTATACTGAAAAGTCACAATTATTAGATCACATAGAAAGTGTAAGTAAAAATATATTAGCGATAGCTGTGAAGACAGATGCAAATGTTTGTAATCAGATTGCACAATTGGTGACTGAGAAGTGTGTATTGGAAAAGAAAGTGGATGAATTGGAGGAAACATGTAATTTAAGAGAAAGTTGGGTTGCCTCTTTAAAACAAAGAGAGGCTGAGAATGAGCGTATTATAACGCTGCTTAGAAGAGAGCTACAGGAGTCCCAAGCTGCCATAATAGAGTTATCCACAAAACAGGCAGAGATTGAGCAGTCTCAGTGTTCAGCACATAGAGAGAGGATTTAGAACAACAATTAGGGAAGTCTAATGCTCTTGTTGCTGCAAGTGATGTTGCTTTGGTTGGAATCAATGTTAGTGATGATGAATGTGTTGTAACTGATCTTGAAATAGATTCAGGAGTTGAAATGCAAAATGCACCTGGTCTTTTGGAGACTTCTGATGAGTCCATTGCTAGTGACTACTCCTCAGACAGTGAAAGTGTGAAGTCTGTCGATTCCAATCATAGTAATGTTATGCGGCAATGTGAGTCTCCATCACCATATGCTCAGAGAAGGCCCTATGCAGGGAAACCAGCTCTCAAGTGTTTTGCCTGTAAAAAGTGGGGTCATATTGCCAGATATTGTATGGTGGCTAATAATAAAATGCAAAAAAAAATCACACTACCCTAAAACTTCACCGAGGTATTATGAAGTTTATTCTGCGAGATGGGGTAGCAATCCAAGGCATAAAGGCCATAGTAGTCAAACCCGTGTCCCTTTTAAAACTCAATGCTGAGATTACATTATGAAAATAGTCAGTTAATGCAGTAAAGGCATCAGTATATGGAACAACTGAATAGACTCAAAATGGAGGTAGCCGCATGTTCACAGAGGTATAGCACCAGGGGAAACAAATCTTTTGTTTATAGCCCTTAAGGAATCTCATGGATGGTAAGGACTTGCTGGTTAATGTTTCTTTGCTATGAATAAGGTTTAGATGCAAGTCTCAAAGATTTGGCTTTCATTTTTGGAATATTATGGAGGACCTTGATGTATTATTTTTTTTTTTTGGATTTTCAAGGATAAGCCTCTGGATTTGGTGTTATGTTTATGTATTTTTTTTTATTATATATATATTTTTTTTGTTTTGTTCAGGTAGAAAAATTCCAAATTGTTAGGTTTAGTCCACCTGAAAGGGGGTCATTGGCTATGCCCTAAGTCAACAGCTGAGTACAGTTTGTTTAACGCAGGAGTTCGTAGAAAGCCACAGCCGCTGGAGTTATTATATTTTTCCTTTATTTTCATTCAGGTGGAAAAAACCCCAGATGTTTGGGTTTTGTCCACCTGAAAGGGGAGTTATTGAGTAGGTTAAGTTACAGTTGTGCAGATTTTACGGTTGAAGATAAGTTTTGGAATACAGAGCTCTTTCATTTTTTTTTTTTTACGGGGATCCATTTTAGAGTGGGTTTATCCCAAAGAATCATGGTTGTTTTAGTAGTTCAGAGTTGTAGAAGCCAGTAAAAATAAGTTCCTGGGATCCAAGTGAGATTCTGTAAGCAAACATAGTATGCTAATAGATATTGTGGATAAGAATTTGATTCTGCTCTTGATTTTCATTTCCAGAGTCCTGGTGGAGCGAGATATTGGAGAGGTCTCTGGAACATGGATGAAAGATGTTCATCTGGTTGGCAGTTTGTCTGTGCCATGCCGCATCGCAAATTTGTTCTGACAAACATTCAGGGGAGAAAAGATACATGAAAAGATGCAGATTAATATGTGCAGTATATGATTTCTTTCCCCTATGGACAATTTATGAAAAAAATATGTTTTTAATGTGGGACACCAGAGCTGGGTATAGGGGAGCTACGCCTGGTTGATGTCTCATCGGAGCAGTTGGAACCCTGCACAGGTGATGCCGGGGAGTACTCATGAAAACATGCTTGGTTAGAAAAAGGGGAACCACTCCAAATAGATCTAAGCTCTTCCCAAACGCTTGCTACGAAGGTACAATATGCGTTCACAGGGAAAAATGTATCATGGGCTCTGGCGTGCACGCAGGAGCAGTTGGAATTATCAACCAACATCAAGCTGATTGTGCATTCTCTGTATGATGGTCAATGGTCTTCTAAGTTAGCATCACAGCTCAGTAAGCTTTTGCCTAAACACATCACTTTCACTAATCCAAATGGTGGTCGAATGCCTGGGCGGGCTGTGCAAGTTAGGATTAAAATGGGCTTACTGACTGGGAATTCTATCTTGTTGCATCCAAGGCTAAGTTACCCATATGTGATCAGAGAGATGGAAGCTGGAGGTAGGTTGATATTTTCCTTTGTCGGTGGCATGACCATGTTGTCCTTTGTATGCAAGGTCAATATGCAGTACTGAATGAGAAATGCTGGGAAGATGTTTCACTCTGTGGTCTAGATGGGGAGGTCATTGCTGGGAAGGAAGCACCTGGGTATTTTTTGGGGCATAGACGAGTTTGTTGCTTTGTCCTAAAGGATACCAATGTAACGTCAGTCATGGAACTAGGGTGTTCCTTGAACCTAACCATAGCTAGAGGTGCATGGTGTACCCTGTGCATTGTCTCTGAAATCCAGGCACAGGGATGGAATTTTGTGGTTTGATTATTGTTTTACATGTGTTGTTTGACATTACATTTTTATAGGAAGGTCGCACATTTATCTATGCAGGTTGAGGGACGAATTGACGATAAGGTCTCTTCATACAAGGTAGAGGCTTTGCTGCCAATTAGAAGTCCTGAATTAACTCTGGCATGCCTGAATTGCGGTAGAAAGGGCCATAGTGAGCAAGCCTGCCTAATCCCGACCCGTATACACAATGAAGGGTTATAGGAGGTTGGGAGTGTGATGCTTAATTTGGTGGGTCATATAGATATATGTGTATATATTATGGAAATGGGTTGGTTTGTGTGCTTTTATAATTTGACGTACATGTATTACGTGGGTGATATGGTTGAATAAGACCCTCCTCGAAGGTTCTGTATCTGAAAGCTGGTTGATATGTGGCTCTGAGTGTATTTTGGTGAATGGTGAGTGAATGGACACCCCTTGCATATATTGCCCTCCATCCTGAAAATACCAAAAGGAGAAGACACGAACTGGTGCCATGGAAGCGGTCACTGAAGAATGGTGGTGATGTGTCACCCAGAGGCAAAGCGGCACATGTTGGGAAGCACAACATATCATAAGGAAGGAGATTTATGGACTGTTCTATGGAGGCTGCCTCTGAAGAAGGGTGATGTGTGTCACCCAGGGGCAAAGCGGCACATGTTGGGAAGCACAACATATCGTAAGGCCGGACATTGATGGACTGTTCTATGAAGGCTGCCTCTGAAGAATGGTGGTGTGTGCCCCTCAGGCACAAAGCGGCATATGTTGGAGGCAATATGTAGTTTTACGTGTTCTGATATCAGATGCTTCTGGATGATTGAACCTGACCACACCTGGTCTGGAATGCAAAGTGCCCAACAGGACATTCCTGACAAGGAGTCATAAATGGGAATTCTTATTTTCACAGGATGTTCTCGCATAAACCTCCTATTGTGAGGTATGGGTGTAGAGGAGCCTCAGATAAGATCTCCTGGGGAGGTTATTCCAACATCAAAGGCCAGCGGTGAATAAAGATGACCCAGGTCAAAAACAGTGATTCTTGGACAGATGGCGCCCCTAGTGGAAGAATATAACATGCTTCCTGGAAAGATGAGATACTTCCTGTTGAGTAGGAAGGGGGCATCTTATGAACTGTCATTGGACAAGAAGACAGTGGGTGTTTATGTGGGTGGTGTCTGAGTGGACTTTTGAAAGAATTGCCAGCTAGTATTCAGAGTTATTTTGAGGGGACAGCAAATTTACACTGTTAGAGTCCTTTAACACGGTCAGCTACGTTTTTTGTTCCGCTCAGTGACTTTTTTTTTTTTAAACGGACATGGATGACACTTCAGTAGGGTCCGTTCCGTATGTCCATTTTTCATCCATCCCTTTGCGAATGAAAAAAACGGACATAATGTATGTCTATGGAATTGCGGACGTTAGCAGATGACATCCGCTGACATCCGTTTTTGCAAAAAACGGAACGGAATGGACGCAAAACGGAGGGGGTGTACGCACTTTTGTGAAATACTGTATATGATTCCAAGTTTGTAAGTGTGACGTTAATGTGCAATTAAATCTAAAAGCAGACATTCATTACATTGCAGCTTAGCAATACTTAGATGTGATAGCTGCAATAGTTTTCTTTTCAAGGCTTTCTTTCCTCTATTTTCATCTAGTGATCTACCCAATAAGTGTGCTGTTTTTCAGAAAACAAGCTCTCCAGCAGAATATATGGTTTGCCACTTCTCTGCAACTGATACAACGCTAGCAGAGGTACTTACAATGATCATCTTTTATCTATTTATGTAAACCTTTATCTAAAAGGAAAAAGCTGTAACTGCTTATAAATATTACTTGGAATTTGTTACTGTACCTAAATCTGCTAGTACATCTAAAACTCTCCTCCTCCTAGACAGTCCAAATGTGCCCTCTTTGCTCATTTATCAAGAGTGGGGGTGCTCTAAAACAGGGCCAGATCACCATGCAAAAACAGAGGGAAACAAGCCTAAGGCTGGCCATACACTATACAATTTTCTTGTTCAACTTTCCTTTAGATTTACCAAAACCATGTAATATAGGGTCAAACCTAAACACTTTCAATTTGTATGCAGTCAGGCCGGCCCTTGCACTACATAGTTTAAGGTAAATCTAAAGGAAATTGAATAAGAAAATTGTATAGTGTATGGCCAGCCTAAGTAAAGAAAACGAATGCAGCCACCACATCTAAAGACTGTTAAGCTGCAACAAATTACATTTTGGCTTTGGGTTTCAGCATTAAGCAAAGCACTGTTCACTTGTTAGATGGTGGTCTCTGGGGGCATCTATGACATAATAGTCTGTTTATTCCAACATCTTTAACAAAATAAAATCAGTTCATTGTTCATTTAATTGCTCATTGACTAAGATAAATCTCTAATATCATAATTTTGTACTGCATATTATGAAATATGTATACTACCAATGAAATCAGAGTGGTAAATTATTAATTGTATTGTCCTTTGGCTCCTCCACAGAAAGAGCAATTTTGCTCAGACACAGCATACAGTATTAAATGTTTAATATGCAAGTAGGGTTGTGCAGCACTGTGATAATTACACTTATACCTTGAAGCCAATAAAAAAAATAAAATAAAAAAAAATCTCATTATTAACTTGGGTTGACACATCCGTTAGAATAAACTTGGTAACAGTTATTTTTATTCCAAGAAATTTTCTGCATATGCAACAGTAAGTTGCTGTCAGGTGTTTCTTTTTGTGCTAATAAAGCTGATCTTCACCTTCTCATCCCCTCTTTTTTTAAGCTATGCTTACCTTGTGGCAAGTTCTCCACAGTTCACATACTCACTTACCCAGAGGATCCAACGGTGTCCTGCCGAGATCTTCTTCCCAGCAATTGCAGCACCGCCATGTTTGTGTGTGAGGTCATCAGTTGAACCTGGAAGAGCCAGTGGTCCTCTGAATGAATCACTAGGCCCACCTTCTCCTCCTCTGTGAATGAAACACTAGGGCCCCCTGGAATATGTGATGTACATATCCCAGGAGGCACAGCAGTCACAGTACGATACCTCCCAACTTTCTGAGATGGGAATGAGGGAATTATATTAGCAAAAGTGTGTAGGCATAGGACACAACCCCTGGCTCACCCCCCTAAAAGGAGAATTGTACATAAAAGTTATTGATTAAACCCACAAGTGCATTTTTACCCAAAAGCGTACCTAGGGTCTCCAGCGCTCTTGGCAAGAAGCTGTATCGGCACCAACCCCCCCACCCATGAGCAAAGAGCTGACCATTGGCTTCCCACTTCCAAAGGAGAATTACTCCCTCTACAGTGCTTAAAGCGGAGTTCCACCCATTTTTAATAGGTTGGAATACATAGATCTATGTAATCCCCTTTAAAACGGCTTTTACCAATGGAAACTTTTTTTTTTGCTAGTAAATACCTTAATTTCTGCTTTATTCCTCCTCTCCTCACTTCCGGGGCCGATCGGCGATGACGTCATTCGGCGATTCGCAGTGTCTGCTGGGATGTATTCTATTCCAGAAATCTCGCAGTAGCTGAGCTGTACTGAGCCGTGCCTGCCCCGCCTCCGCCCCGCCTCCTCTCATTGAGTTGTATTGTATGCAATGTATTAAGGCCCTTCTCTGCGCCGCCTCCGCCCCGCCTCCTCTCATTGAGTTGTATTGTATGAATGTATTAAGGCCGTTCTCTGCCCCGCCTCCGCCCCGCCTCCTCTCATTGAGTTGTATTGTATGAATGTATTAAGGCCGTTCTCTGCCCCGCCTCCGCCCCGCCTCCTCTCATTGAGTTGTATTGTATGAATGTATTAAGGCCGTTCTCTGCCCCGCCTCCGCCCCGCCCCCTCTCATTGAGTTGTATTGTATGAATGTATTAAGGCCGTTCTCTGCCCCGCCTCCGCCCCGCCTCAGGGCGGAGGCGGGGCAGAGAACGGCCTTAATACATTGCATACAATACAACTCAATGAGAGGAGGCGGGCGGAGGCGGGGCAGGCACGGCTCAGTACAGCTCAGCTACTGCGAGATTTCTGGAATAGAATACATCCCAGCAGACACTGCGAATCGCCGAATGACGTCATCGCCGATCGGACCCGTAAGTGAGGAGAGGAGGAATAAAGCAGAAATTAAGGTATTTACTAGCAAAAAAAAAAAAGTTTCCATTGGTAAAAGCCATTTTAAAGGGGATTACATAGATCTAAAGTTCCAAAAATGGGTGGAACTCCACTTTAAGATCTGCCTGAGAACATCTACTGCTTTAAGAGATCAATCTTCTACTTCATTAATTTTATTCCTGGCTGTGTCACCTTTGGTGAGATTTCCCCTCACTTCCTAATGACAGGATTCAGAAAGAGGAGAAATCTACTCTAAGGGGCGCATAGACAGCATTGTAAACCTGACAAGGGTCTCAACCGTTACCCACTTTAGGCAAAACTAAAAAAAATAAAGATTTGACTGAAGTTCATTCATTGTTCGAGTATATTGACAGCAGAATGAGGCAATTGCTAAACAATTTAAACCAACACATTTTATAGAGAATAGCATAGTTCTGACACACTGCAGGTGTGTTAACCACTTGCCTAATGGGCACTTAAACCCCCTTCCTGCCCAGGCCAATTCTCAGCTTTCAGCGCTGTTGCACTTTGAAGGACAATTGCAAGGTCATGCAACACTGCACCCAATTGAAATTTTTATCATTTTTTTCAAACAAATAGAGCTTTCTTTTAGTGGTATGTAATCGCTACTGGGCTTCTTTTTGCTGAACAAACAAAAAAAGACCGAAAAATGTGAAAAGAAAAAAAAAAAGATTTATATAGTTTGTTATAAAATTTTGCAAACAGGTAATTTTTCTCCTTCATTAATGTGCGCTGATGAGGCGGGAATGATGGGCACTGAAAGGTGGCACTGATGGGTGGCACTGATGGGCACTGATGGGCGGCACTGAAGGGCACTGGTAGGTGGCGCTGAAGGGTACTAATAGGTGGCACTGATAGGTGGCACTCATGGGCACTGATGGGCACTAATAGGTGGCACTGATGGGCAATGATAGGCACTGGTAGGTGACACTGATTCAGCACCGATGATGGGGCACTGGTAGGGAGCACTGATGGGTGGCACTCATGGGCAATGACAGGCACTGGTAGGTGACACTGATTCAGCACTGATGATGGGGCACTGATAGGTGGCACTGGTGGCCATTGATAGGTGGTAGAGATCGACCCGTCATTGGCAACACCGATATATCAGGGGCCAATATGCACTTTCCCCGATATATCGGAATTGGCCTTTGGATTTACCAATATTGCCGATATTTTCGCGACGTCATTGCGTATGTTGCGTGCTCACATTCTGCCTTCTAACACCGCCTCCCATGCCTGCGCGGCCCATACATGACATAATTTCACAGCGTGCTGCACACGTTCTTTGCCTTAAGACCGCCTCCCACGCCTCGGACAGCCTCGCGTGCAGCCAGCTGCCGTCCGGTCCAGTCACGGTGCTCACGGTGCCATCCATCCACCCATAGGCCCTGGCCTCGGCCACCCACCACAGGGTGCCAACTGCCAGCCATCCGACCCACAAAAGAACAGCGTGCCAGCTGGCCAGCATCCAGCCACCCACCCCACAACAGGGTTCCAGCGAGCAAGCAAATCAGCCACCTAGATGACACCAAGCCAGCCACCCGCCACCGTGGCCAGTGACCACACAGTGTTCCAGCAAGCCACCCACCCACAACAGGCCAGGGTGAGTGAGTGACACCAAGCCACCCACACAACAGGGTGACCTCAAGCCAGCCACCCACCACAGTGTTCCACCAAGCCAGCCACCCACCACAGTGTTCCTGCAAGCCAGTCACCCACAACAGGGTCACACCAAGCCAGCCACCCACCACAGTGTTCCAGCAAGCCAGCCACCCACCACAGGGTGACACCAAGCCAGCCACCCATCACAGTGTTCCTGGAAGCCAGCCACCCACCCACCACAGGGTGACACCAAGCCAGCCACCCACCCACCACAGTGTTCCTGCAAGCCAGCCACCCACAACAGGGTGACACCAAGCCAGCCACCCACCACAGTGTTCCTGCAAGCCAGCAACCCACAACAGGGTGACACCAAGCCAGCCACCCACCCACCACAGTGTTCCAGCAAGCAAGCCACCCACAACAGGGTGACACCAAGCCAGCCACTCACCACAGTGTTCCTGCAAGCCAGCCACCCACCACAGGGTGACACCAAGCCAGCCACCCACCACAGTGTTCCTGCAAGCCAGCCACCCACCACAGGGTGACACCAAGCCAGCCACCCACCACAGTGTTCCTGCAAGCCGGCCACCAACAACAGGGTGACACCAAGCCAGCCACCCACCCACCTCAGTGTTCCCGCAAGCCAGCCACCCACCACAGGGTGACACCTAGCCAGCCACCCACCCACCCACCACAGTGTTCCTGCAACCCAGCAATCCACAACAGAGTGACACCAAGCCAGACACCCACCAAAGTGTTCCAGCAAGCAAGCCACCCACAACAGGATGACACCAAGCCAGTCACTCACCACAGTGTTCCTGAAAGCCAGCCACCCACCCACCACAGGGTGACACCAAGCCAGCCACCCACCCACCACAGTGTTCCTGCAAGCCAGCCACCCACAACAGGGTGACACCAAGCCAGCCACCCACCACAGTGTTCCTGCAAGCCAGCAACCCACAACAGGGTGACACCAAGCCAGCCACCCACCCACCACAGTGTTCCAGCAAGCAAGCCACCCACAACAGGGTGACACCAAGCCAGCCACTCACCACAGTGTTCCTGCAAGCCAGCCACCCACCACAGGGTGACACCAAGCCAGCCACCCACCACAGTGTTCCTGCAAGCCAGCCACCCACCACAGGGTGACACCAAGCCAGCCACCCACCACAGTGTTCCTGCAAGCCGGCCACCAACAACAGGGTGACACCAAGCCAGCCACCCACCCACCTCAGTGTTCCCGCAAGCCAGCCACCCACCACAGGGTGACACCTAGCCAGCCACCCACCCACCCACCACAGTGTTCCTGCAACCCAGCAATCCACAACAGAGTGACACCAAGCCAGACACCCACCACAGTGTTCCAGCAAGCAAGCCACCCACAACAGGATGACACCAAGCCAGTCACTCACCACAGTGTTCCTGAAAGCCAGCCACCCACCCACCACAGGGTGACACCAAGCCAGCCACCCACCACAGTGTTCCTGCAAGCCAGCCACCCACAACAGGGTGCCAGCCAGTCAATACAATACTCCAATACAATCCACTATGTAGCTGTTGCCTAGCTTTTTTTTCTAGCAGTTTTGCACTGACTGCAGTAAATCATTGCAGTGAGTGCACTGCTGCAGCAGTAGTCCACTGACTCCAGTCCAACTCCAATCCACTGTCTTGTTGTTGTCTAGCTTTTTTCTAGCAGTTTAGCACTGACTGCAGTAGTTGCAGTGAGTGCCCTACTGCAGAGGTAGTCCACTGACTCCAATCCACTGTGTAGCTGTTGCCTAGCTTTTTCTAGCAGTTTTGCACTGACTGCAGTAGTTGCAGTGAGTGCCCTACTGCAGAAGTAGTCCACTGAATCCAATCCACTGTGTACCTGTTGCCTAGCTTTTTTTCTAGCAGTTTAGCACTGACTGCAGTAGCTGCAGTGAGTGCCCAACTGCAGAGGTAGTCCTGCTGACTCCAGTCCAATCCACTATCTAGCTGTTGCCTAGCTTTTTTTCTAGCAGTTTTGCACTGACAGTAGTAGTTTCAGTGAGTGCCCTACTGCAGTGGTAGTCCACCGACTCCAATCCACTGTCTAGCTGTTGTCTAGCTTTTTTCCAGCAGTTTTGCACTGACTGCACTGCAGTAGTGATTTCAAATTATTGCAATGAGTGAGTGCACTACTGCAGCAGTTTATTATGCATTAATGCACATTTAGAGAGATGTGAAACGAAATGTCCCTGCCATTGAAGTTTTCCTATCGGTTCTCATGCAGTTAGGGTGTGACGAATGAGCCCTTAATGTTAAATTTGTTAATAAATAAAGTTTTACATATTCAGTAACAGATTTGTGTCAAAATTTGTGTTTATTTTGCAAAATTTTAAATGTACAAAAATATCAGCCAATATCCACCGATACCGATATGCGATCGCCAAAATATTGGTATCGGCAACGAAAAAACGATATTGGTTGATCACTAACAGGTGGCACTGGTAGGTGGCACTGACTTAGCCTGGTAGGTGGCGCTGGTGGGCACTGGTAGGTGGTACTGGTGCACAGATTATCCTCTCCTCTTCGGGACTGATGTCCCTCTAACCGCAGCCGGCGATCGGCTTTTTTTCCTCCTCACGCTGATAGCGTGAGGAGAAAAAAAAAAGCTGTTCTCCGGCTGCTACTTACATCACATGATCAGCTGTCATTACCTGACAGCTGATCATGTGGTAAGGGGCCGGGTTCAGCCCCTTACTCAGATCTGTGATCAGTCGAGTCTCATTGACTCGCTGATCACCGAGCGAGCCACGCACACTCCGCAGGGAGTGCGCAGGCAGCTCATGCATGGGAGGACGTACATGGATGCCTTCCCGGCAATTAGGGTCCATGCTGTAGGTGTCTTTCGGCTAAAGCGCAGACAGGAAGTGGTTAAAACCACAAATTAGTCTATAGTAAAGTTTTTACCTTTATATTGGTTATGACATGTACCCTTCAGGTTTTTCCCCCGGTTTCCCCGTGCTGAGCGGCGGTATGGGCCCCTCTGACTCACAGCCCCAGTGCAGTCATTCACCATCCCCAGCCTGCCGGCTGCCGCCGAACCAGAGATCTTGCAGGAGCCTGGAGCCGACTGATGATGTCACGTCGGTCATGTGATCGGCTGTATGTGTGGGTGGAGCCCTGTGATGAGGCAAGCCCCTATATGGCACGGAGTTCTGTGTAGGCTGGGCAATTTGAAACAGGAGTCTTAAACAAACTAGAGGCAGATCAGCATGGCAGAAGAAGAAGTGAAATGTAGCGCATCCAGGGGCGCACCAAGGGGTCGGCGAGATCAGTGCCCGCCAGGCCAGGGGGGGCGCAAAAAATTGTTTTTTGCGCCCTCCGCTCAGCCTGCGGAGAGCCGGGACTGCCACTGCCTGGAGTGAACACAGAACTCTGGGATTGGAGCTGGGAGGCACAAAAATCACTGCTACACTGCCAATTTTCTTGTGCCCCTGGGTCTTGCCAACCCCTGTTTCAAATTGCCAAGCCTACACAGAACTGTACACATGTCTGTAGTTTCTATGTGACAATGCTTGGGCCTGGCTCTGTATTGTGAAGAGGCAAGGGAAAGTAGCCTGCTCCCCCGTACCTGGAAGTACTGGATTTTTCTCTGGGCATCAGTTACAGTGAGCAGTAGTCAGTAGAATGCTAAGTAAATGCTCTCAAGGGTGCTTACAGTAAAATGAACCTGTTACTTTATCCAGAATGTACAGGATTGCTTAACCTATGAAACTTTCCTTAACATCATGGGAGCAGCACTGCAACTACACAAGTGAAGACAGCTAACACACAGGCAAAACCAACATTTAATTTTAAAAGAGATTTCTTCTGATACCTGAGAGGCCAGGCCTTCCGTCGACCATCGCTAATGCTATTTGAACATCCATCCACCACTGACGTTGCCTGGAGGAACCGACTGATGATGATGTCACACATGTGTGGGCGGAGGCGGAGCCGTGTGATGAGGGGAGCCACCTATATCATACGGAGCTTTGGACTCCGGTGAGCCCGGCACTGTCGCCGCCGCCTGGGCTGGAGAGTGGACACACACAGAGCTCCGGGATTGGAGCTGGGGGCGCCGGGGGCACAGGCTGAGCAGAGGGCGCAAAAATCACTGCTACACTGCCAATTTTTTTGCGCCCCCCTCGGCCTGGGCCCCTGGCGGGCGCCGGTCTGGCCAACCTTTTGGCACACACCTGTTTTTACCCATACTATTCCTTTGTATTGGCTTTTGGAATTTACTAATGCAGCAATTCAGAAATTGGATGAAAATGTTTAGCACTGTAAAACACTTTTTGATAAATAATTAGTACATTTTACATATAGCTATAGAGATCAGACCAAAATGAGAGACATATAAGGAGGAAAGAGGAACAGAGGGACTTTGTTCAAAATCAGGGACAGTCCCCTGAAATCAGGGACACCTGGGAGCTATACAGTATACGAATGACGTGTATTGGAGGCAAGACCCAATCCTTTTTCAAAAAAAAAACTGTAAAAAAAAAACCTGATATTCAGAAAGCAGAGAGGAGAAGGGGAGGATGGGAGTGACTTTTAATTTTAGGGTAAAGATCCACTTTAAGTTCAATTAGCTTGTGTAGCCCAGTCTGCATGGAAGTAAATAAGCAAAA
Organism: Pelophylax lessonae; assembly: GCF_965119305.1. Taxonomy (NCBI): domain Eukaryota; kingdom Metazoa; phylum Chordata; class Amphibia; order Anura; family Ranidae; genus Pelophylax; species Pelophylax lessonae. The sequence goes on from NC_138771.1 coordinate 273,985,425, forward strand.
TATTAAAGCAAATACACAGCTATATATATTTTTCCTGTGAACTTATCCAATCAGTTTAGATGTTAAGCTAAACAGCTACAATGGATGACACTCCCAAAAAAACACTTTCTGTGAGTCAGTACTTCCCTCCATTCATGTCTAACTAGATGCCCTGCTAACTGTGTGGCATTCGGAGGGGCAGGACTTGTACAATGAAGACTGGGAAGACTGGACAGCCCATTTCAAGCACTAATATCGGCTAAAGACCGGCTGATTCATTTTATAATAGTGCACAGAATTTATTTTACATCACAACGACTACATCGTACAGTATATATACCCTAATTCCTCTTTTTGCTGTTGGAAATTCTCTAGTGACCCTGCTGGATTTGCCCATATCTTTTGGGAGTGCCCTCAGATTAGTAGCTACTGGCGGGAAGTGACCCAGTTTATATCTACCCTAACTACTATACAGGTCCCTGTAAAAGTGTGTGTTTGCTCCTGGGGTTAGATGACTCTCTGGCCGTTAATTCGTTAGTATTACGTTTCTCAGCATCTGTTCTTTTGTTGATCCTCTGTTACTGACCTCTTCTGTTCCTGATTTTGCCTGAACGCTGCCTGTACCGACCCTGACTTGCCTCTGGACTATGGTGCTACCTAGAAAGGGGATTCCATGGGATATATTTTAATGCTGTTATTTTACTAAAATGTACATACTGTACTTACATATGTATATCTTTGAGCATGTACAGTATGTATTTAGTATTTATACTTAGAAAAATGTCAGCAGAGTTTTTTTTATCAGTTGCACTTTTATCAGTACACAGTGAAACTGTCTGACATTTGGGACTTGTTTAAAGGAATGGAATTTAATTTTCCATTCACATTTATTTCTACTGGATAACTTGGAGACGTTACACAAGATGAGCAGATGAAAACTAAAAAGATCTCCTTCGGTGGTACATGTATAATGTTTTACACTTTAGAAATGAAGATAATAAATCTGCTAACAAACTGTATGTGCCACATGGTTGAATGCCTGATTGCTGTGAAGGTCAGCTAGTGACATTTGAAAGAATATAAATGGCTTTTTATTGTCCTTTGTTGTACTGTGGAACATTATGCTCGGATACCTTTGATAAACCCAGCATCACACCTGGGTTGTCATTTGGAAGTGATGATGAGACCCTAATAAGGAGCATCTAAAATAGGTTTGCAGAGGGTTCAACTGTCCCTGGTACTGCAAGGTCAAAAGAGACAGAAAGCACCTCTGTTTCCATTAATTGTGCTGGTGAACTTCACTGAATTTTGTTTTGAAGGCTTTGCTAACAGTGGTATTACAAAAGAGACATTTTGTGTAAACACTGCTTGGATGTGAATACATTTTCAGTCAAGTTTCATATGGTGTTAAAGTTAAAGTTCCATTCATATAGCAACAACAGGAAGTAAGAGGAAATCCCTCAAAAATCTTTTCCCCATTGGAAGTTTTCCCCTTTCCCATATTCCTGTTCTGGTGACAACCCAAAATTTGGGATTTTCTTTCACTTTCTGTGATGATGGTCACCAGGGCAAATAGAGAAGGTGAATCTCCCTAATGGGGATACAGACATCAATAAAAGCCTGACAGAGATTTTTACATTTTGCCACTCTATCCTAAAGTAAAGAGAAAAAAAATTGGCTGGAAATCTTTGGAGAGGTGTTCTAATCTTCTATAAAACAATGTCTTCCGTTCCAAAACACTTTAATGTCAGTGAATCTTATGGCACTCCTACTTCAGTACAGTGTGATTTTATTTGTGTTTATCCACGTATGACTCATTCATTTATAAATAAATTTTTTATGAAAATTAGGAAATAAATATAACCTTATAAGTGGGCTACAAAATTTTCTGGTCTAAGAAAAGCATCTACTTTCTACCTGGGCACTAGAATTCGGTGCAACATAAAGAACCTTTACCATTTCTTACCTCAAGCCATTTGGTTTACAGCTTTTCTGCTACAATTATTTGAAGCCATTCAAACTGTTTACATATCATACTATGCCCAAAAACATATTACAGCAACATAGGTGTCAGTTTATGTCACCATGTTAAAAGGACAGCAATATGGGTAGCATTACAGTGACTGTTATTAGTCCAGGGTTCACTAAATTAGCCAATGCTCTGAAAAGCAATCCATGTGGATTGCTTTTCAGGCCCCTTTCACATGAACAGTGTGATTGGGTTCGTCTGTCCGTTTTTCAGGCAGACCTGATCGGACCCTCCATTCTCCTCTATGGAGTGGCACATTAAAATGAAATTGTTTCAGTTTATATTCACCTATTTCCAATCCTATCCGATCAGGCAAAAAAAAAAAAAAAAAATGGACATCCGTTTCCCTCCATCTGGCCAAATATCAGAGGGCAGTTGGGTGTAAACGGACAGCATGAGCGGACACGGACCTGTCAGTCAACCGCGTTGCACAACTTGGTCCTGTGTGAAGATTGCAGCTATAGTGTAGCTAAAGCAGGCCATAGACTGTTTGAATCTCAGCTGGTTCAGCAGGGACTGGCTGAGATTCAAACCATACATGGGCAGACTGATTGTACCTAAGTTAATCAATTGATCAAGTTTGGTACAACCAGCCTCTCAGATTTTACATACGATTATGTATATATAGCCGGTAGCAATAATCTCTGTGTCCTCCGGGTGGCTCACCCCCCCCCCCCCCCCCCCCCCGGGAGAACACAATGGCTCCACAGAAGAGTTCCCCCCATCAACACTGTGTGTGATGATGGGGGAATCTAGCATTTTTTTTTCCTGCAATCCATGGGACACAGATGGGAAAAAAATGAATGGAGATTTCCATAATTAGTCAAAATGGAAAAAAATAATATAATATAATGTATATATTAGTTTGATACATACCTAGAACATATAGCACAGTTATATCATTGCAGGAGATCTCCCCTCGCTGTGGGGATATAGCCAGCAATTGTTTCCTTCTATATATTAAATATAATATATAATATGGAAATTATAAGGCAAAAATTGCAAGCTTTGTCCCCCCAGTGTAATTCCCCCACTTCCTGTCCTGGTGACTGAAAAAGGTTTGCCAATTGGCATCAGATCAGCGATCTCAGCTGTGGGCTCAAGCAGGAGCACTGTCTGAGAGACTGCAGGCTGTTGTTTAAACTTGGCACAATAACTCAGGACTGGTGTGAAGTAAAGCCTAGTATACACGGGCTGAATGTCAGGCGGCATCAGTTGATTCAATAGAAATCAGCCGACATTAGACCCGTGTGTGAGCTGACCGGTGTGTTCTGGTGGGGGGGGTAAGTCTCCCTGTTAGAACACAATAGCTCATCAGATTTTTAGTACAGGATGCTCTCTCAAGCTCTTCAGTTTTTTTTTCGTTCAGCCCGCTGGGTTGAACGAAAAAAAAACTGCTAGTGTGTATCAGGCTTTATCAGTACACATTACTTAGTATGCTGTCCTATTCCTTAACTTGAAAAAGTACATTCTTTGCTAGATCCACTTTAATTGATGTCTCTTTCTATTCTTGCTTATCTGTGAGGAAAATTGTAGACTTTATAATGTAGGAAGGAAACACAGAGTCTGGCCACTCTCGCTGGTTTGGTATTAAAGCAATTTAAGTTTCTATCTTGATGTATTTGTTCTACCACCATGGTCCTGCTGCAGTTATTATTATTATTATAGACAATGATGGGTCTGAGTGCCCTGTTCATTTTATTTTAATACATTTAATGTCCAGTATAAAAAATGATTCCCTTTTTTTCAGAAAAAAAAAGGACTTATTATGCAAGCACATAAAATAAACTAACTCATAGGAGTGCACAGGGAGTGTGCCAGGTGTGCCTGGGCACACCCTAATCACTTTGTACAATGCCAATTCCCCCTACTGCCTGGGTTTTCCCCTGTGTTGCACCCCATCCCCCCCCCCCCCCCACCGCTTTGCTGCTGGCTTCCCTCCTTCCCTCACCTCTCCTCTCCCCCCCGGCTGCTGCTGGGGAAGTTTCAGATCGGATAGTGGTTGAAGCGGCTAATCAATATGTCCCTTCCAAAGTGAACACACCAACAAACTGTGTTTACCATGCTTCAATTTGTAAATGAACAGGAACCTGCTCAGCAGAGAACTTCCCATTCAATCATTGTCCAGTGCAGTTGAGGCTGCAGAGAAAGGCATGTGTGTTTGAGCTTTGGGGTGCACACCTTAATGCAATAGACTGTGCACACCTATGCACTAACTTCTGAGTAGAAAAGGAAAAACTGCTTAAGCTTTTCTTGGATTTTTTCATGGATGGGCAAATACTGGATTAGCACTGATGGAAAATCTATGCATATGCAACATGGCTGGAAAGGTTGCTGGGTAAAGGTTACAACTTGGATAAAGGCCACAATTGTTAATAATTTATGTGGCTGATTACTTTTGCCATGACTCAAACATCTGAAAAATGGCATAAACTTTTCGTATTATTTTCTTATTAGCGGTATTACTCTTATCCCCCTTATACCCCTGCTGCTCCGAAAAGACATCAGTAGACGAAACTAGTAGGGCAGGGCTTCTGGACGCTGAAGGAATACACTGCACGATACAGCACAGTGAGGCACACGCTCGCGGCTCCCATGCATCAGCCGGAGCGGTGCTCTTGATGATTGCATGATATCCCTAGTGTTGGGTTAAGACACCAACCAATGTGAGTGTAATTTGGATGACTTTTTTTAATAAACACAGTTTTTAGGGAATTACACTATTTTTCGCTATGATTTCTCCTTCTCCCCTACATTTTGACACTCCATTACTCTGGCAATAACTTTGAGGATATGACGAATATATAAGAATACTGGTGGTTACCTATTCACCCTCTGGGATAAGATGACTACATAGGATAATTAAACAAGTGTGGCTGCTGGTAATACCAGCTATATTTCTGGTGAGTTTATTTAGTGAGTCCTGTGTGACACGGATGATGGTATTCTCACGAGTGCGCACTGAAGACACCTGCTTAATGTGAATTTTTGGCATTGGCTTGTGCCACCATTCCTGCACTGGCACTTTGTTGAAATCTTATTTATTTATTTATAGATTGCATATGCACTTTTTATAATTGCATACATCATCTACAATTTTGACATCTATTACACTGTGCACTTTTCAAATAAGTATTTGGTTTTACATATTTCCGTTATTTACATTATATTGCACTTTTTTGCACGATGCACTTTCCCACTAAGTATTTGGTCCAATATATTTTGGTAATATTTTTTGTTATATTGAATATCCAGTTATTTTGCCAGTATTGTTTGCACAACTACTGACATCCTGCACTGCACTTTTTTACACAATTCATAGTTGCATCCAGCATTTTCGAATATATGGGATTTATTTACATATATATACACAATATATCGTATAATTTTCACTTTAGGTGTTATTCACAATTATTTTTGCTAAAGATTCTTTCACATTCTTTTTTCATTGAACAAATGTATTTTGAAAACAGAAAATTGAATCAGACCACAAATCAGAGACTTTTACCATATAGGGGAATATTAAGGTCTTGCGCTGATTGTTATTTCTACTCATTACTCTTATTGCTACTTTATTTTTTTTTATCTAACACATTATATATTCATCTACAACAAAAAAAAACACAAGGTATCATGCGCATCAGTTTGTGCACCAAGTCTACATACTTTTCCAGCTTCTTTCTCCACAGATGCACACATATATAATAATTTAATTTAACAGCTGCTTTCCTGCCTCCTTTTAAAGACAGCCTGTCAGATCTCTAAATAAATGAAAACACAAGTTCCCTGCAATAGAAGAAGGTGGTTGTAGGGAAGGTCATGCCAGTATGCAGAATAAGGCATCTGTGGTAGTATAAAAGAACTAAGGTGTAAAGGTGCCTGGTTCCTAGTAATAACACTTAAGGTGACCTGCTGCCCCCTAAAAAAATGGGTGTGACCACTTTTTGAAAAATATGAAAACGGGGAAGTGGGCGCTGGTGCAAGTGTGTTTTAAAAAAAAACAGTAATAGTCAATATAAAGTGACAGTGTGCACAAAGTATGTGAGGGTGTATACACCTCGAATAGAGTGTCTCAATAAACACATCAATTATGGTGTTATATTGGCCTCAAAGAGAATGTATACCACAAAATCAATCATATACAAAAAAAAAATGAAATACTTTCATAAAATAAGGGCATAAACCGTACAAAATAACAGTGAGTGATACATCAATTAGGGTGTATAAAATAAGTGATGCTGACTAATAAAGTGACAATGTGCACAAAGTATATGAGGGTGTAATACCCTCAGAACAAATGTTTAAATAAAGTGACAATGTGCACCAAATATAAATAAAGTGACAATGTGCACAAAGTGTACGAAGGTGTATTAACCTCAAGACGAATGTCTCAATCAGTACACAATAAATGAAGATATATAAAATCTCTGACAGGTTAATACCAAACAAAATGAATCATACACAGTATCATGAAAAGTGACCATAGGTGATGGTGGGATTGTGCATATATTATACAAAGTGCTTCATAAATATAGTGATTCAAAAGTCCATATAAAATGGCTAGAGTGCTGCCATAAGGTGCATTCATCTTGTGCCAGGGAGTAGCAAAGTAGATGGTGTCTTATGTGAGTGTTAAAAATATGCGCTCACCAGAAGGGAGCAGGTCACACAGACCTAGCAGGCTCGACAGGCAAAGATCCTGGATGGATCACTCTCTCCACTCCTCTCCTAGCAGGATAGATGTGCCAAATCCTCCAAGAGGCAGGAAAAAAGGGGGCAGGTAGCCCAAACCTATCGGGCCCAGTACTCCTGGATGGACAACACTCTCCACTCCTCTCCTCATAGCAGGATCAATCCACCAAATCCTCCAGGGTGCTCATGAGAGGGTTAACATAGGAGACAAAGGTACAAATAGAGTGTAATACTGCCTTTATTAAGTTAAAACCCAGAAATAAATAGGGGTGCTTACATATGTAGTGCCATCCTGGCACTAGGAAGGAATGCCAAAATATGTGTTACGCAGTCCCATATGGAGCTAGGGATCCCCTGGTATCGGGTAGCGTGGCAGCGGCTGGCTTGCGTTCCACCGCTAACAGGACGTGATGTCACAAGTGTTGTAATTTCCGGGCGATACTCAGACCACAGGCCAAGGCTGGCTTGTAGCCTCGAAACAACGTGTGTAAAAAAATGGCGCTCACTGTGCTAAAATAATAAAAATGCAGTGATAGCTCAAATGAAAAATCATAAGATGAACTGATACAAAACAAATGATATAATGCAAAACAATATAGAAAGTCCAATGTAATGGTTCCCAACTCCTACAGAATTAATATGCTTTCCATCTTATAAGTATACACATACATTCTTTAATTTTTTCTTTCTCTGTTGATATACTTTTCAATCAACAAAGATTGAGTTATTTGTCTCTCTCATTTGCCATTGGTGCGTGGGCATGCGCACCCCCATTTCTAGTTCTTTCAGTACAATTACCGTACTTGCCAGTTTTAGAGAATTTACACATTATAGTAGGCAATTTGTTTAGTAGTAATTCCCAACACCAAATAAGTGCTTCCAGACAGGTAAGTCTTCTATTTCCTTCACCTCGGGTTCTCAAAGGGTAGATGGCAACTCGCCAGAGGTGTTTGAAGTAGTGATCGACCGATATCCGTTTTTTGTTGCCGATACCGATATTTTTGCCAATGCATATTGGTATCGGCCGATATTGGCTGATATTTTTGGACATTTAAAATTTTGCAAATTAAACACAAATTTTGACACAAATCTGTTACTGAACATGTAAAACTTTATTTATTAACATTTTTTTAACATTAAGGGCTCATTATTCACACCTTAACTGCAGGAGACCTGATAGGAAAACTTAATTTGCAGGGACATTTAGTTTCACATCATTCTGAATTTCTGATTGTGCATTAGTGGATAATAAACTGCTGCAGTAGTGCAATCACTCACTGCAATAATTTTAAATCACTACTGCAGTGCAGTCAGTGCAAAACTGCTAGAAAAAAAGCTAGGCAACACAACAGCTACACAGTGGATTGGACTAGAGTCAGTGGACTACCTCTGCAGTATGGCACTAACTGCAACTACTGCAGTCAGTGCAAAACTGCTAGAAAAAAAGCTAGGCAACACAAAAGCTACACAGTGGATTGGACTGGAGTCAGTGGACTACCTCTGCTGTATGGCACTCACTGCAACTACTGCAGTCAGTGCAAAACTGCTAGAAAATAAGCTAGGCAACACAACAGCTACACAGTGGATTGGAGTCAGTGGACTACCTCTGCAGTATGGCACTCACTGCAATTACTGCAGTCAGTGCTAAACTGCTAGAAAAAAGCTAGGCAACAGCTACACAGTGGATTGGAGTCAGTGGACTACCTCTGCAGTAGAGCATTCACTGCAACTACTGCAGTCAGTGCTAAACTGCTAGAAAAAAGCTAGGCAACAGCTACACAGTGGATTGGACTGGAGTCAGTGGACTACCTCTGCACTATGGCACTCACTGCAACTACTGCAGTCAGTGCAAAACTTCTAGAAAAAAAGCTATGCAACACAACAGCTACACAGTGGATTGGATTGGAGTCAGTGGACTACCTCTGCATGAGGGCACTCACTGCAACTACTGCAGTCAGTGCAAAACTGCTAGGAAAGAAAGCTAGACAACAGCAGGACAGTGGATTGGAGTTGGACTGAAGTCAGTGGACTACTGCTGCAGTAGTGCACTCACTGCAATGATTTTCTGCAGTCTGTGCAAAACTGCTAGCAAAAAAGCTAGGCAACAGCTACACAGTGGATTTGAGTGGACCCTACTCTTTTCAATATTCCTAGTTAAGTAGAACAATATTATACTGCGGAAAGCACAACATTTCAGCATGTCCAACTCCATGGTCACCTGTTAAAGGGCTTCTGTTTGGTTCATATAATGCTGCCACTTCATAAACATGCTCAGTAGTAGAGGAGGACAGAAGAGCAGAGAGAGAGAGGCATCTTCTATCATGGGAAGTAAGTCTTTTGCAGCGTGCCTCATTTTCTTTCTACCACTGAAGAGGATCACTTCTTCTGTCAATTTCTGGTTCCTTCAAATAGAGATGAAGTTCATCATCCAGGCTCATTTTTGCAGATTCAGAGGAATCCTCCGCATGAGGCCCCAATAAAACACTGAAAATGTCCTGATCAATTCCACCACGATGAAGATTCTCTTCTGTTCGTTAACTTATTTTTGGAAATTTTTTGTTTTTGCTGCATGCTGCTCTTTCATATTTTATAAAATAGTGATCTGGACTTGTCTTTTCGGCAGGAACCTCCTGCACCTCCTGTTGAATATCTTCTGTCAGCCATTGTTTTGCCTTTGCCAATACATCATCAGAAGAGAAAGCATTGTTCTAACATTTTTAATCTGTTCATGCTTTTTAAAACATATATCAAACAAAGCTCTTTGGCTTGACAGACCATCATTTGAAAGTTGGAGGGTGTCATTATTTGAAAGTTGGAGGGTGTTGTGTTCCATGACACTGAGGTATGACATATCATCAAGCAGCTTCATCATTCCTTTCCGCAGGTTTGCTCCACTGTCTCGAAGTAGTGCAAACATCACTCTGTCTTTGTTGATTCCCCAGTCTTCAAGCATGCCAAGAAACATTTCTGTACTGTACTCAGTGTGGGATCCTTGCATCACTTTTGTATCCAACACTAATTACCTTTTTGTCCATCCGCTGTCAATGAAGTGGCATGTAAGAATCATTAGTAACTCTGTTTGTTCTGACCAGCAGTCGGTCGTGAATGAGAGTGAGTTGCCAGCATTCTCTGGTTGCAGCATAGCCTTTACTTTCTGAACGACCTTTTGGTGGATCTTTCCCAACATTTCTGTTCGATAATACTTCTCATTATTCAGTGTGTAGCTTGGCTCAAATATGAACATCAGCTGCTTAAATCCTGAGTCAGACACCATTGTAAATGGCTTGTTATCAGTGACAATCATCTCTGTGATTACTCTATCCAGTAGTTGTGATCTTTCATCTGAATCTAAACTGTGACACATGTTTTTTTTCAGAAACATATCTGTTATTGTTGCCTGGGATAGTGGAGGAGGTATTTCAAAATCACATTGATATTCATTTTGTTTTTTCTGTGCTGCATGATATAATTCAATATGATGAACTCATAGATGGGCCCAAAGATTTGACGTATTTTTGTTTTTTGCAGTTACTGATCCCATGCTTATCTTGTTTGTACATGCCTTGCACACTGTTGCTTTTCCTGGAGAAGGTTGAGACCAGAAATAGTCCCAGACCATACTTTTACTTTCTCTCTCCTCATCCATCTCCATTTCAATTTGAAAGACACAAAAAAGATTAAAAAAATGGCTTGCTGAAGTTGCTGGCACCCTGTTGTGGGTTGATGGCTGACACCTGGCAGTTTGCTGGCACCCTGTTGTGGGTTGGTGGCTGACACCTGGCAGTGTGGGTTACTTGCTGGCACCCTTTGTGGTTTGGTGGCTGACGCCTGGCAGTGTAGGTTGCTCGCTGGCACCCTGTTGTGGGTTGGTGGCTGACGCCTGGCAGTGTAGGTTGCTCGCTGGCACCCTGTTGTGGGTTGGTGGCTGATGCCTGACAGTGTGGGTTGCTTGCTGGCACCCTGTTGTGGGTTGGTGGCTGATGCCTGGCAGTGTGGGTTGCTTGCTGGCAGCCTGGCACCCTGTTAAGGGTTGGTGGCTGATACCTGGCAGTGTGGGTTGCTTGCTTGCAGCCTGGCACCCTGTTGTGGGTTGGTGGCTGATGCCTGACAGTGTGAGTTGCTTGCTGGCACCCTGTTGTGGGTTGGTGGCTGATGCCTGGCAGCGTGGGTTGCTTGCTGGCAGTCTGGCACCCTGTTGAGGGTTGGTGGCTGATACCTGGCAGTGTGGGTTGCTTGCTTGCAGCCTGGCAACCTGTTGTGGGTTCGTGGCTGATACCTGGCAGTGTGGGTTGCTTGCTTGCAGCCTGGCACCCTGTTGTATGTTGGTGGCTGAAGCCCGGCAGTGTGGGTGGGTTGGTAGCACCCTGTTGTGGGTTGGTGGCTGACGCCTGACAGTGTGGGTGGCTTGCATGCTGGCACCCTGTTGTGGATGGCTTGATGGAACACTGTGGTGGCTGGGTGGCTGGCTTGGTGTCACCCTGTTGTGGATGGCTTGGCTGGCTTGCTGGAACACTGTGGTTGGTGGCTGGCTTGGTGTCACTCACCCTGGCCTGTTGTGGGTCAGATGGCTGGCAGCTGGCACCCTGTGGTAAGTGGCTGAGGCCAGGGCCTGTGGATGAATGGCTGGCACCGTGACCGGACTGCAGCTGGCCACACACACGAGGCTGTCAGAGGCATGGGAGGTGGTCTTAAGGCAGAACATGTGCGCTCAACATACGCAATGACGTCACGGCAATATTGGTAATCCAAAGGCCGATTCTGATATATATCGTGGAAAGTGCAAATCGGCCCTCAATATATCTGTGTTGCCGATAATCGGTCGATCTCTAGTTTGAACCCTTTTTACAGAAGATCAGAGATAGCTTTTGGAAAACCAGATTGGTTCCACAGCTAACACCACTCCACTCCAATAATCCCTTAGGGTATGGCTAGGATAAATTAATGCACTCCACAGGAGACATAATTTACAAGGACTGCATAGTGTATTAAGTTTTTTTGATGATATAAAAACAAGTATACAAGGTTGCACTCACATGTATCTATGCCTGTGTCCCGGCACTAGGTGTTTACAGCATGTGCAGATGGGCCTGTCAGTCTGCGATGGCGCTTATGCCTCGCTCTCAGTGGTAGGCCTAGTGGGTAGTCACACGACACCTGAAAGTGACGAATCCCCCTCTGGCTTGTAGTCTCATATCAGGAGTTGGCACTAGTTGCACATATAGACATATGCACGAGCAACTGTTACTTATGCTGGTGCTAAATAGGCTATATAAACTGCTCAGTTTCAATTATTTAGTGCTGCTCTTTCTACAGTGTTATCTGTGGTAAGCTTGCTTGACCTGTCACTGATATTCGCCTGTATCGACCCTGCCTCGCACCTGTACTAGGCTTCTACCTGCTCTTTCTGTTCCTGACCTACTCATCAGCTACAGAATTTGGCCTGTACCTTGACCTTGCTTCTGCTAATGCTATTCTACCTGATCTGATCACCGGTTGCTGACCCAGCTTGCCTTAACCCTAGTATACACTAGTATTTTTTTTTTATGTTCAACCCAGCAGGCTGAATGAAAAAATCTGACAGCTTAGGCCAGAGAAGCTGTACTAACAATGTTAGTACAGCGATCTCCCCTGCTGTTTTATTGTGGCCCCCCCCCCACCCCTCCAACACACTCTGGTCAGCTCACACACTGGCTGAATGTTAGCCAGTTTCTATTGAACCAGCGGATGTGACCCAGTATTCGGCCCATGTGTAGTAGGCTTTACTTCACACCAGTCCTGAGTAATTATGCCAAGTTTAAACACCGACCTGCAGTGCTCCTTCTTGAGCCCACAGCTGACGTGATCAGTCTACTACCTGTTCGCAGATCCTGTAGTTGTCATCTGCTGCTGAGGTTTTCCTACCCAATGTTCTTGTACCCAATCTCCTATCCATCATCTTCTGAGCGGAAGCTACACATTGCTAACTGGTCCAGAGATGTTTGTCTTGTGTTAGAATTTGGCAAGTACTACAAGGCTAAAATAATACATATAGCAGGCGTTATTAAGTGATGGCTAATGTAGATATAATGGAAAATAACATACAAATGTGCAAATAGTGTGAACACAACAATACACTAGTGTGCAACAGGGGGCAGAGACATCCAGCACTCCCCAGGAATGTCAAATGCCAAAAAAAAAACTGTTAGTTTGCTGCACTGCAATGAAAGGAAGATAAGAAAGATTCTTAGGCAGCCCATACATTATTCATTTTTTTTGTTCCTACCAGCAGGTTGAACAAAAAACAAAATGAGCCGATTCCTCTATCCACACACTTTGTTGATGGTGGATCACTCCCCTGAGCCCATGGCTTCCCCACTATCAGAATACAGTAATCACTGTTGCCAGGTATAGCCAGTGGTACTGATAAATCGGGAAAAACCTGGCAGATTGGTTGTACACAAGTTCATCGATAGATCAACTGTTGTACAACCAGCCTGCCTTTACTTGGAACCAGATGAATTTCGATCCATGTATGACCACCTTAACTCTACTGGGCATCCTAAAAAATTTACTTGAATGAACACATACTTTAATATATTGGGGGAATTTCAAATTAATACATCATCCTTAGTGAAGAAAAAAAAAAACAGTGCAAAAAGCAAAGCCCTAAGTATAAAGTGCATTAAACCCAAGAAATAAATCAGAATTTAATTTACTGAGCAGTCTAAGAATAATTCTTATTTGAGAATTGCTACTTACAGAATTTTTATTGGACAGGTCGGCAATTGTCTTTTTAATCTACGTATAGCTGGAAAGGTTGCTAGAAAGGCAGATCAGAGTCAAAGTTCCTAATCTACAAACGTAGTCTATGTCAATGAAATAGAATGTAATAAAACCCTTGGATTGGTGTGAAAGCCAGGTCACCGGTACTATTATAAGGGGAGGTCAGACGTGGCAGGCTCCATAGTTCTTCATAACAAGTTTCCTTTAATTAATGTACATTGTATTATTTAATCAATGCTTATAGTTGCACTATGTAACAATAATGGGGATTATGTATATAGAAACTGAGCAGAAGTCATGGTAAAATAATATGCTAGCTATAAGAACTTACAATGAATGTCTAGCACAAAAGAATACACCAGAAAGCAAGATATTGTACATCTTAAATGTCACACTCAAGAATAAAATGTTTTCTTGTGCAAAGAGAAGAATTTAGCAGGGTGAAGCTAATTATTTCCATTTTTTCCCCTGGATTTTATAACTCTACCTTTATTCTGAAATGAATCGCAAAGCTATATATGGTCTAGATAAGAATACAAATGAAATATGTATATAACTATGTATGTACTTTTGTGTTTGGGTTAATTTTGAGAGCACTGTCATTTATTTCTGAGTAGTTTTAAAAAAATTACTATTTTTGGAATGGGCACCTGTCAATCTGACTGATTAGTAATATATTTAACTGGTTTCCGTTAACATTTGAGCAAATTATGATTTATTACTGGAGTAGTTTTGAATGCGACTTAAAGCGGAGTTCCACTGGCTTTTGTGTCTATTAAAAGGCAGCAGCTACAAAAAGTGTAGCTGCTAACTTTTAAATAACACATACTCACCTGTCGCACGGTCCAGCAATGCGGCCGGGGGGGGGGGGGGGGGGGCCCTCGGTTTTCTCTGTCCTCTCCCCGTGGAGGCATCTCTAGTGTGTGCACCCGGCTGTGACAGCTTGCGGCTTCACAGCCCGGTGCGCACTGCGCATGCGCGAGTCGCGCTGTGCATCCTGAATAGATGGGCAATCTCCTGGGACCTGTGACATGTCCCAGAAAATTGCAGGGAGCGAGGGGGAGAGAGAACCTCTGCCCGAGCCGCTTAGGCGGCCCAATCGGAATTGGGAGTGGGTACCTGTCAAAATTAGATACCCCCCCCCCCCCAAAAAAAATGACATGCCAAATGTGGCATGTCAGGGGGTCAGGACCACTTAAAGCTGAAGTTCCACTTTTGAGTGGAACTCCGCTTTAAGCTTGTTTATGTGTTAATTATGGATATTTGAGCAGTGGCCGCTAGAAAGAGCTCTGTATTTTATTGAATTGTTCAGTTCTCTTTCCTTAAAGCAACCCTGTCAGCACACGGTCACTTGTATCTAAAACCATACCTTCTATAATAAGAGAGCCAAACCTACCTTTCCAGTGGTCTGTGCTTTTAAATGCCACCCCATTACTGCGCCCCAGCCACTGCATGCATTCCTAGCTTCCAGGTGTGTGGAATACCTGCTCCCTTGCTGCAGGCTGTGATTTCTCCCACCAACTGGAATGTCACAACAGGATGTATGAACTGGTGGAAGGAACCACTGTGTACAGCAGGGGAAGCAAGTATTTGACCAATTTGACCAAATAAATATTTGTAGCAGCAGGAGAGTAACAGCAATTCAAAACAGGGGCAGCTGGAAATGTAAATATAGATCCTCTTTTTTTAGCAGGTATGGTTTTAGCTCAGTTTCATTGTTTTCAATGAATACACTGAGGTCCTTGCATCCTCTAGTGGGCCCTGTACTCACTGCCTGGCACCGTGGAACTTGAATTGGCATTTGCAATTGAACACCGGAATTGGCAAGTCCGCCACTAGCGCCCTGTGCTTTTCACAGATGAGAGCAGGTTCACCCTGAGGACATGTGACAGACGTGAAAGGGTCTGGAGAAGCCATGGAGAACGTTATGCTGTAACATCATTCAACATGACCAGTTTGGTGGTGGGTCAGTGATGGTCTGGGAAGGCATAGCCATGGAGGGATGCAAAGACCAGACCTCTACAGGCTAGACAATGGCACCCTGACTGCCATTATGTTTTAGTGTGAAATCCTTGGACCCATTGTCAGACCCTATGCTGGTGCAGTTGGTACTGGGTTCCTCCTGGTACAAAACAATGCCCAGCCTCATGTGGCTAGAGTATGCAGCCAGTTTCTGGAGTATGAAGGAATTGATACCATTAAATCGCCCCAAAACTCGCCTGACCTATGTTCAGTCCATCCGACACCGTCAGGTTGCACCTCAGTCTGTTCAGGAGTTCAGTGATGCCCTGGTCCAGATCTGGGAGGAAATACCCCAGAACAACCTCCGTCATTCCATTAGGAGCATGCCCTGACATTGTCAGGCATATATACAAGCACGTGGGGGGGCATATAAACTACTGAGTACCATTTTGAGTTGCTGCAATGAAATTTTAGCAAAATGGACTAGCCTGCTGCATCATTTTTTCACTTTGATTTTCGGGGTGTCTTTGAGTTCAGCCCTCTGTAAGTTGATAATTTTCATTTCCATCAAACGATGTGGCATCTTTTAGAGATTTAGAGTTTAATATTAGTTTAAATGATAAGTCTCTGAAATACATATGAATCTTATAATGTAATATGTTAGTTTTAGAAGGTTACTTCATTATGTCTTTGTGAAGGACAGAGAAGCTATTTTGCTATGTATGTATTTCTATTCTGAGTTTCTATGTTAGTATGTTGGGTGGAGTTATATGTCTTACTATAGACGGAAACCATATATGCAAAAGTGGGTGTTACTTTTATATTTAGAATTGCTACCTTCTTGGGACACACTTTTTGCTGAAATTGTCTTTACATACAGTATAAGAATACACTACGTTAGACGTTCTTGAGAGAGAGATGAGAAAAGGACATCCTACACTCTGGAGACATGTAACACCCCTCTCTCTCTCCTTTTGATGCATTTCTGTTTTGTTCTGTTTCCTATGTTTTCCTTTACTTTAAGAAAATAAACAACTGTCCTAAAGTCGATTCATGACTGCTGAGAAGTCTATTTCGAACAGCATCCTTTCATACCTAACACAATACCCAGTCCATATCAGTATAGATATCCAGCATGATATTTTTCCCTATTGAGATCTGATGTGTTTTCAAAGTTTTCTTTTAATTTTTTTGAGCAGTATATATATATATATATATATATATATATATATATATATATATACATACATATACTCACTGGCCACTTTATTGGGTACACCTGGTTAATTGCTTGTTAACACAAATTGCTAATCAGCTAATCACATGGCAGCATAGATGTGGTGAAGATGACTTACTGAAGTTCAAACCAAGCATGAAAATGGGGGAAAAAGGACATTTAAGTGGCTTTGAATGTGGCATGGCTGTTGGTGTCAGACAGGCTGGTCTAAGTATTTTAAAAACTGCCTAGCTACAGGTATTTTCATGCACAACCATCTCTAGGGTTTATAGAGATCAGTCTGAAAAAGAAAAAATATCCAGTGAGCGGAAGTTGTGTGCAGGAAAATGTTGTGTTGATGTCAGAGGTCAGAAGAGAGTGGGCAGACTGGTTTGAGATGATAGAAAGGTAAAATTAACTAAAAAAAAAAACACTTGTTACAACCATGGTATGCAGAATACCATCTCTGAATGCACAACACATAGAACCTTGAAGCAGATGGCCTACAGCAGCAAAAGACCACACCGGGTGCCACTCAAAGAACAGGAAACTGAGGCTACAATTTGCACAGGCTCATCAAAATTGGACAATGGAAGATTGGAAAAGCAATGCTTGGTCTGATGAGTCTCTATTTTAGCTGCAACATTCAGGTGGTAGGGTCAGAATTTGGCGTAAACAACATGAAAGCATGGATCCATCCTACCTTGTATCAACAGTTCAGACTGGTGGTGTAATGGGTAATGGTGTGAGGGATATTTTCTTGGCACACTTTGGGCCCCTTGGTACCAATTGAGCATTGTTTAAATGCCACAGCCTACCTGATTATTGTTGCTGACCATGTCCATCCCATTATGACTACAGTGTACCCATCTTCTGATCGCTTCATTCAGCAGGATAATGCACCATGTCACAAAGCTCAAATCATCTCAAACTGTTTTTTTGAACATGACAATGAGCTCACTGTATTCCAATAACCTCCACAGTCACTAGATCTCAATATAATAGAGCACCTTCAGGATGTGGTGGAACGGGAGATTCACATCATTGATGTGCAGCTGACAAATCAGCAGCAACTGCCTAATGTCATGTCAAAATGGAACAAAATCTCTGAGGAATGTTTCCAACCCTTGTTGAATGTATGCCACCAAGAATTACAGCAGTTCTGAAGGCAAAAGAATGTCAAACACGGTACTAGCAAGGTGTACCTAGTAGGGATGATCGAACTTTTGAAAAGTTCGGTTCGACCAGAACACCCAAATTTCCCAAAAGTTTGGTTCGGATTCCAGAACCCCATTGAAATCAATGGGACCCGAACTTTGGTAATCAAAAAACATCATTTTGAAGCCCTAAAACCTAATAAATGCCCCTAAAAAGTGCCTAGGGTTCTGGGTAATACCCCAGGGACTATGAATCAGGCAAAAAAAAAGTTCTTAAAAATTGTCATTTTTGATAGAGAGCCAATTATTGAAAAAAATATTGAAAAAAAAAAAAAAAAGAGATTTCTTTGGATTTAGTGTCTGGGGGGGGGGGGAGGGGTCTAAAATGTGTACCTGTGAAGTTTCAGCTCTGTAGCATGTCCAGAACCAGAATTATAGCATGCCAAACCTTCAAAAATGTCTTTTTTGCTTAACCGCGCCTTTCTTTTGCTCCTAATCAACTGCACAGCCAATGTGTATGATGGGGACATAATGCAGTGCACTGTGAACAAGATTAGATTTTTTTTTGGAAAAAAGTGCTGTCTCATTAAATGTGGATATAATTAACGGGTGTATTTTCACAATGGGGCTATTATTACCAAATGTTTTCAAGAAGTCAAAAGATGTATGTAGATGCACTTTATTTCATGTAAAATGGTGAACTTTAACTTGAATTCTCACAAGAAACAGACATATATGCATGGATACATTGAGGGTTAGGGTTAGGGGTAGGGGCCACAATGTAGTATAGAGATGTTTTGGATGAATACTGTTGTCTCTTGACTTTGAATAGAAGTAAAGGATGCTTAAAAATTGGGCCTTTGGTAGTGCCGACGATGCCTTGACACCATAACCCTATGAAAGTGCTGGTCATGAAGGCAATAATTGCCTTTGTAAGGAAAAGAATTGCAATGATATGCATCTGTGAAACAGGTGCGCAAAAATTGTTGTTTGGGTGTTGGCGGAGCAATACCACTGTAAGCCCAAAGAGCTGGTGTTGAAGTAGGCGAAAAATTAAGAAGATGTGTACCTGTGGATCAGGTGCGCAAACATGGTATTTTTGGTAACCCCAAAGAGCTGGTGTTGAAGAAGGCGTAAAAATTATGAAGGTGTGCACCTGTGGAACAGGTGCGCAAACATGGTATTTTTTGTTTGGTGAAGCCTCCCCACCGTAAGCCCAAAGAGCTGGTGTTGCAGAAGGCCAAAAAATTATGAAGGTGTGCACCTGTGGAACAGGTGCGCAAACATGGTATTTTTTGTTTGGCGGAGCCTCCCCACTGTAAGCCCAAAGAGCTGGTGTTGCAGAAGGCCAAAAAATTATGAAGGTGTGCACCTGTGGAACAGGTGCGCAAACATGGTATTTTTTTTTTGGCGGAGCCTCCCCACCATAAGCCCAAAGAGCTGGTGTTGCAGAAGGCAAAAAATTATGAAGGTGTGCACCTGTGGAACAGGTGTGCAAACATGGTATTTTTTGTTTGACGGAGCCTCCCCACCGTGAGCCCAAAGAGCTGGTGTTGCACAAGGTCAAGAAATTATGAAGGTGTGCACCTGTGGAGCAGGTGCGTCAACATGGTATTTTTGGTATAACTAAAATGAGGTTCTGTGAACCTAAACAGAACGAGAGGAGGGTTGGAGGGTGGCACCCTGGTCCAGGCTTAAACTGAGGCTCAGCAGCCACTTCGCAACCATAGACTAGTCTACAAGGTCTGCATCAGGTGCATCAAAGCTTGATATCCACGACTGATTCATTTTAATGAATGTCAAGCGGTCGACTGAGTCGGTGGAGAGTCTCGTTCGATGGTCTGTGACGAATTCTCCTGCTGCGCTGAATGCCCGTTCCGATAAGACACTGGAAGCAGGGCAGGCCAACAACTCCATGGCATACTGGGCCAGTTCTGGCCAGTGGTCTAATCTTAAGACCCAGTATGCCAGTGGATCGGATTCGTCACATGAAAAGCTCTGTGTCACTTTGTGCCCTGACGTAATCGTCCACCATGTGATGCAGACGCTGTCGATGCGATGTGGCAGCTGAGAGGCCTGGGCGGTGAGGACTAAAAAAAGACCGAAAGGCATCCGTCAACCGCATGCCTTCTCCAACGCTCCTCTCGTGACCCACAGTAGAGTCCATGGTAGGTTGTCTCCGCCCCTGCACCCCACGGGAGTCGGGGAACGTGTTCACCAGAATCCTCTTGAGACTGTCCTCAAGGGATTTGATCCTGTGGACTCTCTGTGTGGATGGGAAAAGCTCAGAGACTTTTGACTTGTACCTGTGGTCAAGTAGGGTGGCCAACCAATAGTGGTCAGTCTCTTTAATGGCCTTGATTCTGGGGTCCTTTCGCAGGCTCTGCAGCATGATGTTTGCCATGCGTCGCAAATTTGCAAAGGCCTCAGAAACTGACTCCTCGGGGTCACTCAAAATGACATGATCTTAAACGTGCTCCTCCTCCTCCCAGCCAAAGTGTCCCGAGGGAGTTACACTAGGCCTTGCAGATTGCCGCATGTCTTCCTCCTCCTCCTCCTCAAAGCCTGCAAAAGTTCCCGAAGAATCGTCCTCCTCCTCCTCTTCCACCCCTGGATCCTGCTCGGGCCTCTGGGAGCTAGGCATAATGGGGTCAGGATTCTCAGGATAAAGGGGGCCTTGAGAGGCAAGAAAGTCCTCCTCTTCCTCCTGCTGCTCTGCCTCCAGTGCCCTGTCCATAATGCCACGCAGAGTGTGCTCCAACAAAAACAGTACCGGTAGGGTGTCACTGATGCATGCACTGTCCCGGCTGACCATCCTTGTGGCCTCCTCAAATGGCGAGAGGACAGCGCATGCATCCTTAATCAAAAGCCACTGCCGTGGCGAAAAAAAAGCCCAGGCGCGCCGAGCCAGTGCTGGTGCGGTACTTGCAGAGATATTCATTGAAGGCCCTCTGCTGCATGTACAGGCGCTGCAGCATAGCCAAGGTGGAGTTCCAGTGGGTGGGCATGTCACAGACGAGGCGGTGTACCGGCTGGTGAAACTCACGCTGCACTTCGGCCAAACGTGCAGTGGCACTGTACGACCACCTGAAGTGACTGCACACCGTTCTTGCCATCCTTAGCACATCCTGCATTCCCAGGTACGAGTTCAAAAACCGCTGTACCACGAGATTCAGGACACGCGCCAGGCATGGCACATGGGTCAACTTTCCCTGCCGAAGGGCAGCCAGGAGGTTTGACCCATTATCGGTAACCACCATTCCTAGCTGCAGCTGGCGTGGTGTCAACCACCTCTGGGCCTGTGCCTGCAGAGCCCCAAGAATCTCAGGGGCAGTGTGCTGCCTGTCCCCTAAACACACAAGCTGCAGCACCGCGTGACACCTTTTGACCTGAGACATAGAATAGCCCTTTGAACGCTTACGTGGTACCTCATCATATTCAAAGGACCATGCTGCAGAGGAAGGCATGGAGGAGGATGAGGAGGAGGAGCAGGAGGGGGTAGAAGTGATCGATCTACCTGGATCAGCGACACCACCAGCTGTTTGCAGACGTGGGGGCAATACTGGCTGCAGCACCGAGCTCTGGCTACAATCCCTTCCGCTGGCAAACAGTGTCACCCAATGAGCAGTGACAGAAATGTACCGTCCCTGCCCATGTTTGCTTGACCAAGTGTCAGCTGTCAGGTGTATCTTACGGCTGACTGACTTGGCCAGGGACGACACTACATTGCCTTCCACATGTTGGTATAGGGATGGCAGGGCCTTACGGGCAAAGTAATGCCGATTTGGCACCTGCCACTGTGGAACTGCACATTTTGCAAAGTCGCGGAAGGGAGCAGACTCTACCAGGTTAAATGGTAAGAGTTGCAGAGCCAGTAGTTTTGCCAAACTACTGTTTAGACGCTGGTCGTGTGGGTGGCGGGGAGTATACTTTTTTTTTCGTTCCAGCTTGTGTGGAATAGAAATTTGCCGTCTAGATGTTACAGCTGGTGGTGTGCTGGAGGTAGATGCGACACTGCATGCTATATTATCATCCCTGTCAGTGGAGGCTGCCAACAGGTGACGAGTGACTATAGCAGGGACAGACTGATGTGCAGGTGGAGCACGAGGAGGACTAGGAGGCCGACTGACCGATCTTTGGCCCTTTTGCGGGTTCTTCAAATGCTCCTGCCAATGGGCCAAGTGGTGGGTTGTCAAATGCATGGTTAGGCAGATTGTACCCAAGTGGTTGACATTTTTGCCACGTTTTATTCCCTTATGACAAATCTTGCAGATCGCAACTGTTCGATCTGCATGAGATATCTCAAAAAAGGCCCAGCAAGAAGAGGTTTGTATAGTGGCCCGGGAGACAACAGGTGCGGCCTTAGATGGAGTGGGCCGTCTGCTCTCCCCTCTTGCTTGCTCTGCCTCCTCCTCAACCTCAGACCCAACATCAGACTCCATAAAGGACTAAGCATCAGGCCTGGCCCGGGAGACAACAGGTGCGGCCTTAGATGGAGTGGGCCATCTGCTCTCGCCTCTTGCTTGCTCTGCCTCCTCCTCAACCTCAGACCCGACATCAGACTCCATAAAGGACTGAGCATCAGGCTGGAGTAGATGGCCGACACTGTGGTTAAACAGCTCAGCTGACTCCTCTGCCATGTCTGAAGTTGGGTCTAAGGGAGGACTTGAGGTGGACATGGACTCATCTTTATTTGCTCTGCCAACTGCAGAAGACTGACCACTTTTCTCTGCCTGGGTCACTGTAGTTGCAGATGATGACGATGATGAGGGTTTGGTAATATAGTCCACCACCTCCTGTACATACTGTGGACTTATAGCTTAGCCACTGCGGGAGAACAATCGCAATGGTGGCCTGGCTGAGGACTGACCACCACGTCCACCCTTGCCTCTAGACACCCTAGAAGCTGAATGTATTGATGATCTGCCACAAAGAAAAATGGGGAAAAAAGCCTCCATCCCTAAAATTGTATTTGAAAGAGAAATTGGGGCAAGGGGACTTTGAATGAGGCATGAATTGATGAGAAAAGGGAAATTTATTAAAACATAAAATTAATACAGTTCATGTGTTTGAAAACAAATATTGAAACAGTATACAATTCATAATGGGAATGCATATTTATAAAATTGGGATCACAAACAGGATCTCGACAATTAATTTCAATATAAAACAACTGTATAATATATTTCATGCATAATCGGAATAAAAAGATAATAAGTTTATAGCATCCGAGTTGTATTGTAGACTCAACGCGTTTCCTGGACCTCCGTCCATTCATCAGGAGTAATGGATACGTAAAAAAGTATCTGAAGAAAAAAAGGGGGTTTTATTAATTTTTGCACCAGAGCACGTGAGTATGTACACAAAGTACCAGTCTAGAATTCTCTAGACATAGTTTGTTACCTTTAACATCTCCGGGTCAATTACGACACAGGAGGAAAATAAGACCCAACCTAGGAAGATGTATGGTGGCATCTGAGGCAAAGTCTCCCCCGGGGCTGAGGTGCAGAAGGAGCCAGTAAAGATCGGGGACGGACCGGGCAGGAGGTAAACACCTCCCGTGCTTGGGCGATATTGATTGCAATGTAAAATATCCTGGGAGTGGTAATCATCTAAACAAACAAAAATAGATATATTGGGTCACATAGGACTACCATGAATTAATATATTACTGGAAGCAAAAACACCAATCCCAGGAGAAAAGTGGATAAAAAGAAATGGAAAAGGGTAGTGAGGAACGTGTATGAGAGAATAGTTGGGATAAGAAGAAAACCAAAAAACCATGAAAGGAATAGTACATCATTGTGCTAAAGACTGGAGTTCAAAAAGTAGAACTGACAGTCAGGAAAGTGCAAGCCTCTCAGATGGGTAAAAGATAAGTAAGTGATTGTGATGGGGTATCCATGGATCGGTATTGAACTATATAGACATAACACAATGTTGAAATGAAGTCAAAAGATAGACTATCCAAACAAAAAATTAATTAATTAACAAGAACAAATAGACCGATTCAAGGAGAAGCCCCCCTAGGGGGAAAATAGTCAATAAAAGAGTGACGATAAAGATATTAATATGGGTGGACAAGAACCAAGGAGCCAGTGAGAAATTTGTACATCTGCGAGGTGCATAAATTGTTAATCCAAGTGAAAACATACCGTAAGTGGAACCGATATGGAAGAGATGGTGATGCCCATTAAAGATAGATGGTGAGAAGGAGAGCTAGTGATGTCCCAGCCCGGTGATCCGAGACGCCAGCAGAGTCTGCACCAACGCCATGTAACCGCCAATGTAAGCGGAAATCCGCCCACCACACATCCGGTCGGAACGGAAGTGGGTGGCGTCAGACCATCTAAGGGCGGAGAGAGATGGAAAGGGGAAGTGTCAACGGCGGTGCGGCGGAATCAAACCAGCCGTCACACACCGGACGCCCCACATGGCGCCGATGGACATGGACGCCCCAACCCCCGAAGCTGGATGCAAATATGCAGAGGCAGAAAAGGGGGAGGAGCTCCAATGTCCATCGCAGCCCCGGAGAGAGAAACCTCCAATGCCCCACTAAAAACCACCCAGGATGGATCATAAATACATGTAGATAATTGATGAATTGAAATAATAAAAAAAAAGTAAATATAAAAAATAAAAATATAAATATATGAATATATCAGGAGTAATGGATACATAAAAAAGTATCTGAAGAAAAAAAGGGGGTTTTATTAATTTTTGCACCAGAGCACGTGAGTATGTACACAAAGTACCAGTCTAGAATTCTCTAGACATAGTTTGTTACCTTTAACATCTCCGGGTCAATTACGACACAGGAGGAAAATAAGACCCAACCTAGGAAGATGTATGGTGGCATCTGAGGCAAAGTCTCCCCCGGGGCTGAGGTGCAGAAGGAGCCAGTAAAGATCGGGGACGGACCGGGCAGGAGGTAAACACCTCCCGTGCTTGGGCGATATTGATTGCAATGTAAAATATCCTGGGAGTGGTAATCATCTAAACAAACAAAAATAGATATATTGGGTCACATAGGACTACCATGAATTAATATATTACTGGAAGCAAAAACACCAATCCCAGGAGAAAAGTGGATAAAAAGAAATGGAAAAGGGTAGTGAGGATACCCTAGAAGCTGTATCCCTTTCCGCAGCAGGGCCCCATATGCCTTTCCTTGGTCTACCTGACATAGTTGTCACTGAGGCTTTGGCAACTCTGCGCGGTGAAATTCAGCTGCAAAACGCACACTGCTATGCGACCCAAAGTTGTCGCTAAATACAGCAGATGTGTGTGACGCAGATTAGCAAAGCCTTTTGCACAGTGGACTTAACGCTTACAAGAACAGGCGTTAAGTTGTCACTGAGGCTTTGGCAACTCTGCGCGGTGAAATTCACCTGCAAAACGCACACTGCTATGCGACCCAAAGTTGTTGCTAAATACAGCAGATGTGTGTGATGCAGATTAGCAAAGCCTTTTGCACAGTGGACTTAACGCTTACAAGAACAGGTGTTAAGTTGTTACTGAGGCTTTGGCAAACCTGCGCGGGGAAATTAACCTGCAAAACGCACACTGCTATGCGACCCAAAGTTGTAGCTAAATACAGCAGATGTGTGTATCACTGCAATTTATTTTGCTGACTAGCAAGCACGTATACCTGCTGTAGATATATCAGCAGTGCAACGTGCTCACTAGACGGAACCCTGACACTTTTAACTATCCCTACAGAAACTAGATTGTTGAATCTAACTATAGTGGTATATAGTACTCTAACTACACTGCATATCCCTTTCCTCACAGTAAAAGAACAGCTCCATACAGCAGAAGACAATTTCTAACTGACACTGTAGCTTTAATTTTTTTTTTTTCTAACTCAAACAAACAGCACAATCGCTGTATTTCTAACTACACTGACTGTCTGTAAGCTGAATGCTCTTCTGCTGATATGGAGCTTTACAAGCACTCCTCTATGCAGCAAATGTTCTTTAACAAAGCAGGAGTAACACAAAATGCTTCCACTCTCTTCCAAAGCCCCTGTATCACAGTGCTAGAGGTTAGGCGGGGCTATGTTATATACTGGGGGGCGTATTCACTCCTGGTTGGCCTCTGGTCCCCGTAGTCACTCCAATCACGTTCCTAGCAGACTCCTGCCCCCTCATTGGCTTTTGCTGACGTTTATGGGCCAATCACAGGCTTTTAAAGCCCAACTTCCTGTCACTTTGCATTTTGGACGGTTCTGGTGACCGAATACCGAACTTTTATCGCAAAAAGTTCGGAATTTGGCCGAATTTCGAACACCCAATGTTCGGGTCGAACCGATGGTCGACCCCAACCGTTCGATCATCCCTAGTACCTAGTTACAGTTGTGCTCAGAAGTTTACATACCCTGGCGGTATTTATGATTTCTTGCCCATTTTTCAGAGAATATGAATGATAACACAAAAACTTTTCTTTCCCTCAAGGTTAGTGTTTGGCTGAAGCCATATATTATCAATCAACCTTGTTTACTCTTTTTAAAATCATAATGACAATAGAAACTACCCAAATGACCCTGATCAAAAGTTTACATACCCTGGTGATTTTGGCCTGATAACATGCACACAAGTTGACACAAAGGAGTTTGAATGGCTATTAAAGGTAACCATCCTCACCGGGGATCTGTTTGCTTGTAATTAGTGTGTGTGTATAAAAGGTCAATGAGTTTCTGGACTCCTAACAGATCCTTGCATGTTTCATCCAGTGCTGCATTGACGTTTCTGGATTCTGAGTCATGGTGAAAGCAAAAGAATTGTCAAAGGGTCTCCTTGAAAAGATAGTTGAAGTGTATAAAACAGGAAAGGGATATAAAAAGATATCCAAGGAATTGAGAATGCCAATCAGCAGTGTTCAAACTCTCATCAAGAAGTGGAAAATTAGGGGTTCTGTTGAAACCAAACCACGGTCAGGTAGACCAACTAAAGTTTCAGCCACAACTGCCAGGAAAATTGCAAAGAAAAACCCACAAAGCCATTACTACACAAATGCCTCAAAGTATTCTACTTTGAATATGCCAAACAGCACAGAAACAAGCCTCAAACCTTCTGGCACAAAGTCATTTGGAGTGATGAGACCAAAAGTTAGCTTTTTGGCCACAACCATAAACTCTACATTTGGAGAGGAGTCAACAAGGCCTATGTACACCATTCCTAATGTGAAACACGGAGGTGGATCGCTGATGTTTTGGGGTTCAGTGAGCTACAAAGGCACAGGAAATTTGGTCAGAATTGATGGCAAGATGAATGCAGTATGTTATCAAAAAATACTGGAGGAAAAATTTGCATTCATCAGACCGGAAGCTGCGCATGGGACGTACTTGGACATTTCAACATGACAATGATCCTAAACACAAGGCCAAGTCAACCTGTCATGGGCTACAGCAGAAAAAAGTGAAGGTTCTGGAGTGGCCATCTCCGTCTCCTGACCTCAATATCATTGAGCCACTCTGGGGAGAACTCAAATGTGCAGTTCATGCAAGACAGCCCAAGAATTTACAGGAACTGGAGGCTTTTTGCCAGGAAGAATGGGCAGCTTTACCATCTGAGAAGATAAAGAGCCTCATCCACAAATACCACAAAAGACTTCAAGCTGTCATTGATGTTAAAGGGGGCAATACATGGTATTAACCACTTAAGCCCCGGGAAGATTTTACCCCCTTCCTGACCAGGCCCTATTTTGCAATTCGGCACTGCGTGACATTAACGGACAATTGCGCGGTCGTGCGAAGCTGTAGCCAAATGAAATTGACGTCCTTTTTTTTCCACAAATAGAGCTTTCTTTTGGTGGTATTTTATCACCTGTGCAATTTTTACATTTTGCGCTATAAACAAAAAAATTGCGACAATTTTGAGAAAATAACAATATTTTTCACATTTTTTTATATGAAATTCCCCCCCAAAAAATGTAAAAATCAAAATTTTTTAACATTTTAGGCCAATTTGTTTTCTGCTACATATGTTTGGTAAAAAAAATCACAATATGCGTATTTTGATTGGTTTGCGCAAAAGTTATTGCGTTTACTAACTAAGGGAAAGATTTTTGTCATTTTTATTGGGTTTTTTTAACGAGAAATGACGGTGATCTGCAATTTTTTTTGCGGGACCGCGACATTGCGGTGGACAGATCGGACCCTTGACTGACATTTTTGACACTTTTGGGGGTACCAGTGACATTACTACAGTAATCAGTGCTATACATATGCACTGTTACTGTAAAAATTACATTAAGAGGGAAGGGGTTAACTTTATTAGAGATGCAGGGGTTAAATGTGTCCCTAGGGGCGTGCTTCTAACTGTAAAGGGGTGTGGCTAGTGATGTAACCACAGAGACATAAGATCCTATATAGCAGGATCGTATGATCTCTGCAGTTAGATCAGGGAGAATGACAGGCGGCTTTGTTTACATCAGCCGCCTGACTTTCTCCCTCTCCACCGGGAAATCGCGAGTGACCGGCAGACATCGGGTCCGTCGGTCACACGCGCGGACATGTTAGGGAATGAGCGGGGGCGGGAGCGCGCCTCCGGCGGCGCGCGCTTGCCCCCTAGAGGCTCTCAGGCTAGCGACGTAGTACTACGTCACTTTGCCTGTACAGGGCTGACCGCCACAGTAAATGTACTTGCGGCGGTCGGCACGTGGTTAAGAACTAGGGTATGTAAACTTTTGATCAGGGTCATTTGGGTAGTTTCTGTTGTCATTATGATTTAAAAAGAGTAAACACAATTGATTGATAATAAATGACTTCAGCCAAACACTAACCATGAGTGAAAGAAAGGTTTTTGTGTTATCATTCACATTCTTTGAAAAATGGCCAAGAAATCATAAATTCTGCCAGGGTATGTAAACTTATGAGCATAACTGTAAGTGGCTGGTGAGTGTGTATATATATATATATATATATATATATATATATATATATATACAGTATATACTGTATATATATATATATATATATATATATATATATATATGTTATATTGAAAGAAAACTTTGCTGAGACCATTCATTTCCTTTAACCTGGGCATATTCTGTTCTATATCTATTCCCTTGAATTATAAATAGCTGCTGTATGTATTTCTGAACTGTGCACATCATTACAGCTGTTTGCGCAGCATTATTGGAAGAGCTCTAACTAGTTTTTTAGATACTTCTATTTTATGCTTTTTTGTCATACACAGTGCAGTCAGTTTTGATGTTTTTGCAAGGCCTAAAATAAATCTGTCATAAGATAGAAAATGCTAACAAGCTTTTTGAGTTTAGGCTGTCATCAGTATAAAGCAAACAGACAGCAGTGTTACCATACAGTCCCTTGTACCAATTCAGGTTAAAAATATATTCCTTGCTCTTTTGCCTGGGGAAGAGTGCACAGCTGTGAGGTTTGATGAGCAAGCCTAAATTCTTTATAACTGTGTTAAAAAATCTTATTAGACTAACCGTATATATAACAAAACAACAATCAGGTAGTGTCCCTAAAATAAAAAAATGAAAGGAGCACACTGGCTAATTCATGCCTCATTTACACAGTTACTGTACAGATACAGCTGATCTTCAAATGCAAAACCTATGGTCTTCCCCAGAAAAATTGTACTTTTGCTTTATTTTTTTTATGTGCTTTTCTGAGCATGTGCATTTGGAGTTACCCGCAAGGTAAATATGATGCAAAATGGCAAAAAATAAATCAAAAAACCTACCTGAGAAGCTGTGTCCGTAATACCTGTGGAACCAAAAAAATTGTAAATGCCAAGGTGACTTAGTAACTCCAGTTAGAATGGAAATTTTTAAAACTGCATAATGATTTATGTGACATAATTCATTCTTTATAGAGAACAATGGCAACGACAATGACAGGTCCAAACAATATGAATATAGCCTAGGTCCGAATCCTACCCTAAGGTTATAGGTGTCTTTCTTTGCTACCTTTCCCACAGGTTTGTGAATTCTGGGTAGTATCATAGCTGTGTGAATTCTGGGTAGTTTCAGAGCTTGCTGTTAAGCCATGCACCCCCCACATCCCTAATGGCCCATTATAATGAGGTGGATTCAATGACTAATAGGAATAGGCAAGAGTTAGAAAGGGGTAAGCTTTGGCATCACCAGGAAGTCCTAAAACTCTACCTGTCAGAATGGCCAATGACAAGAGAATCTAAGAGACTGCTGCATGTGTTTTCAGGTACCCCTAGGTAGCAGTTACTCCTAATCCCCTGACAAAGTCTCTTTAATAGCATATGTATTGGTTGCTGTCATTTACTGCTAACTCTGATTAAAAAAAACACTTGCCTTGTGTGTAGCTCCCTTAATTGGTTTCAACACATCATAATCACAGATAGCATCTAGAGCAACCATTCACAAACAGGGTTCCTCCAAAGTTTTCTAGGAGTTCCTTGAGCTGTGGCTAATTGACCTTACATTTGGTGGTGCATGCATAATTTCAGAACCAATGCCACTTGGCAAAACCAGCTGCATGACACCAATTATCTTCTCAACCCTCTATAAGGGGCACTCTTATCAGCACTGTTAGTAGCATTCTTTCCACTTGCCACCAATGTAAGGGGCATTTGCCCCACCAACCCCAAATGTGTTGGTTTTAGCAGGTATTTCCCTAAAACCTAAAAATTATTTCAAGAGATCCTCTGGGGTAAAAAGTTTGAGAGTAGGTAGTTTCCAAACTATTG
The DNA here is from genome assembly GCF_965119305.1 of Pelophylax lessonae. Classification (NCBI taxonomy): domain Eukaryota; kingdom Metazoa; phylum Chordata; class Amphibia; order Anura; family Ranidae; genus Pelophylax; species Pelophylax lessonae. The sequence continues at coordinate 274,015,920 of NC_138771.1, forward strand.
CCCACAGGCCACTTATGGCCTGCTGCAAGATTTTATGTGGCCTGCAGCTAGGCCTAGTGGCGTACCTTTAAAGTGGAATTAAAATCCACTTTTTAACTTGTACCTGCAGGTGAGCCTATAATAAGCCTTGCCTGAAGGTATAGTGAATATCTCATTACCTTCATAGTTTAGGAGATATTCACATAGCATGCAGCCAGTGACCTCAACTGTCCATGCACTCTGAATGCACGGCATACCATGCAGTACTTTCAGATCTTTGTACTGGAGCCAGAGCTCCCGCATACATGCGTGGGAATGATGTCATTGTGGCCCCGGTCATTTATAGAGCCAGAGTTTGCGGACCGGAAAGGAAGACCGGGTAAAGATGTAAGCACCAGGAAGCACAAGGAAGTGCTGCGCTGGAGATCTCTGTGTCCAGGAAAGTCTGTCATAATGTACTAGTATATGGTACATACTAGTACATTTTGACTTAAACCTGCAGGGGGGGGGGGGGGGGGCATTTTTTTCTAGTGGTTTATTACCGCTTTATTGTTAAAGATTAAGGATTAAGGCCAGCAGGGGCTGCCTATGGTCTCCACCTCGACTTCCCCATGTAACGAGGGACTCTGATGGGGATTCTGATGTAAGGGGCACTCTGAAGGGTACTCTGATGGGGACCCAGATGTAAGGGGGACCTCAATGTAAGGAGGACTCTGATGGGAACCCTGATGTAAAGGGCGCCTCTGATGGGCACTCTTTTTACTTTGGGGATCTTTTCAGCCAATTAATATTTGTAAAGCATACAATGTGGCCATTGTACTGAAAAGCATGTAAAGGGCGCCTCTGATGGGCACTCTTTTTACTTTGGGGATCTTTTCAGCCAATTAATATTTGTAAAGCATACAATGTGGCCATTGTACTGAAAAGCATGAAGACCCTTTCTCCAGAGGGATAATAATGTGCAACGGAAAGATATGCAAACAGCAAACATTTACACTCTAAAAATTAAAACATACATTTTTTCTTTAGAATTAAAGTGGATGTTACCCTAATATTTCATATTTCTGTTAAGCGTATCTATTACCATATACTTATATATACATATACTTTTATATACAGTACATGTATTGTATATATATACACAAAAGAATCCTGTTCTCTTTGCATTGCTTCCTTTGTGTAAAATACATGGGTGAAATTGCCAGTTTTTCTGCTTTCTAATTTAAACTGAGCACGTCAGGACATGAAAGTACATCCATCCCAGTGTGGTTACTTTGCTTCTTTGCTTTCTGCTTAGAAACACAGCCTGCCTGTACTCCAGTGGTTAGACTTGTGTTGACACAGCCCCCTTGCACAGATCTTCACTGGGAAGATCAGTGCACTACTGTTCCTCTGCCTCCTGGTGACATGCTCCTCAGTCCAGCTCCTCACTGGGAAGATTAGTGTACTGCTGTTTCTCTGCCTCCAGCTGACATGCCCCTCTGCCCAGCTCATTACAGTTTATTTCTGTTTTCTGTGCTCCGTTCAAGCTGCTTCTGCCACTTCCTCCCACATCATCAAAAGGGGTCTCCCTCCCCACCTCGCTGTAGTGTGGAAATTTTCCAACAAGGAGATTGAACTGAAGTTGATTAGTAGATCGACTTCTGTACAACCAGCCTGCCCATTCACGTCCCTGCTGAACATGCCAAATTTTAATCCATGTATGCCCGGCTTTAATCTGGGAAATATTTTACAGTATGTATTTAGTTTTGAATATGCCATACATTCCTGCTATGTTATATACAGAGATGTATAGTAACTAAGTAGAACTACTTCACTACTGTACTTAAGTACCGAAAGGCGGTATCTGTACTTTCCTGGAGTAGAATTTTTTTCTCCTACTTCCACTTTTACTTCACTACATTTTTTCAATGATTTCAATACTTCTACTCCAGTATTTTTTTTGTGCTGCATAGTTACTAGTTACAATTATAAAAATTACCACTGCCAGAACAGTAGATGGCAGGTTTCATGAAGCTCAAAACATGTGTATTATCAGCGCATACGAAAATAAATGCTACTGTATGTATAAATAAAAGCTGCATTTGAAATAATAAAAAACAATATGATGTTCAAACTTTTGACTTCTTTCTTTAATAACTACATATCACAGTACTTGTACTTTTACTTTCAGTACTTGAGTAGCAATTTTTTTCAAAACTACTGGTACTTTTACTTTCAGTACTTGAGTAGAATTTTTTTTTTAAAAACTACTTGCAATACTTAAGTACAAAAAATGTTGAATACTTTAGTACTTCTACTCAAGTCACTTTTTGATCGAGCACTTCCACTTCTACTCAAGTCACTTTTTGATCGAGCACTTGTACTTTTACTCAAGTATGGGTTTTGAGTACTTTATACAACTCTGGTTATATATAAGTTTAAATGTAATTTATAGATCATCTATAAATTGAAATGTACAATACATCTTCAAAAAAAAAAAAAAAGGTGTGCTGCTAAATGAATGTTTCCATCAGTTTAATGCATCCATTCAGGAAGATGTATTATCAGTTAAAGCAATGTATTATGCATCATAGGCTTTTGTGAGTTATCTGTACAGCAATCACACTGTAAAACGTAGACACTGATGGCCATGTATGCATGACTGACTGATGTACCCTGTCATGACTAATGTATTTTATCAGGCTAGTTCTGCTGCTTTGTCTTTTAACTTAAAGAATATGCTTGTCTATTGTATTTCCCAGCTGGATTGAAGTGCAAGGCTTTTAATTTTAGTAAGCTAGTCATTAACTTTTAATGTTCCCAAAGTCAGCATGCTAATGGATGGATAGATTTTCTGTGCTGTGCTCAGTAGCTACAGTGTCAATTCCCTTAACCACAAAATCCAGACAGGATGACTATAAGTGTAAAGTATTTTTGCTTTTCTGCTCTACTTACTCTTCCTTTAATGTCTGGATGCAGAATTAACTGGCTGCATGCTGTGATAAGACCATTAGGTGAGCCCAGTACAATGCAGGGCCTAAGCCAGTATTTACCAATGAATGTGTGGTAGTATCTCCCCTATAGGGTTAATTTACGAAAGGCAAAAGGATTGCCTCAGAGCAGGGCCCGTACAAGGATTTTTGTCCACTCAGGTGACCGTGCATTTGCTGAGCTCCTGCTGCCCTTCTCAGCGACGCCTGCCATGACTGTACTGGGCCTACTGGTGGGACAGCAGAGCCAGGGATTTAAGTGGAGAACAGCAAATCGCGGCGGTGGTTGTGAAAGTTATAGGCAGCTTCACAGCTGCTTGTATCACGTCCACATGAAAGTTGAAAGGCTTTACTAAAGTACACACATTCCTGGCCAGTATAGCGATCGGGAGTGTGTAAAAAAAACACTTTTACAGATCGGGTAAAGATCTGAATCCCCAACAGGTGGCTGGGGATTCAAATTTTATCCCCCCCCCCATGCTGGCACCCTAAGGTGGCTGCATGAGCTCCCTAATGGTTGTGCCAGCCCTGCCTCAGAGCTTAGTGTATGAAGTGAAGTTCCATTGACTCCAAATCATCCAATCGTGCAAGCAAAGATGCAGTTTTTCCCTCCCTTGCACATGAGTGGGTATGCTTTGTAAAGTGAAACTTCAGCACAATCACTAAGCTCTGGGGACATTGATGGGGTCACCTACTTCATGGGGACACTGATGGGGACACCTACTCCATGGGGACACCAACTCCATGGGGACAGTTATAGGGACACCTATTCCATGGGTACACTGATGGGGACACCTACTTCATGGGGACACCTACTTCATAGGGAAACTTATAGGACACCTACTCCATGGGGACACCTACTTTATGGGGACACTGATGGTGACAACTATTTCATGGGGACATGTACTCCATGGGGACACTGATGGGGACACCTACTCCATGGGGACACTGATAGGGACACCTACTCCATGAGGACCCTAATGGGGACACCTGCTCCATGAGGACACTGATGGGGACACCTACTCAATGGGGGCATCTGCTCTATGGGGACACTGATGGGAACACCTACTCCATGGAGACACTGATGGGGACAATAACTTTATGGGGACACAGATGGGGACACCTGCTCCATGAGGACACTGACGGGGACACCTGCTTTATGGGGACACTGATGGGGACACTTGCTTTATGGGGACACCTGCTCTATGGGGGCACTGATGGAGACACCTGCTCCATGAGGACACTAATGGGGACACCTGCTCCATGAGGACAATGATGGGAACACCTACTCAATAGGGACACTGATGGGGGCATCTGCTCTATGGGGACACTGATGGGAACACCTACTTCATGGGGACACTGATGGGGACAATAGCTTTATGGGGACACGGATGGGGACACCTGCTCCATGAGGACACTGAAGGGGACACCTGCTTTATGGGGATACTCTAAGGGAACAACTGATGTAAGGGACATACTAATGGGCACACCTGATCTATGGGGACACTGATGGGGACACTTGCTGTGAGGGACATACTGATAGGGACACCTGATCTATGGGGACACTCTAATGGGGACACCTGATGTAAGGGACATTCTGATGGGGACACCTGATCTATGGAGACTCTCGGATGGGGACACCTTCTCTAATGGGGCACTCTGATGGGGACATCTAATGTTAAGGTCATTCTGATGGGGACACCTGACCTATGCGGGCACTCTGATGGGGGACACCTGATCTATGGGGGCACACTGATAGGGACAACATATCTATGGGAGCACAGTGACAGGGACATCTGATTTAGGAGGCACTCTGATGGGGACACCTGCTCTATAGGGACACTGTGATGGAGACACCTACTCCATGGGGACACTGATGGGGACACCTACTCTGTGGGGACACTGATAGGGACAGCTACTCCATGTGGACACTGATGGGGACACCTGATCCTTTGGGACACTGATGGGGACACCTACTCCATGGGGACACTGATAGGAACAACTATTCCATGGGAACACTGATGGGCACACCTGCTCCATGAGGACACTGATGAAAACACCTGCTCTATAGGGACACTCAGATAGGGACACCTGATGTAAGGAGTACTCTGATGGGGACACCTAATCTATGGTGGCACTCTAATAGGGACACCTAATGTAAGGGGTACTGTTCTGGGGATACCTAATTCATGAGGGCACTGTGATGGGGACACCTGATCTATGAAGGCACTGTGATGGGGACACCTGATCTATGGAGGCACTCAGATGATGTCATCTGATGTAAAGGTGTACTCTGATGGGGACACCTGATGTAAAGAAGCACTCTGAAGGGGGAACCTGATCTATGGGGACACTCTGATGGGAACACATGATGTTAGAGGGCACACTGGTGGGGGGGGGGTGGGGGGACCTAATGTAAAGGGCACTCTGATGGAGATAAATGCTGTTGAAATGCTACAGAAATTATATGTTTCTCTTTTTTCTCATACAATGACTACAATCTTTCCGAGTCATAGCACAATTTTGAGATTTTGACCCTGGATGGTAGAAAATTTTACTGGCCTGACCTTGAATTTAAATTTAATACTCCTGCTCTATAAATGAAAGGAGCGCAAATAAAGTGTATGCCATATGGGGGTTGCATCGTGGAGGAGAGGGGATGACAGGAGGACAGTTGGGGAGTGGGGGGCACCAAAATGCACCTTCGCCTGAGTGAACAAAAATCCTTGCACCAGCCCTGAATGCAGGAAATGCATTAAGGTAAAAAATTATCTGATTTTATAGCCGCTTAAAGGGGAGGGTTGTGAAATTTCATAAAAGACTGTTCTTCTATTGAAGACTGAACCTTAAAGTGGTTCTAAATTCTTTGCATTTTTTTTACCTTAATGCAAAAAACATTTTAACACTAGATTTCCACCTCCCTGTCCCTAAACACTTACCAATGTTTAGTGATGCACTGGATCAAGAGTCCTCTCTTGATCCAGTGCATCAGCATCCTCCCCTCTTTCTAGTTTTGCAGGAGACTCTGTCTGAGAGCAGTGGTAGCCATAGGCTCCTGCTGCTGTCAGTCAAATCCTCTGCGGAGGGAGCAGGGTGCATCTATGGAGGCACATAGCCTGACTCAGAAGGGCACCCGTACGCATGCCCCCTCAGCACATGGCTTGCTATAGGGGCACTCATAAGAAGAAAGGGCAGAGAGGGCAGGTGGGGGACTCCAAAAGAGGAGGTGAGGGACCTCTCTGTGCAATACCATTGCATAGAGCATGTTAATATAATAATGTTAATATAACCTCTTTTATATTTTAATGAAAAAAAGAGGATTTACAATCACTTTAAATGCTTGTATTCCCTTCTGATTCTGAAATGTATGATCTGAACACTGGTGGCTTTAAAACATTTTTTCCAGACTGTAAAGTCCTTCAGAAATTCTGCTTGGCTGTACAGTGAGTCCCTTCTTCCCACCATCTCATGGTATGTGGTACATGGCAAAGCACAGGATATATGTGCAGATTAGCCTTGTGGGTGAAAATAATGTCAGCTACCATTGGTATGTATTAGAGGGAGCATGTGGTTATAGCCAGCAGACTAGGTGTAAATATTAGCTTCTATGATCTTCAATTGTAGGATGAAATGTTGCCCTATTGTGAGGTTCTGTACTATAAATGGAGAAACTTTTCCTCCAATATAACGGACGGTTGCTCGGTGGTGAAGGTGTTTAGAGTAGGCAACTAAAGAAACATTTTTCTTTGTGTTGTGAGAGTAACCTAGGCCTGACATTTTGTTGCTTAACAAACTCTCCCCAGTCCGGGAAAAAACACAGAGTGGGGACCATGCTCCACCAGAGATTTTCTGTACTCTGGGATGATAAAAAATATGTTTGTGGACAAGGACTGCCAGATAGTACAGCATACACGAACCAGAGTTGAAATAATGCTTTTCCTTTTAAAGTGGGTGCCTGATCTGATGGTCAGGTTGTTATGGTCTATGTTTGAGAAGTCTTCAGTAAAAGTTCCCTAGCTTGAAGTGAAGACGCCTTCCTGGTGTATTATATGTATATTATAGTATTATAGTTCAGAAATGTTCATCTGAGTGATGTATTGATAGGACATGTGAAGTTATTGATCTTATGTATCTATCAATTAACTTTTTTCGACCCAGCATATGAAAATACATATATTATTTACCTAAGCTCCTGAGCAAGCAAATTAACCTGAAACATGTTTAGCCATAGCAGGCTACCTTGACCTAAGCCCAATGCTTCTGGATTCCACTAGCCTTCAAGAAATAAGTTGCTGTTGTCAACTCCTTATAGGATTGGTCGGGTAATTTGAATATACCAGTAGCTTGTTCTGATTGTTTACATTTTTACTTATGGTTTTCAAAAATTTGTCTTTATGAATTTCTACTAATAGAAATGTTGTATTTTTTACAATTTGCTGCCTATAGTCTATGTTTTCCAGTTACCGGTAATCATTTTGCTAGCTTGAAGTGCATCTCTTATTTCCAATAGCACTAAAAAGGAATGTGTTAAGTGAATGCTGGTTTTGGGATGGAAGTTGGGTCAGAAGCAAGGCATGCAGCAGATACAAAAGTAGTTACACTGAAAGAGGACAGTATGCCTCTCAGGTTTGGTGCCTTTGTCGATGTTGTAAGCTCTCACATGGTGCATGTGGCCCCCTAAGATGGGCAGCTAGACCAATAGTGAAAGCTGGTTTATGTCTGCAGAGGTCCCACTGAGAAATGTAGCACATAGCCTGGGGCTACTGGCTGATTAGGCATCCGTGAAGCTCCCAGGGGTATGAGAAATAGTAGACTTGTAAGATGTAGTGAGTGTGTGTATTCCTCCTTCAACAATGAAGTTACTTTCTAAACCATGGAGAGTATGAACATGGATTACCAGATCTCTCTCTTCCTATTCTTTATGTCTTTCAGTGAATGTCATCTCTAGTCAGCCCTTCCAAGCCATTACTGTTTGCATCACTAATACAGCGTTGCTCTGCTGGTACATATGCCAACGATGGAAGTATTTAAGCTAAAACAAGAAAAACAAGCCTCAAATAACTAGTTGCTCCTTGGAATAGCTGCTTTTTACTGCTCTCAAAACATTGCTGCAGCATGATAGATACTGTAAATGCAAAAGATGCCCCTATGTACTTAATTAAAATTATTACTCTTTTATTATTTGTTATTAGGGCAACACAGCCTAATTGTGATGCATATGGCTCAGGATCCTTATTATATTAAATACTAGTAACCACAATGTGGTGTAGGAAACGCAAGGAGCAGCAGTGATTAGAGGACAGAACTACATATAGGGAGGGAAGGCTGCTGTCCTCCTTTAACATTGTTTTGTGGATGAGTTCAGCTAACATGGTTCTGGTTCACATAATACAGTTCTACCAATGCAGTTAAAGCAAATCTTGCATGAAACTACAAAACCTGCTTATTCATTAGCCTCTCGCTCCCTATATAAAAAACACTCTCTCACAAACATAAATAAAAATCATTGGTGGAAAAAAAATGTACTCACCTCAAAATCCAGCTTCCATTGTGTCATTCTAGACCATAGAAATTTGTGATCCTCATAAATCCAAGGATTCCAAATCCCACAATAATTACAGAGTATATTCCCACAGAATATTGAATCTTAAGCTTTCCTAGGATCACATGGATCCAATTTAAAGTAAACCTGCCTTGAGAGAAATATAATGGCTTCCATTGCTAGCTTCCTTTTAAATATGCTAGTAGCATGGCTACCATGTTTATCCTCAAGCTTTAGTACTTTGAGTCACTGCCCTGCAACAAGCATGCAAATCAGAAAAAAGTCACAACTCTATACCTGCATATTTGTTCTTGGCCAGTTAATCACAGTGCTGAAGGAAAAGGGTTAGCATGGCAGTCATGGAATTAGTATGTTACTTTACTGTTTATTTAGGAGGGAGGGGTTTCCCATTTGGGGAGATGTTTCTTGGTTTTCTGGCCAGAAGTAAAATTAAATCTCTCCAGAGAGTGGGACAAATTTTCCATTAGATATTTGTCACAACCTATAGGAAGATTTTCTCTCATGACCTGTTCTGGGGGTAGTTGTAAAATGATGGATTTCCTATACCTTTCTCTCTGGAGAACAATAGTCATCAATTGGGTGAATCTCTACACTTTAAGAAACATAGTTCTGGCATTGGTGGCATGATGCATTATATTCATCAATATACTGTAGAGCAATTGAACAATGCTTTCCATACAGCAAAGCAGAAAAATCATTAGAAAAATAGTAAAGCTTAAGCTGGTTCAATCCGTATATAGGCAGGCTGGTTGTATAGAATTCTACAGATCAACTTCTGTACAGGGTATATTAGATAAATGTGAGTCACACCAATTTATTTTGGGGGAAATCAGACACAAGTAAACTATACAAAGAGAAGGCTAGGGGGAATAGATACATCCCAAGCAAAAAGTAGATCTTTTAAATGGCAGCTCCCAAAATCACATAGACATATTCTTTTTGTATAAAAATATATCAATTTATTATAGACACATTCTATATTACACAAAAATGAACAAACACTCAAAAGTGTGGAAAAAGCCAAAGTCACCCTATGATTTTGTGCATAAAAAAAACACCCGGATATATATATAACGGATAAAAAACACAATATGCCAACATGTTTCACGGTATATCTTCTCCGCTTCTTCAAGGCTTTTTTTGAGTGTTGTCCGTATGGTTTTCACAAATACCAAGGGGTAAGATCATGAAGAAACATGATTGTCAGATATGGTCCAGTAAGGGGGAGACCAAGAATACTTTTAAACATCAAATATTGAAAACTCCTAGCTGTCCCAGATACAGCTAACAATGCATCACGGCTCCTCAATATATCTTGCATGCTGTGCCACAGCACCCATGTTCTCTGACACAGAAAGGTAGCTTCCAACCAATCTGTCATCCGTGTGGATTACCAGATTCAAGCGTGTCATATGTTTGAAAAAATAGATGCCTGAGTCTCCCGAGAGCCCACCGTGTCAGCATATCCCAGACAGACTCAATGATGTTGAGATTAGGGCTCTGTGGGGTCCAAAACTCTGAAGATAATTCTTAATGACATTGGCTGTAGTGTATGTTTGGGGTTTTTGTCCTGCTGCAGAATACATTTAGGACAGTCACACCCTCCCTGATGGTATGGTTTGATGGATAAGTATCTGCCTGTATTTCTCAGCATTAAGGACACCATATCGTGACAAAATCTCCAACTCTATTTGCGTAAATGCAGCCCCAAACTTGCAAGGAACCTTCACCATGCTTTACTGTTGCCTGTAGACACTCATTATTCTACTTCTCTCCAGCCTTTCGGTGAACACACTGCCTCCCGCTACAGCCAAATATTTCAAATTATGACTCATCCAGAGTACTTGCTGACATTTTTCTGCACCCCAGTTCATAACTTTTCATGCATAGTTCAGTTGCTTAGCCTTGTCTCCATGTCGGAAGTATGGCTTTTTGGCCCCAATTCTTTTATGAAGCCCACTTCTGGACAGACTTCTCCGGGCAGTAGATGGATGTATTTGGGTCCCACTGGTTTCTGCTAGTTCTGTGCTGATGGCACAGCTGGACATCTTCTGATGTGGAAGGGAAGTAAGCATGATCTGTCATTCATCTGCATTACGTTTTTTTGACCGACCAATGCTTCTACAGTTTTTAATGTTGCCTGTTTCTTTGTGCTTCTTCAAATTAGCTTGAACAGCACAGCTTAAAACCCTAGTCTGCTGTGAAATCTTTGCCTGGAAGAGGCCTTGCTGGTGCAGTATAACTACCTTGTGTCTTGTTGCTGTGCTCAGTCTTGCCATTGTGTATGACCTGAAACTATCTTCCACAACCTCAGCTTAGGACCAGAATTTGGCTGTTCCTCATCCAGTTTTAAGCCAATCACACGGCTGTTTCTGTTTCAGGCAATGACTGTGTTTCAACCTACATATGAAATTGATGATCATTAGCATATATTTGGTATAAATGGTTAATCATACACCTGACTCTAATCCTACAAAATCCCTAACTTTGTGCAAGTGTACAAAGTGTGCAAGTGTAAGAATTGATGCTGGTTTGAAGCCAAATGGTAGTCAAACCAAATATGGATTTGAGCTTGATTTTTTTTCTGTTCGCTCACTTTGCATTTTGTAAATTGATCAAAATAAACAAATATATATTTTTGAAAGCATTATTTTTAAATCCAAAAGGTGTTTATTAAAAACAACAGAAAGGAAAAAAAAACAGAGAAGGGAAGGGAACAGGTGAAAACATACACAGCAATGACAATCGCAGGGGTCACATCTCTTGGTGAGAAGAAACAGCATAGAGCAATATAAAAACAGGAATAATCACAGTAGTGTTAAGATAATAGAGAAGGCCGAACCCACTTAGGCCGATATAAACATAAACCAAAGCAGCAACGTATCAGGATAGACAGGGTTCGGCATAAGCGCAGGAAGAAACCTCCCCACATCAGCAGTGTGAAAGTGACACCCCCCGAAAGCACTATACCTATGTGGCCATCATACCCATGTCAGAATCCCAGGGATAGAGAGATACCGGGAACAGGTCTCCACCATAGCAAAGGAACGGAGGAGCCCAGCTCCCAGAAGGGCAACAAGAAGGAGGGGGAGGAGAAGGAATGGGTGGAACAGAGAGAAGGAGAAAAAGAGAGGGGAATACAAAAAGGGAAGAAAGAGGAAGAAAGGGAAAATAGGAGTTCAGGTGAGAAAGACCCCATTACAGCTAGGATGTCTACCAACAAACTAAGCCTGCAGAATACGATACATAAGCAGCTGTGCAGGTGCTAGTCCAGGGCAATCTAACCAATCCTGCCAGATTTTATAAAACTTTGTGGCTGCATTACGATGGCGATACACTAACTGTTCCCTTAGCAGAATATAATTGACTCATGCCACCCACTGTGCCAATGTAGGAATCGTTGGATTCATCCAATAGTTAGCAATCAGTTTCCTGGCCAAGTATAATAGCCTATGCACCATGACATATGCACCAGGGGTAAACGGCTCCGGGTCTAGTATGCCCAACAGACACACCAGAGGGTCAACCGGTATAGGAGCATGGGCAACTTGTGAAATGCATTGTGTGACCTGAGTCCAATACCTAACCAACTTCGGGCAGCGCCACAGCAGATGTATGAAATCTCCCCTGTGGGAATCACATTTAGGGCAAAGAGGCGTATCCCGCCTACCCCACTTATGCAGGAGGACTGGGGTACGATACGTCCTATGGAGTATAAAGAGCTGGGAAAGCTTGTGGGAAGCCGACAGAGACACCGAGGGAAGGGCCTCCAAGGCCTGATCCCACTGATATCCGCCAATATCCCCCAGATCCATTTCCCATGCCGCTCTGCACCGCAAGGAGGCCGGGTCCTGTATACACGAGTGAAGCCATTGGTACCTAAGGGAGATCAGTCCCCGTTTATCTTGAGCCCTAATCACTGAGTTCACAATCGTCTGGTCCGCCTGTCGTATGGGGGACAGTCGCTGCTGGGCTTGAAGGGCATGGCGCAGTTGGAGGTAGCGATAGAAGTGTTGGCGAGGGAGATTAAATTCAGACTGAAGGCGGTCAAAAGGCTTAAGCACAAAGCCCTCAAACAGTTGGGCAAAGTACCTTATACCCCTGTCCCGCCACCCCAGAGAGTCTTGCAACCTAGCGACCTCTGGAAAGGCCGGGTTATCCCACAATGGCGTAAAATCAAAAAATCCGTCCGAGTGTGACAACACACGCAGTTCCCGCCACAGGCGACGCAACAGGGTCGCCGTGGGAGCACGGAACGGCAATGAATTGAAAGCATTATTACTTTACAACATTTCTTCATACCTGCCTGTATTTTTCATACTTGCCTAAAATGTCTGCACAGTACTGTATATATAAATCTAGAATTTCCATTTAGGTGCACCACTAATTCGTAATTAAACACTTATCAATATAAACACTTAATTTTTACAGTAAAACAACAGACATGTATTAAAACACCGAGAATTAATGGCCCGAAAATAGGGTTATTGTGTTTTGCCGATAGAAAGAAACAAGACGCAGATAATGTCATGCTGTGTCCTATTGACGTCAGTGTGAAATCACATTCATTGACTTCAATGCAAAATCACTTTGCATTTACTTCAAAGCAAAATCGCATCACTTGACGTCAATGCAAAAAATGCTCCTTTTGACTTCAAAGCAAAATCGCATCCTATTAACTTCAATGCAAAATCACATCCCATTGACTTCAATGCAAAAATACCCCCTTTTGAAGTCACGTCACGTCCGATTGGCTTCATTGCAAAATTGCTTCCTTTTGACTTCAATGCAAAATTGTGTCTCATTGACTTCAATGCAAACACAATTACATTAAAAAAAAACTGTCCATTTTGGTTTCGGTTTTCGGCCAAGTGCATCCTGAATTTTCGGTTTCGGTCCAGAATTTTCACTTCAGTGCTCCACTAATTTTAATTTAACACTTATCAATGTAAACAAACACCTCATTTTTTTAACTAATTGGAACATTTAATTAAAAACCTAATAATATAAAAAAAAGCTAGGCAGGTAAACAAGATCAGATGTTGCAGTGATAATAACTGCACTGCATCTGCATGAACTGAAGTGTAGGATGGAAAACCTTGGAAGGGAAAAAGATCAGGAATTCACACCACATCCTTATTTTCTTACCCAATGCAAAAGTTAAGGCCCCCCCTCCCACTATCACCCACCGCTTCCACCATACATCAAGATGCTCCCACTGCAGGCACCAAGATTCTTCAAGTGGCTAAAGATTTATTTTGGATCTTTATTTAAATATTAAGATTTTGGAGAAACTGTCCTTATTATGACATAATAATAAAGCTTTTTATGTGAATGAGTTCTTAGGGTGCATTCACATGGGTTCTGTGGCCTGCTCAGTGTGAACTAGATTTTTTTTTTTTATGTGGCTGGAGCTGTGTTCAAGCAGCATATGTTATGGTATGAGAATGCAAAAACACAGTCTCAGGTCCTAATTTGACAGGCATGTGGATGCAGGTGTTCAGCCCTAAACACAAACAGTATGTGATTTGGGGCCACTTACCCACACCTGTGGCTGTGTTCATACAGATATGTGGCTGTGTTCATATAGAGTACCAGGCAGCTCCAGCCACAACAAACAAACATGTATGAATGAGCGCTTAATTTTGGAAAATTAAAGAGAAAAAGTTGGGACTTTGAATGAGGTGGGTGAGAACAACCGGCCCTAAGAAAACCATACTCACCGACCCAGCGGGTGTCTCATTCAAAGTCCCAAAACTTGCTAATACAGAATATACCATTAGAGATGGAGGTGTGTGCTCCTCAGCCGGTCATTTTTAGTTTCAACCCTGTGGCTATCATTTAGCCATTGGATTGTTATTTACTTGTGATCTTGTTATACATTTTGAAGGCCAGTCATAGAGGGGGGCAGGTTTGGGGAGGCCCGGGCTCTCTCCTTACCCTCCTGTCCCTCATCTATCCATTAGCTAGCATGTGCTCCCACTATGGAGACACTTATAAATTGGTAGTGTTAGGACTGCAAGTTACACAGGGTGCTGTGAAGGGGCCTTGCAGTTTACAAATACATTTGCAAATGTGTGTTAACTAAACCCCTGTTTTTAACCTACATTGTTAGACAGGTTGATTCGGTTTGTTAGCAGACTGGTTGGTGAGTATGGTTTTCTTAGGGCCGGTTGTTCTCACTCACCTCATTTAAAGTCCCAAATTTTTCATTTTAATTTTCATCTCAGGGATGGAGACGCACAGCCTTAACCAGCCGGTGTCTCATTCAAAGTCCCAAAACTTGCCCATACATAATAATTAATTTTGTTAACTATATTTTTTACATTTTTAATTATTTTACAATTATTTATTGCTATTTTTTTAACTTTTTTTTTTTAGATTTTTTTTTTACATTGCTTTGAGGAAGGGGGTTTGGTGAAATATTAGGGGTCAGACAGAGAAAGGGACTGAGGAAACAATCCCCAGTTTACTTCTGCAGCCTCAGCTTCACAGAATGAATGAACAGGAAGAGCTTTACACAGCCTTCCTGGTTATTCATAAACGGAAGCATAGTAAACACAATTTACTATGCTTTAGTTATGAATGAAAACGGCGAGCGATCAGTACTGATCACTTATGGTTCATTCAGAAAAGGAAGGGGCCAGTAAATGACATATTTACCCGTCCCTTCTTAGCTCTCCATTCTGAAGATCCCCCAGTGTGTCTGCAGTTGCTGAGAGGAGAGAAGCTGGCAGCACTGTCTGAAAGGGTCACATGGGGGGCCTGGGCAGTGGAGGGGAATGATCAGTGCGACAGGGGGGCAATTGCAAGAACCGATCCCTTGCTTGTCTCTTCATATAGCAGCTGAAAGCCGCGGGAGGGCAAAGAGGAGCCATATTTCAGCTACTGCATGGAAAGCTATATAGGGGATCAATTCTTGTAATTGCCATGCCGCCCCCCCCCCCCCCCGCAAAACCCAATGTGACTGGGAAGCCGCAGGGTCCCCCTGTGACTCCCGAAGCTCCACCAAAGGGTTTAATGCTAATGCACACAGGGTGATTAGGTTGTGCCCAGGCACATCTGGAATACTTTGTGCACAGGCCTATGAAAACAGCACTGTTGGAAAATATCTGCTCGATCAGCACCGCCGGCTATAGCTGGCAGCACCGATCAGTGTAATATGACAGCAGAGAAGTTTCCAAGCTGTCAGAATACAATTAAAAAGGCCCAGTGGGAGGATTCCCCCATCCATCTTAAATGAGTGTATGGGAGAATTAAGTTATTTTTTATTGTTCAACAAGGTGGTTGAACAAAAATAAACAAATCATCTAGGGGCTGCCCTAGGCAATAAGGGGATTTTTAAGAATCTTAACTGTGCTACTAAAATTGCCTACAGTTTATCACTGAATAATAGTGGCTGATCACTGATGAAACTAATTTCTTCCTATGGTGTAAGCTACACAACAGCACGTAGCAGCAATTTTTCATACACGATCACACAGTGTTGCAATAGCCTGACGGATAGCTTTTTCTTGCTACTATATTGCTTACACCATAGGAAGCCATTTGTTCAGTCAGTGGTTGATCACTACGTTCACTTAATGACTGAGCTACCAAGAATCAGCTGTTTAAATTCACCATTAGAGTTGGTGCAGTTGCAGTTAATAGACTTTATAAATACCAAAAATAGCCATCTAAGCCACCTGTTTTCTGAGGTTCTGAAAATAACCCAAGACAATTTGAACATCATGTTTAAGCTCATGTGTGGAACATTTGATTGTGCGACCTGCCTGGTGAGTACAGGTCCTGAATACATTTATTAAAGATTTGCTCTCTCTTGCCTGTGCGTTTCTGGGAAGATGAGAAGTATCTGACAATTTTCTTGGAACACTTTCATTTCTTTACTAATAGCATAATATGCTAATATAACCTCAAAACAGGTTCTGGATTGTAACTGGCATATTTTACTCATGTCTAACTACAACCCTTATGTCACACCTACAACACCTTACTAGCAAAGCACATTCACTTTATAGAAAAATTAAGCAGTCTGTATGTATCATAGTAAATCATCTACAAATATCAGTACAATAAATTATGTTACTATCCAGGCTTCACTTTATCCGATTAGAGCGCAGAATGCACTGTGCAGCGCTCAGTGTATTGCAGGGTGATCGTCAGGGCCAACACCCAGCGAACACCCTGCAAATTTGGGTGTTCAGCGAACAGCCGAACAGGCAAATGTTCGGCCTGAACTGATGCTCAGGCAAACCCTTCGCCCATCCCTAGTGAAAATCGATAATATATCCAAGGTATTAAATAGTCTAAAGGTGTAAATTTATATAGTCCCACAGTGTCAAAGTGAGAAAAAATATCATAGAAAAGAAAAATGAATCCTGTAATGATTCTGTCCAGATCGACAGATAGGTAGCCAACCATGGGCAATAGACAAATTCAAGGCTCATCAAAACAGAAGGCTGCCGCTACAGCAGCATATCAGTGTGAATAAATAAAAGATAGGCCAAAATCCAATCGTTTGGTCACCAGCACCATGTGCATTCAACACTCACCAGACACAATAGTTACCACTACAGTAGCTTGAGCGCATCAATGAATGAATTCCAACAGAAATCGACGTAGTGACTCGCTCCCACAGATGACTTCTGGGTAAGCTATAGATAAAAAAAGCTCACCAGGAGCCCAAACGATTTTCTCATGGTGTAGTAGATTTTATTTTCCATATATGTAAACAGATATAAAAATGAAACAATAAAAAGTACTAAAAAACTCATATTAAAAGTGGCTGTCGACCCAGAATCGAGCATCGGCGTGACGTCAGCACCAGTGTACCAGTGTCTCCAAGCATTTCGTCCATTGGGACTTTGTTAAGGGATATAAATTTATACAGGGCTTAGGTGGAGGATAGGTGCAGGAACTCAACCACCCCCCTTGCCGAACTGCATTGAACAGTGGGTGTAGCCAAAATGCACAGTGGGAGAATCTTAAAGAGACAGTAAATACTAGGAGTGCGTAATGTGCAGAGTTCAGAGTTCAGAGGTGCACTATGTACTATGTACAGAGTGCAGGATTCAGAGGTGCACAAATTGTAGAGTGCAGTGTTCAGCTCTTTTTCACATGCTGTCCACATCTCACTTCAACCCCTCCTCGGCTCTGACCTCTGCACACATTTCCCATCACAACCCTCATCTCTACATCCCCGCCCCCCCACAAAAGCTTCCTTGCATCTCACCTACCTGGTGCTCGCCTCCTCACTAGCTTGCAGGGAGAACATTGTTCGGCAAATGTGCACCTGGGCCTTGTGATGCCCCATCCCACACTGCATCTGCATCTCCCTTGTCTCCGCTGTAAGTGCAGGGCAGGCAGGGATCTGTGAGAGTCACTGAGAGGGAAGCTGTCCATTTAAACACAGAAGGCTTCTGTGTTTAAAAGTGACAGTGGTGAACAGGGAGCAGAGGGTGCGAGGGCCCAATGACGCTCTGTTATTATGCAAGCATATGTAACTTCTGCTTGGCATCAAGTGCACATTTTGCCCAGTTACCCTACTTAGAAGACACCAGCCTACCATTGGTGTGCAGAGTCTGCAGAGGGTTGATTTAGATTTTTCAGTGTTAACCCATAGGCGTGCACCTCTATAGCACCTGATGGGTTGTATATATGTAAGCTGTTTAGATTTGAGCACAAACATTGGGATTACTTTGATGCAGTCGGCTACCTTGAACATGTACTGCAAAGTTTGCTAAGAAATGTTTAAGGGTGTACATCAGTGAGCACAGAGAGGATTCAGATTTTTCAGCCTACCTGGCGACACAAAGGGGTTCATTTACTAAAGGCGAATAGAATGTGTACTTTGCAGATGCAGTTGCACTCTGCAAGAACTTAGTAAATGAGGTGAAGCTTCACTGCAAAGAATACCCAAAAACAGTATTTTTTTGCACATGGTTGGGGAATCCATGGAGGAACCTGGCTGAAATGAATTTTCTCCCGAAAAGAAAAGATTAAGGGGCAGCTATGATCACCATGGAAAAATACATACTGCAAGTGGTCTAGATAGTACATTTGGTGTAGAGTTATTCACTTTAAGGTCATCACAAAGACAAGGAAGCACTCTTTACATCTGGAGGAAAAGAGATTTAACCACTTAAGCCCCGGAGGATTTGGCTGCTAAACGACCAGAGGGTATTTTGCGATTCGGCACTGCGAACGGACAATTGCGCGGTCGTGCGACGCTGTACCTAAACGAATTTGGCGTCCTTTTTTTCCCACAAACAGAGCTTTCTTTTGCCGGTATTTGATCACCTGTGCGATTTTTTGATCACGCGCTATAAACAAAAAAAGAGCGTAAATTTTGCAAAAATAGCAATATTTTTCTCTTTTTTTTATATGAAATTCCCCCAAAAAATGTAAAAATCAAAATTTTTTAATATTTTCGGCCAATTTGTTTTATGCTACCTATGTTTGGTAAAAAAAATCGCAAAAAGCGTATTTTGATTGGTTTGCGCAAAAGTTATTGCGTTTACTAACAAAGGGAAAGATTTTTGTCATTTTTGTTGTTTTTTTTTTTAACGCGTAATGGCGGCGATCTGCGATTCTTTTTTGCGGTACTGCGACATTGCGGCGGACAGATCGGACCCTTGACTGACATTTTTGACACTTTTGGGGTTACCAGTGACATTTCTACAGTAATCAGTGCTATATATATGCACTGTTACTGTAAAAATACACTGGTAGTGAAGGGGTTAACTTTATTTGAGAGGGAGGGGCTGTGTGTGTCCCTAGGGGCGTGATTCTAACTGTGATTGGCTGTGGCTTCAACTGTATGCAGAGTGATCAATGGATCTACATAGTAGATCCATGTGATCATCTCTCATACAGAGAGGAGAATGACAGGCAGCTTGTTTACACAAGCTGCCTGACTTTCTCCCTCTCCCCCGCCGATCGCAGAGTGGCCGGCGGCGATCGGGTCCGCCGGTCACACGCGCGGGGGGGTCCGTGACCACGCGGGAGCGGGAGCGCGCCTCCGGCGGCGCGCGCTCGCCTCCCTAAACCCTCACAGGCGAGCGACGTAGACCTACGTCACTTTGCCTGTGAGGGGCTGACCGCCGCCGTAGATAGTCGTGCGGCGGTCGGCAAGTGGTTAACCTCCACATTCGAAAAGGCGTCTTCACAGTAAGAGCTGTGAAAATATGGAATAGACTCCCTCAAGAGCTAGTTCTAGCCAGCTCAGTAGATTGTTTAAAGTTGTAATAAACCCAAAAGCAAACATTTATTCTATTGCAGCTTACCATTTCTTTGATGTTTTGGCTACATTAATTTTCTTTTTTTGGCTTTAGTTTTTATTGACTCTATTTTCATCTGGTTATCTGGCCAGTAAGTCTGTTGGTTTTTTATACGAACAAGCTCTCCAGCAGAATTTATCAGTTGCAGGGATGAGAAAAACCATTCCCTACTAACAGGGGTGCTTACAATGATCAGCTTTTATTTATTTATATAAAAAAACTTTTTTCCGAGAGGAAAAAAAATGTTTGCTGTAACTGTATTGTAACTGTAATGATTGCTGTACAGTATTAGCTGGGGGTTAGCTTCAGTTTGTTAGTGTATTTAAATCTGCTAGTATATGTAATACTAACCCCCAGTCCCTCTTCTCCCAACTGTCAATGCTGCTGTCAAAAGGTGCCCTATGTGCTCATCCAGAGTAGGGGCACTTTAATAAAGGAGGTGTGTTACTGACAAGATCGCCAGGTAAAAAAAGAGAGAAAAAAGCCTAACAAAATGAATGCAGCCACCACATCGAATGATTGCTAAGCTGCAATATGTTACATTTTTGGGTTTGATTTACTTCCCCCGCTGGATCACTATTACAGCTACTTATATAGCACCACCAATTTACATATCACTTTATATATTGTACATTCACATCAGTCCCTGCCCTCAAGGAGCTTAGAATCTAATATTGATAACTCAGATACAAGGGCTAATTTAGGTAGGAGCCAATTAACCTACCAGCATGTCTTTGAAGTGTGGGAAGAAACCCACACAGGGAGAACATGCAAACACCAGGAAACTGTGCTGTGGTTGGGATTTGAACCGATGACCCTATTACTGCCAGACAGAAGTGCTAACCCCCTAGCCAAATTGCTGCCCATGATTTGTTGGGGCTTTTCTGCCTTCCACTGGATCAACTGTGGGTAAAGGATTGTGTATATGAAGGTTTTCCATTTGTGGTTTTTTTTTTCCTATTGGTTGAACTAGATGGACTTGTGTCTTTTTTTTCAACCAGACTGAATATGTAACAATGTAACTATGTTAGTAGAATTGAGTGATAGAAGTCAGCAGAGCTTCCCCTCATTTACTAAGCTCTGGTGCAAATTCCCTTGCAGAGCACAAATACATTTGAACAGTGCACAGTCTATTTGTCTTTAGTAAATCAACCCTAGCTAAATCAGCTTAAATGGCAAAGTGGAGGTCAGTTAGCTTGCCAAAAAAATGTCCTTGTCTGAAAACACCCAGCGGACACACACGAATTATGCACGCCACCCTTTGAAAAATATAAGCAGATTATATTGGCAGATTAAGGCCACAAATATAACAAAGCAGACTGGTACACAAAAATCAGTACACACAAATATAACAGACAAAAAATACAGTGTACTTCACAGAGGTACCTCTAAAGTCAAAACCCAGCATGTACTGTGATATAGGGAGCATAAATGGTACCATAAGATGTTACACCGCAACTGACCAAATTAGAATTGCAAAGCGATAGAGCAGGCTAAGTCACTTGAGAGCT
Source organism: Pelophylax lessonae (assembly GCF_965119305.1). Classification (NCBI taxonomy): domain Eukaryota; kingdom Metazoa; phylum Chordata; class Amphibia; order Anura; family Ranidae; genus Pelophylax; species Pelophylax lessonae. Next base: position 274,037,224 of record NC_138771.1, read on the forward strand.
CTCAAACAAAAAGGCTAAAGCCTTAAATTTTAAACTCTGCAATAGAGACCCAGTTCTGCACTTAGAAATAGAATGACTCAACCAAGTCTTTTATGATGAAATTCTGCCGGCTACATTGGGGCTCTTTAAGTCTATTGGCACACAGGGTGATGAGGATGAATCAAAGGGTGTCGTTCAACAGCAGTATCTGAGTTGCGCTCAGCAGATATGAAACCTTTGTTGCAGCAGGTGCAAAGAGTGGAACAAGCCCAATGGTAGCAGCTGGGGTATACGAGACTAGAATGTTATGTAACAATGGGAGTCAGGTGGAAAGGAAATGAATACACAATACCCACGCTCAACCGCAGACTCAGCATCTCATGGCTGAAGACCAGTGCTCTGGCAAAAGTGTTCCCACACTTAAGCAAAGTAGTCTATAATAGAATTAAGCCGGCACCCAGTACGCTCCAAGAATCTTTATTGGCTACATGTAAAAAACACATTAATAATATGCCAGGTGGAAAGCAGAACATAGTCAGCATTCTGAAGTACTAACGGTCTTATGATCTATGTATGGATCTGACAGCCGTGGATTAGCAAGAGATGCTAAAGCATGTGTGATAAATCTCTTAGTAAAGAATGTCACTGGATAGGGAATGCCTCGTTAATATGTCTGGGATGAAAAAAGAGTTAGCATGCGGCTATAACTGGAATATGGGTCAGAGACCCTCTCACCCGATTCCTTTCTCGCAAGTTGTCTGGTTGCAGCAGATGTGATGTATGGTGATTATGTTTGGCCTACTCAGTGGTACAACAAACTGGCAGCCTATGCGATGGTGACTCTCACAGCGATTCTGGGTGCAGATGTCCTGGTATTGCTACCTTCACTTTCCAGTTCAGCCTCCTGGTCCCATCGCCCAACGGTCCAACTGGACTCTCTCTCTGGGCACAGTTAGAACTGCATGGCTCGGCACAGCACAGCTTTCTTTACTACTGTTTGGTTGGTGCGCTTCCCCCAACTTCCCCTGCTCTTTCCCAGGCTTTTGCTTATGTCTGCCCACTCCTGCTCCCAGGTGTTTATGGGTCTTGTAGTTGTGGTACAGAGACGGCTATAATTTAAATCCTCCTCTAAAACTACATCTCCCAGACTGTTTCTGTGCAACCTGTACAAAACAAGTCACAGCTAGATCGGGCATAACTGGCCACGCCATCTTGAGGACAAAGAAAGTTCCGAAATTTAGAAACATTGCCCGTGGTTACCGTATATTAACATGTGGGATGTGGCACATGGTGGGGGAAACACATGGTGATTGTTGCACTAGAAGATCACAAAAAATGTGAGCACAATTGTTTAGTTATTTATACAGTTTAGGTTTAGTATAATACACTATAAAGTTTTATTTTTTGGGGTACTAACTGTGGAAAAAATGGAAGCGATGAACAATAAAGTCTAAGAAGGAGATCTGAGAGAGAGTTGGGATTTGTATGATTTTGCTTTGGACTTTAGGGCAACATCGTTTGTTAAGAGTATATTGGCTTGTGGAAAAACCACAGGGTGAAGACTAATTGTTCCACTGTATTGGCACAATAAATGTGAGCACAATCTCTTATCAGTACATTGTGGTTAGCTTTAGAACGTATTTCACTATGTGGTTTTTTCCTCTATTTTTTAATATTACTTCTGGAAGGGAAGAACACAGTGTGAAAGGAAGAAACCCCGGACACCTGGATTGTGATAAACACAAAATTTCCCCCTTTACATGCATTAAGGGTGACAGGACTGGGTGAGTGGGTAACTTTTAAAGGAAGAATAGGACTGATGATAGGGGACTGTATTATTGAGTTAATATTGAAATGCTGGCTTACCTATACTTAGTCCAGTATATAGCAATTTAACACTACACTGTTATGTAAAGCCTTAAGCCTGGCACTTACTATAAAGCCCGTACACACGTACCGATCGTCGGCCGACCGATCGGCCGTCTTTTGTCCCCGGGCTGTCGTGTCTGCTGAAGTTTTGTCCGCCGACTGCAGAAGTGATGTCATGTGATGGTTAACTTTCCCTGTGTTTTTTCTTTTCTGAGCATGCCCAGTCTTGCAAATCTGCTGTCTGTCGGCCGAATTCTGTACTGACTGGCGAACAATCGGCCGTTCTGGTGTTGGCCAACAAAAATTTTAATGCTTGCACGACAGATTCTGTTCGGCCGAAAGTGCGCTGTCGGCTGTCGGAAGCATCATACTAACAAGCCGAAAATCGGCCGATCGGTCGTCGGCCGAATCTTTTCCGCCGACAATCTGCACGTGTGTACGGGCCTTTAGTTTCACAGATCGCTGTACTAACATCCTCTGGACTAGCGCTGATCAGATCAGATGCTGATCTGTACTAGCGCTGATCAGATCAGATGCTGGTTTTCCAGCATACCCGTTTGACAGAAGCCAGTCGTAAGATCTGCTTCTGTCGGACAGGGAGCTTTACACTTGGCCGCTTCCTGACAAAAGTACAATTTTTGGCCAATTTTTGGCCCATGTGTACCTCGCATTAGTGTTAACAAGCTCTATTGAAAACAATGTCTTTTTTTCCATGTCACTCTGGAAATTGTAGTGAAACTTATGAAAAGGCATCTGATGTTATAATCTAAAATGCAGTATTGTATGATTGCTGTTTTTAGATTTCATCAGATATTGTAGCTATAGTACAGTTAGTCTACAGCATATGCAAATGCTGGCATAATGGCGTAATGTTATTCAGATGTACCCATCATTATTAAAGCTATGGGACATTTCTTTAATGAAAAGATGAACAGAACAAAATGTCTTCATACACAGAAATGAGCATTGTGCTGTTTTGAATAACCTCACGTGGAGTCTCAAAGTATAATATAATAACAAGGTGGATCTGATGGTGTTTGCTCTTTAGTAGTATTCTCACTGATATGCCTAAATAATTAGCTCTTATTGTTAGAGTTTTCTTTTTTACAGTTTTTTTTATAGTATTTTTACAGTGATGTGCGCAGGGAATTCTAACTAACAAAATGATATCTAATTAGCTTGTTTTTATTATTTTTAAAATGGGTATATTTTTTTAAATATTCTTCTTTTTTTTTTTTTTTACTTTATTCTAATGTTTTTCATTAAATTATCAAGGACCTTTTCTCATTCAGAAGCATTTCAGAGAAGCATTGTATAACAAATAATCCATGTCAGTGCCCCTCTTGGACAATGGCTGCAATTTTAGTGTAATTTAAGTTCAGGATTAAAGTGGTAATAAACCCAGGAGCCTGCATTGACTAAATCTGATCTCCCACAGTACACAGAACATGGAAATGCAATAGTTTTAGTACATATAAACTGCTAAATACCTTTTTTCATCAGCAGTGGGAGCAGTCTTGTGACTTCTATCAGTGTCTGGTTAAGGCCCCTTTCACACTTGTGTGACCTAAAAGTCGCACAATTTTGCCGCAATTTTTCACCACAATTTTGCTGCGATTTTGACTGGACTTGAAGTAATGCCTGTGTAATCTTGAGGTCCATGGACCTCAAATTGCATCAAAGTCGGACCAAAGTAGCACAGGGACTACTTTGAAGTTGTTGAGACTTGAAGTCGCACAGATATGAATGGTACTTGGAAATCATGGAGTACGACTTGTCATATGACTTTACAATCCCAAATCGCAGGACAAGTCGCACAAGTGTGAAAGGGGCCTAAAGCTTTTAGGAGGAGTTTTCATTCTCCTCAGACTGTCCTATAAGGCTGCAGGACCCCTGATCCTCTGTCTGCACAGTGCTTTTTGGCCCTGTGCTGATCACATGCACTTTCCCAAAAAAAAAAAAAACTCTCTAGCAATACACAGGAAACTGAGCATGTGCAGATTGTCCCATAGCCTCTGTTCTATCAGGAGATGGTTTATATTCTCCTCCTAACCACTTAAGCCCCGGAGGATTTGGCTGCTCAAACACCAGGGCCTATTTTGCGATTCGGCACTGCGTGACTTTAACGGACAATTGCACGGTCATGCGACGCTGTACCCAAATTAAATTAACGTCCTTTTTTTCCCACAGAGCTTTTTTTTGGCGGTATTTGATCACCTGTGCGATTTTTACTTTTTGCGCTATAAACAAAAAAAGAGCGACAATTTTGAAAAAATAACAATATTTTTCACATTTTTTTATATGAAATTCTCAAAAAAAAAAAAAAAATCAAAATTTTCTAACATTTTAGGCCAATTTGTTTTCTGCTACATATTTTTAGTAAAAAAAATCGCAATAAGCGGATTTTGATTGGTTTGCGCAAAAGTTATTGCGTTTACTAACTACGGGAAAGATTTATGTCATTTTTATTGTTTTTTTTTTAACTAGTAATGGCGGCAATCTGCGATTTCTTTTTGCGGGACTGCGACATTGCAGCGGACAGATCGGACCCCTAACTGACATTTTTGACACCTTTGGGGGTACCAGTGACATTACTACAGTAATCAGTGCTATAAATATCCACTGTTACTGTAAAAATGACACTGGCAAGGAAGGGGTTAACTTTATTAGTGATCAAGGGGTTAAGTGTGTCCCTAAGGGCGTGATTCTAACTGTAAAGGAGCGTGGCTTGTGATGTAACCACAGAGACATACGATCCTACATAGCAGGATCGTATAGTCTCTGCAGTTACACCAGGGAGAATGACAGACGGCTTTGTTTACATTAGCCGCCTGCCTTAATCCCTCTTCAGCGGGAGATTGCGAGTATCCAGCGGACATTGGAGCCGCCGGTCACTCGCACGGGGATGTCAGGGAACGAGAATTGGCTCGTGGGCGAGTGACGTACCGGTACGTCACTTTGCCCAGGAGGGGCTGACCGCCACAGTATATGTACTTGCGGCGGTCGGCAAGTGGTTAATGTCCTATAAGGCTGCAGGACCCTTGACCCTCTGTCTGGACAGTGCTAATTGGCCCTGTGCTGACCACATGCACTCTCCCAAAAACTCTCTAGCAATACACACCAAACTTAACATGTGCAGCTTGTCCCCTAGCCTCTGTTCTATCAGAAATGGACAGTGGAACAAGGGGAGGATTAGAGAAGACAGGATCAAACAGCCTTTTTACACAATGCCGAGTATTAACCCCTTTAGGTTCCAGAGTGAGCATAACAAGCATGCTTTACTGCATATATAGACTGATTTTACTGTTGTGGATTTAGGAGCACTTTAACAATGCATGCTGCAGCTATCACCATCCCATTTCGTAAGAACACCAAATTCTATACTTACCAAGCTATTGTGCCAAGAATGGGGTCACTTAACAATAATGTTGACACTGCAGCACAAATCTGAAATTACAACTTTTAGTAAGGTAACGGTTGAAAATATGAAAGTTATGCAGGGAGGGGGCCTCTAACCAAAATTCCCTATAAAAAAAGGGAATATTAATTTTTCCTGAAAATACCATTAAACAGTCATAGTAAACCTCCAACCAAAACCTATTTTTTTCTTTTACTTTAGGATAGAGCAACAAAGGAGTAGAATCTATGTCAGGTTTTTATTGCTGTCTGAGATTTAGAGAGAGATTTCCTTTTATTTCTCTGTCCTAGTTATAAGCTGAGTTCCATGCAGTAATGCAAATGTTGCAGACTACACTATTTTGCTATGCTGTGAAGGCCAGCTGATTGTTTTGCTCTTTTAAGGCTCCTGTGTACTCCCTATTCACATACCTGTAAACCTTCCCAAGTCAATAAGCCAGAGACTGAGGTGGGGTGAGGGCAGAGCAAGGATGCAGCAAGAGGAGGGCAAAATATAGATGTAGATCCCCCCTCTAGTTAGGCTTTTAAGCTAAGTTTTGTTTTTGGCTTCACTGCAGACAGTGGAGCAGTAACTTATTATTTTTGTCAGGGTTTCCTAGCTGAGTGTTTGGTTTCTCCCATCTGCTTCTGGGAGAAGATTCGAGAATATAGGGAGAGTCAAATGCCCAGTATAAATATTTATCATGCCTCAGCCAACCCTTGAAAGGAGGCATCCCAGAAGGTGGCTCCTCACTGAGGATCTACCTGTGGAGGCTGGGTGGCAGACAGGTCCTGGGACATTGAAGGACCTGGTTGGGAGTTTAATGTGTGCCTGAGGCTATAAGAATTTCTGCTGAGAATTTTGACTTCCTATTGATTGTGATTATCAGTTTTGAGTACCTTGAAATCCCTGAATACCTTTCCTGTTTCAAGTTATTCTGCAATAAATTCTAAAAATACATCCCTGGACTGAGCCTATATTGTCCGTATGCATGGAACTGTGTTTTTTACTGGCAACCTTTGTAATAGAAAGAGCGAGAAGATTCTGGGAGAAGGTTCGAGAAAATTGGGAGAGTCAAATGTCCAGTATAAATATTTATCATGCCTCAGCCAATCCTTGAAATGAGGCATTCGGAAGGTGGCTTGAGGGGTAATAAATGCTTGGGAGGTTTTTCTTTCCTCTTCAGGGAGAGTTTCAGTTCTCCTTGGGCTGCTGCCTCTGGGAGGCAGCTATACTGAGACAAGAATTGCAGACTGGGCCTCGGCAGGAGTTGAGCTGTGGGCCTGGAGAAGATTGCTGATGCATTTTTACTGGAGGGCATTGTTCTGAAGTACTGGTCTAGAGAAGGAACTTTCATTTCCCTCAATGAGGATCTACCTGTGGAGGCTGAAAGACAGACAGCTCCTGGGACATTGAAGGACCTGGTTGGGAGTTTAATGTGTGCCTGAGGCTATAAGAATTTCTGTTGAGAAGTTTGTCTTCCTATTGATTGTGATTATCAGTTTGCAGTATCCTGAAATCCCTGAACCCCTTTCCTGTTTCAAGTTATTCTGCAATAAATTCTAAAAAGACATCCCTGGACTGAGCCTGTATTCTCGGTATGCATGGAACTGTGTTTGTAACCGGCAACCTTTGTAATAGCAAGGGAAAATAGAGTGTATTTTCAGCTGAGAATACACTCAAGTCTCCTGTTGAGGGGCTACTGGGGCTAATTTACACCTGCATCTGCAGAGGATTGCTTTTTTTCAGAGCCAAACAAGCTGTTTGAATGTGAAAACCACGCCACAATTGCGAGCCTAAAGTTTGGCTCATGGTTTGTAGTGTTGCCCTTGCACTTGAATATGTTGCATTTAGCAGCAGTGCTACCCACCAACTGCAATCATTTTTGCAATGCTGCAAAGCAAAACATTGTGGCCGTGGCATGTTTATGCCACATCTAGCTGCCTTCACCTCCTTTTTTGCTGCCCCTCTAACTGCAAGTGTAAACTAACCCTAAGCCTTATGTTCACATTGGTCCGATTTGACATGCGATTTGACATGTCATATCACATTTGTGAAATCAGAGCCAATTGTCGGCAATTGCACTGTCCAAATCAGTGGGATGCAGACTTTGCGGCGCCGCACCGTTTCCCAAAAGTAGTAGGAAATCGGGGGACGATTTCCATAGACAACTGTGCAGTAACCCGCACAGATGTCTGTGAAATCGCCCCTGAAGTCGGACTGAAATGCCCGCTTGAAATCGTGCGAGTTCAGCTGAACCTGGGTTAAAGGTACTTTTGATGCCTTGTCACAAGGGGTTAAAGGTTCTAGCCAACTTGCACATTTACTACATTCCAGTCACTCCCATTATAGATCACCAGGAGCCAACACAGACACTTTCCTTTTATTTTTTCCTCCCACTATTTTGTTTGAATTTAGCTCTTTTGTTTGAATTTAGGAAGGAAAGACAGGAGGACAGCCCCAGATCCCCATCGTTTTAATATACAGATTAGTGCAGCTCTGCAACCTTGCCAGAGACTTCATCAAAACAGCACAGCATTTTTTTACACTTACAGTACATTCTGCTCCTTTGTTTTCCATCTCTGCAAAGCCATGCCTACCTTCCCTTTTTTAAAGCTGGGTTTGGTCACTGACCAATACACTTCAGTTTTCCCTGTATGGCTACATCTGGGCACTCAGGAAGGCAAGGCGGGTGAACTTGTGCATCATTCCTTTTCAGTGGCAGTAGGGGGGCGGGTTGTGACTGGGGATTGAAGGAAGGCGGTAAAGATTGACAGGCTGCTCCTGCCTCCTAGTGAACAGTAGCAATGAAGCTGCTGTCATTTTTACTATAGCAGGTGAGCTACAGGGAGTTCCTGGCTTCCCAGAGACCCTGCAATCAAACAGATTGGACAGAGTCTCCGGGTGAGATCTGGAGGGTTCCTAGGTATGTTTAGTCCCCCATTATAAACTGAAACTATTTTTCAACTAAAATCACAAGTTAAATGTTTTTATTTTGTCAAAACCACCTAAAATATATCCATAAAAAGTGTATTCTTCAAAAACAAAGATTTATAAGTGGCTGAGACATCACCATGAATTTGCTGCTCTGCTTAGAGAAGAAATGACTGAATATTTAACTGAAGAGCCTTCAATTACATTTACACAGCTTAAGACTCATAATTAGGAATAAAAAAATGTAAATTGCTCGCTCAGTTATACTCATAAAGGTATGGTTTTTATTATCCCTTGTAAAATCACAAAACCCAGCAGGGGTTATTTTTATTAATATAATCATTTTTAATTAAGAATTTTCTTTTTCATATTTCTTAATTATTTTGAGATACATTCAGGAGCTTTTACAATATTTATAAAATGTATATGGAATAATCAAATTTCACATATATATATGTGATGACAGCATATTCTTGATCTAAACTGATATGATGCATCCCTATATACCTATATGCAGCAGTTAAATCTTTTTGTGGCCTTTTTTTTTAGTTAGCCCCTTCATATCAACGGAACGCAAATATGCAACCTTGGTTTCAAGGGGTTGTACCGTGGTGATGCCTGCAGCTAGAGTCATCACCCCAGTACTGTTGTTTAGAGCCGACGGTCAGCCTTCTTTTAATAACAACCCAGGGCTGCCCAAGACATTGTGCTGCCTGGGTCCAAGAATGAAATGCTGCCCCCAACCCCCCCCCGAAAAAAAATCACGCCCACCAAAAGGCCCCCACATCCATTCATTTATATAAATATAACATTTTGAAAATATTATATATACTGTTATCTTCTTCCATAACTCCCCACCAGACCAGTCCACCAAACACCCACTGTCTGTCCTCAGTCCTCCTGCCACTCCTGTGTCTGCCGTGCCCACTGCCCTAGAAGTTCCAGCCTGCCCTATGTGAGATGGATTGTGCTGATGTCTGATGTCATTGCGTACACCACGATCACATGACGGACGTTCTCTGGAGGAGACACTCCGCCTCCTCATACTCATCAGTTTGCACTATGGGTGGCAGTATGAGATGGGGAAATGCAGCCCGTAATGGACCACAAACATATGACACACAAAACTGCTGTTAAAAAAATATTGGGAGATAATTTGCTGCCCCTCTCAAAGTTCTGCCTTGGTCCAACGGACGGTTGTTACAGGGCATGGTAGGACCAGCCCTGTAACAACCGATGCTGCTAAGTTTCCCCCCCTCCGCCTGCCTGCCTTCCGTGGCTCGTCTGGGTCTCCCATGACACCACACGTCTGCCAGCTGGCCAAAGACCCGAACAAAGCTGGATTTGGCTTTGATCGGGTCTCCGATGTAGAAACTCAGAAGCGATGTAATGACATCACTTCGGGTTACTGGAGCCTTAAAGGCGCCAGATTTTAAAAAAAATACAGTATTCAAAACAACCAAACTTGGCATTTTGAATGCTTTCAAGTGCAGAGGGGTTTGGGGTCTTTTAGACCCCAGATCCCTCCATAAAGAGTGCCTGTTACTATCACAATAATAATAATGTTTACATTCCTTGTGACAGCAATAAAAGTGATCAAAACTTTTTTTTTTCTTTTAAAGGGATAGTGTAAAAATAAAAAATAAAAATTAAATAAGAAAAAAATAAATAAAACAACTTAAAGCATCCTGTCCCTCCATGCTCGAATGCATAGGTAACTCGTGCCCGAATATGTAAATGGTGTTCAAACCACACATGTGAGGTATCACTGCGATCGTTAGCGTGAGAGCAATAATTCAAGAACAAGACCTCCTCTGCAACTTTAAACAGGTATCTGTTAAAATTTTTAAAACGTCACCTATGGAGAATTTAAAGTACCGTAGTTTGTCGCCATTCTACAAGTGTGTGCAATTTTAAAGCATGACATATTAAGTATCTATTTATTCAGTGTAACATCTTCTTTCACATTATACAAAAAAATTGGGCTAACTTTACCGTTTTTTTTTTAATTCATGAAAGTTTATTTCTTCCCCAAAAAAATTGCATTTAAATGGCCGCTATGCAAATACTGTGTGACATAAAATATTGCAAGGACTGCCACTTTATTCTCTAGGGTCTCTGCTAAAATATATGTGTATATACACATATATATATATATATCTATATATATATATATATATATAGATATATATATAGATATATATATATATATAGATATAGATAGATATATATATATATATATATATATATATATATATATCTATATATATATATATATATATATATATAATGTTTGGGGGTTCTAAGTAACTTTCTAGCAAAAAATACAGATTTTAACTTGTAAGCAACAAATGTCAGAAAAAGGTTTAGGCATGAAGGGGTTAGTGACTGTTCATTTTAATTTGTCATCTAATGTTGGAGGACAGAACCAAATCAGCTCTGTAAATAACCTGATGTTGTAGGAAAAGCTGATAACATCACATAGATGTCACCATCTTGTTTATTGCATCTCACACAACAAACACTGGGAAACGTTTTAAAATGAATTCAATTAATTTATTTGTTTTAGATATACATGTAAAAGAGATTGGGTTGATGTAGCTTATATCAATATGTGTTAATATTTTAAAAGCCTTGTTTCTATGTATTGTTTACAATTATCTGTACAGGGACAGTCATATTTGCTCATTGCCTATGTAGCACCTCTGGAGTGGTTGGTGAAGATTTGGTGTGCCTGGCTGTGCAGGAGTGGGGGATCCCTATGAACTGCAACTCCTATGTGGGTATGTGCTTCACCTATGTCCATTCTCATTTCTGCCCTGCATTACTCTACAATGGTTGTAAATTAGTGCACGTTTTTGCCGCAATTATCGCCCGACGAATTGCGGTAAAATCACGCAAACAGAATCGCGGGACGCCTGTCTCCCCCCAAAAAAGTACAAGAACTTTTTTTGGGCGACAGACATCCTACGATTCTGTTTGCGTTATTTTGCCGCGATTGTTGCCCGATGAGTCGTGGGAAAATGGCACTGCATTTGGGGTGCCATTGCAAGTCACGGGAATCACACGGGCATCCCGCAACTTGCAATAGTTCAAGATCACGCGCAGAATCGCTGCAATTCTGCCCGCAATCCAAGATGGGAATGGAGCCTACCAGCTGACAGTTCCAACAGTAGTACTGCCGAGACTGCTTCTGGCACAGAACCATATTCTACTTTAACTAAATTTCAGGCCAAAACAGTCATTGCAGTGCTAAAATTATGAGCAGTCTAGAAGTGTTAGACATAAATATTGTTTTATGTGCATATGGTTTGTTCTCAATAAGCCATTATTTTTAAGGGCTAACTGTTATCTGTATTGTTAGCATGAGCAGGAAGACAAAATAGAAAAAGTCAGAAGTTATTCTATTGTGACAGGACATCCCCGTAATTTCCTGTATGCCTAAAATAGGGTTGAATCAGTAAGGTAAATAAATAAAACATCAACATTAGTTACAGTTTTGTTGTAAAAATCAGAATTGCTAAGACTTGTGGCAGCTTTACCCTGAATATTAAACTCAAAAGCAAATATTTGTTATATTGTGGCTTATGATTCTAAGATATAATGCTGCATTCATATTCATTTTCTTTTTTTAGGCTTCCTTTTTATTTTCACCTAGTGATCGTGCTAGGTCTGTTGTTTTTAAACAGAGGAAGCTGTCATGCAGATGTTTGCTTTAACTGCCTAAAAAGTGTTTGCTGAAGTTTGGCTTCTATATGTTAGTGTATTTAAATCTGCTAGTGCATCTAACACACCCTTCCTCCCAGACTGACAATGCTGCTCTCCAAAGGTGTCTCTGTTGCTCCTTCATCCAGAGCAGGGCTTCTCCAAACTTTATAAACAAAGGGCCAGTTTACCATCCTTTGGACTTTAGGGGGCCAGACTGTGGCCATTGGGAGTAGAAAAGGTACCAACGTCAGTGGGAAAAAAAAATTCCCTATTGTTTGTTTCCAGAGATGTATAGTAACTAAGTAGAACTACTTCACTACTGTACTTAATTACCGAAAGGCAGTATCTGTACTTTCCTAGAGAAGAATTTTTTTCTCCTACTTCTACTTTTACTTCACTACATTTTTTCAATGATTTCAATACTTCTACTCCAATATTATTTTTTTTTTGTGCTGCATAGTTACTCGTTACTATTATAAAAATTACCACTGCCAGAACAGTAGATGGCAGGTTTCATGAAGCTCAAAACATGTGTATTATCAGCGCATACGAAAATAAATGCAACTGTATGTATAAATAAAAGCTGCATTTGAAATAATAAAAAACAATATGATGTTCGAACTTTTGACTTCTTTCTTTAATAACTACATAACACAGTACTTGTACTTTTACTTTCAGTACTTGAGTAGCAATTTTTTTTTTTCAAAACTACTGGTACTTTTACTTTCAGTACTTGAGTAGCAAAATTTTTTAAAAAAACTACTTGCAATACTTAAGTACAAAAAATGTTGAATACTTTAGTACTTCTACTCAAGTCACTTTTTGATCGAGCACTTCCACTTCTACGCCCTGTGTGACGCTATTGCGCCTGGGGCGTGTCCTTCGTCCTTGTGCGCCCGCGCCGGAAGTGACGCGGTCTCCCCCACCGTCACTTCCCATACATTAGGGAGGCGGCCGGCGTCATGCACGCGGCTGTCTCCCCCTCAGGGTATACCGGACCTTCACCTCCATTTGGGCTTTATGAGATTATAACATCACTACAGGGTAAGCTTTGCTTTAGTAATGTATTTCAATGAATTGACATTTATGGGGTGGTTCTGAGGGTCTAAATCTGCTTACTATTTAGATACTGACATATTGATTAATTTATTTACTTTCACTGCCCTTGATGCTGGCCCCTATGGCGGTGCACTTTGTGGCCTGCATCGTGGGATTGAGGGAGTATCTCTGTCACCATCTTTCTGACTATCGCTACGCTAGCATTCTTTACTTCCCCCACCACTTTATATTTATACCTATACTTGCACCTCCCTTGTTGTTCCATTCAGTTGTTTTACCTTATTTATCCTATGTCCCTCTTTATTACATCAGTAGCAGTTTTCTGTTATCCCTCCCCCCCTCCCCCGTATTAAGCATACTTATCAGTACCGCAGATATTAATATGTCACTAGGTACTTATTGTCCCTGTCAATCCTTACCTTCATAGATGTACATTATTGCTCTCTTTTCAGACGGTGTCCACACATTATATCAGTCTCATTGGCCCCTTATGGCCTTGCCTACTGTGAAATAATTTGGTCATCTCCCTCTGAGGGTTTGGGATTCGACATCTCCCCATACGGGTCTCTGGACCTTGTCCAATGAACCCCATGTTGGTTGCCTTCACGGGATATCCACAGCATTCACTGAGGACGATTCATATCCTGAATCCTCAGTTCTTTGTTGATTATATATGCATTCTTGGTGAGCATTTATATTCTTATATTTTTACACCATATAATGAAATGAGATGAATTAAGGTATTTGTGTTAATTTTTGTAACCATGTATAACTTTTATCTTTTTTCCTTTTATTGTAAATAGTCCACCTGGGATTCTAAAGGGGTCTTTGAGGAAGCTATCTGTTCAGCGAAACGCGTCAGTCCTATCCCTCACTGGCTGTGACTATGCATGTATTTACTACTGTCTGTTAGGATGTTACTACATGACTAGAAAATGGTTTAGTCTTGTCTATTTTAGTCCTATTATGTTTTAACCGATGATAATACAATAAAATGAGTTTTTTGTTTATTATGTGTCAATTGTATTGATACCTTTTGCTCACCCCTTTAGCAACCCTCATCACCATCCCAATTATTTTATGGGTGCGGGGGGGTCTTCCCATTATCTGGTTGGACTTCACCACACCCATATTTTATTTATCAAGCAAAGGGCCCCATCTAGCCCCTGGGCCACAGGTTGGAGACCTCTGATCCAGAGGATAGGCCCCCTAATACAGGAGGTGTGTTACTGGCCAGATCACCAGGTAAAAACAGAAGGAGAAAAAGAAAAAAAATAATAATGTAACCATCAAATGTAAAAATTGGTAAGCTGCATTATATTACCATTTTGGTTCTGGAATTAATACCCACACTCAGTTTACATTTATTTGAGTTTCACATAATTTTTTTTTTTATGATCTCCTACTAACAGATTGAGCATAGCTTTGACAGTGCTTTGGCCTAGATTAGAATAGAGCCTCCTGCCACGATCTTTGTGTTAGGTTCCCTACATCTTTGACAGCTACACAGTGCTTCCAAGAAATTACTTTCCTAAAGTTCAGGAAAATCCTGAATTGCTTGTAAAAGCTGTAAGTAGGAACAACTATATAAGTCCATAGTGATCTTCTTATGATATTTAGGTGTTATAAGGGGGCATAACACAAAAATGGTGCTACGGCCGCTATATTCCATGTAAAATGTAGCAAGCACCCACTGTACCAAAACCACAGCTGGACAAGCTGTCAATTCAACATCCAGAAATCAAATGGTCTGCACCTGGATGTGCAATGCACATAAAATTGTCTTTATCCCATACCCATGGGGATACAAAAGGATCCAATACACAAACTAATTCTGACACGTTTCTGCCCTTACAGACCTTAATCATGAAGCCAAGGGTGGAAACGCATCAGAATTAGTGTATTGGAACCTTTTGTATCCCTATGGGTATGGGATAAAGAAGATTTTATGTGCATTGAACATCCAGGTGTCGATCTTTTTATTTGTGGTCATAAGGGGACCCCTTTATTTTTCACAATGGTTCCCCTGTTCTCAGCTGTATAAGAGCCGGGGGGCAGCAGTACACTGATCTTCCCAGTGAATGGCTGGTGCAGGGGAGGCATGTCAGGACAGGTTTGATCATTGGAGGAGAGAAGCCTGAGTTCCCAGCACAGCTAGAGAATTGACCCTGGTGTGCCAGGCCTAATGGGGGCAGAGGCAACAATGAAAACCTGACAGGTGTTTCTTATTCACCTCCACTCTATCCAAAAAAAAAAGTTTTATACTTTAAGTAAATCAACCTCAATGATTTTCATATTTAGGTTTCTATGCATTACTATTAAGAAAACGAATCCAAAAAGGCAGAGACTACTCAGAATTGGCTATTATATTTTGCAGTACTTTATTACCGCATACCTGGACCACTACTTAATTACTGCATTCATTTAATTATTTATTTCCCTCTGTGAATTGACTTTAACCCCTTTTTTATTTACTGACAGTTTTGAACATATTGCTCTAAATACCGCAAAACAATATAGTAAATTGACAGTTGCAGGATCGCATGCGATATTTTGGGAAAATGTGTCCGGACACCTACATACTGCATGCAAACTGGTTCTGTGAATGGAGCCCATTGTATTCTGGCAAGGAAAACCCACCCTTTTAGGACTCTGGAACGTTTAATTCTGTAGTGTCAGGAGGACGGTATTTCAGACTTTACAGAATGATCTTCCCAGTGATTGGCTGGTGCAGGGGAAGGCGTGTCAGGACAAGTCTGATTATTGGAGGAGAGAAGCCTGAGTTCCCAGCATAGCTAGAGAACTGACCACGGTGTGCTCTCCTGCTTAGTGTGGTCCCTTTTTAATAGGAAAGCAGAGGGACTGGCAGGTACACCAGGGATTTCACATAAAGGAAGCTATCCAAAGAAAGCAGGATACCTTCTCAAACAAGTGCATGGTACAGCAAGCACATATCAGAAAAATCAAATTTTGGGGTAACAAACATTTTAAATATACAAACAAGCAAGCATGAATGGAGATGGCAAAATGGGTACAAGGTGGATCAAAATGTCTGACTTTGTGAGATCCACATGTCCTGCAGTAGTCTTAGCAAGAACAATCCAGCAAATAGTATGTCAGAGCCCATCGTTGGCTTAAAACTGCAGCAGTATAAACAGTGCCTGGCTAGACTGATTGTTAGGTGGGACGATCTCCCTTCACAACACACTGCAGAATAACTCACTGGGAGATGTTCAGAATATGCTGAAAAAATTGGTGTAATGCACAGAAAACGACCTGGAAATTCTGAAGACGAGTTTACCAGTAATATATCTACAGTGATATAAGATATTTGCGTAGTTTGGGGACACAACATTCTTGCACAGAACTGGTCTTTTAATCGTTTTTCCAACAGACCCATGAACACATCTAGAACAAACTTAGTCCTAAAATGCATAGTTTGTGTTATATACTGTATATATATATCCATATCCAACAGTAGAAGGGATCAGGCACATGTTCTTGAAAGTGTCACTCTGGTATCCATCTGTCAAACCTTCAAATTGATGACACCCCTCTCCTAACAGCTCAAGTTCCACACCTTTGTAAGAATACCTGTCTATTCATAATCCCATTCTGTCTTGTGAATATTTGAGCAAAATATATCTCTAAAAATAATTGTGAATAAGTAAAGTATCCCCACTACATATGACATAAGTTCTCATAAGGGATTGGAGCATTGTGATATGCATGTACGTTGTATTATCTTTAGAGTGATTGGGATGATTGTAGCAAATGATGGATATACAGTAAAACCTTGGTTTGAGAGTAACTTGGTTTAAAAGCGCTTTGCAAGACAAGCAAAATTTTCAAATAAATTTTGACTTGATATACAAGCAATGTCTTAATATACAAGTAGCCTCAAGTCACAGCTGAGTATAAAAGAGAAGAGAGGCGCCTCTAAGTGTAGCAATATGATTAAATTTAATGAAGGTACATCATTTAGCAATTCACATGGTTGATGATTGGAACAGGCACATCTAAGGATGCAGGCATCCAGGCTAAAGCTGTCCACATAGACCATCCTCCGCACCGCCATCTACGTCATCCCTTCCATGCTGCCCCCTCGCTTTCAGATCGCTTTACTCCAGGGTGGTCTTCCCGGTCTGGATTACAGACTGGCAGCCGGCGGTGCAGAAGATAGTCTATGTGGACAGCTTTACCCCGGATGCCTGCATACTTAGATGTGCCTGTTTTATTCATCAACCATGTGAGTTGCTAAATGTTGTACCTTCATTAAATGTAATCATATTGCTACACTTAGAGGCGCCTCTCTTCTCTTTGATACTCTGTAGCTCCTGCTGGATTTTGCTTCTAATCCCCTCGTGGAAGCGGCTATTTGTGGATGGACATTTTATGGTTACATTACCATAGCGCAAGGCTATAATCATTTTATATGGACTATAAACTGAAGGACTTATGAATAAATGGTTGTGGAATGAATAATCTGAGTTTCCATTATTTCTTATGGGGAAATTTGCTTTGATATAAGAGAGCTTTGGATTACAAGCATGTTTCCGGAACGAATTATGCTCGCAATCCAAGGTTTTACTGTACTTGTATATTTACAAAAAAAGTCTCCAAAAATCTGGTGAAATTACCATAGAAGATAGATATATTTTACTACATGAAAAATCATGATAAATCACCCGTGCCAGGAGACAAATATATATACTAGATCAGGGCTCAAAATTTCAAGTCATGAGCTACTAGCCAGGCCTTAAGAGTTACTCGCCACTTGTTGCCCCACCCAAACCCTACCCTGCTCTGTCCCTAAACACGCCCTCGCCAAAGTGACCACAGCATGCCCCCTTTCTATGCAGAGTGCCCACAGCGTGTCCCCTCAAATGCAGAATGCCCACAGCTTGCCCCCTTAAATGCAGAGTGACCACATCGTGCCCCCTTTCAATGCAGAGTGACCACAGCGTGCCCCCTTTCAATGCAGAGTTCCCAAAGCATGCCCCCTTAAATGCAGAGTGCCCACAGCATGCCTCCTTAAATGCAGAGTGCCCACAACATGCCCCCTTAAATGCAGAGTGCCCACAGCGTGCCCTCTTAATTGTAGAGTGTCCACAGCGTGCCCCCTTAAATGTAGAGTGCCCACAGCGTGCCCCCTTAAATGTAGAGTGCCCACAGTGTGCCCCCTTAAATGTAGAGTGACCACAGCGTGCCCCCTTAAATGTAGAGTGCACACAGTGTGCCCCATTAAATGTAGAGTGACCACCACAGCGTGCCCCCTTAAATGTAGAGTGCCCACAGCGTTCCCCCTTCAATGTAGAGTGACCACAGCGTGCCCCCTTAAATGCAGAGTTAGCACAGCGTGCAGAGAGACCAGCGTTCACTTACCTGATGCAGCGGTGGCTTCTCCTAATCCTCCGCATCTCCCAAGTCCTCCTCCTCCTCCTTGGCCAATGGCAATTGTTCGCCTTTTGGCCAATCAGGAAACGGGTCTCGGACCCACTTCCTGATTGGCCAGGAGGAGGATCAGGAGGAGGATCTGTGGGACAATAGCGAATGTTCATTCGCTGTTGTCACACAATGGGTGGGCTCAGAACGCACTGCTCTGCGCCCCGGGTCCACCGTTTTTTGAAGAACAATGCACTCACTACAATGCAGGCTGCGCTGTGAACGGTGGCGGCGGTGGTAGGCACTACATTCCTCATACAGCACAGCCCTTACTCACCATCCTCATCATTCCACTCGCAAAATGCGAGCAGGCGAGTGGAATTTTTGAGGGCTGTACTAGATGTTGATACAACTAAAGATAAGGATTTAAGTGTATCTGTTAAAAAATATATAAATGTAAGCAGCTGCTGTGGCCCGGCCTGCTAAAGCCAAATGTAGTACAATTCCCAGCCAATTTCCTGGATATGGGTCCCCCTGGGTCACCGGGTGCAACAAAAGTACCTTTGTGCATGTTTCTCCAAGTGTAAGCACTGAGACAATGACCAGTCCAGTATCTTTGGGTTTTTGTATTTATTTTGTAACTTGGATAGGAGAAGGAATGAGTGGGATACTCCTTTGTCTCAACTATGTACAACTTGGCGGAGACACTTGAAAAATGCTGATTGACGCTGACTTGACGCTGGCAGGATGCCGGTCAACGATGGTTAACGCTGGTCAATGCTGGCCTGATGACTGTTAATGCTGAACTGACTTGTGACTGCTTTTCTGCAATAAGAAGTCCTCTTTAAGCTCCCTTAGGCACTCCTTGCCAAGGTAGCTATCTGTATACACTGCAGCGCTGCTGAACACTTCAGGGCCCACACTGGCGCCTCCTTTCTCTCACTTCTCTTCAGGGTTTAGACACAGGCACCCCCTTTCTCTAAACCTCTCTACTGGTTAGCTGGCTCCCGGATCTCTTTGACCTTCTGGAGTGGTCCCATATCCTCGGCAGACCCCTTGGCAGTTTCGAGTCCTCACGATACTGTTTTTCCTGGAAACTTCTGCCCAGCAGCTCCACTCGGTCCACAGCACTCTGGATCCCTTTCTGCAGCCCAGCTCAACCTCCGGTCCTCTAGGCCAAACGCCCAGGACACACTTGCTTCCTCTGACAGGAGGAGTGACAGCCTCCTGGGACTTTACTTCCCGCCAAAGGCACTCTGTCATGTGCTCCCCTCAGACTTATACCCCATCCCAGGGAGCATTGCGGCAGACTCCGCCCTCTGGGGTAGATACAAGCCCTGGTGCGCTATTAGCTAGGTTTCCTCCACTGTCCAATAAGAGCCCTCATTGGACACAATGGGGAGACTCCCCAGACTCAACAGACACACCTGGAAACACATGACAGCCTAGCTAAATGATCAGGCCCCCCGATAAGCAGACAGGGCCACAATATACTTTTCCTAACACCTACCTAGGAGGGTGCTACATCCACCCCCCCACCAAAAATGAGTCATGTCCCCATTGGCTCTGAGGCAGCTGCCTCCTACAATAATCTGCCAAAAACAAAAAAAGAACAGGAGTATCCCACAAACTCGGAAAGGGGGAAAAGGAAGAGAAACAAATATACAAATAATTTATGTGAAAAATGTATATAGATATACATCTCTATACTGTACACATATACAAATTATTTAAATATGAAATGATGCACCCCCCACCAAACAAACTCCTTTTCGTGGGGATTAAGCAAATATACATGTCCTGACTATTTGCCTCTACTGTGCGCCCACCTGTAGAGAGAATGGAAAGTTAGTCACATTTTAGTCAAATCTGTAACATGACTATCTACCTTGACAGTTGAGTGAGAAGACTCTCCCCAGGGGCGACCTTCTCACTTCAGGCCCTGACTCCTCTGCTACTCAGTGGTTGACACGTCAAGTCCAACCTTCCCCATTTCTCCTGAGGGAAACTGTGCCCTACCACTGACTACCTATGCAGAGTCCTTGGAGAAGACCACTACAGCATCTGCCTGCTGTCTCTCACGACACTTCGCCACTATGGGCCAATAGATAAAAGTGCCAGATGACAGAAACCCATGTCCAAATAAGTGAGAACGTTTAACAATAAAAATTTGTGATCAAAAAGTCCAATGGCATAAATTAGTCCAAATCTGAGTTGTAAAGTAGGGAAAGAAGGAGTGATGTTGGTCCCAGAAGAAATGATGAACAGTGTATCATGCATGGAGAAAAACTCAACAGATAGAATAGATCCTCTCTTGCCTTATGGCAGGGGGATCACACAGGCTCAGGTGGTCTCTGTGACCAATGTGTCAGTGGCACCTGGATACGTCCTCACTCTGCTCCTTCCTCTCGTATCCCAGACAGATCAGTGGATTTATATATGGATGTAAAAAGAAAGACGAGATCCCCATAGTGAATTCCGTAAGGAAATGCTTTATTTAAAAAAACTTTGATACCGGCAATAAAAAGTATATGTCCTGGATATCTAAATGGCACTTGGTCCAAGTGTGAAAACCAACCCATGGACTCTGACATGGTAATGTCCCGAGGGTATGAGCAGAGGAACGCTGCACAAACAACCAGCGTGCGTTCCACCTGCTACTTCCGCCTCGCGACCACGTGACCGATGTGCGTACCAAATTGACGCGTTTAATCACAAGGTGTGACGTCTTCAGAAAATAAGAATTTTCTGACACATTATTTAATATTATTTAATAGTGTTAATATTACCCACTTAAGGACTGTCCCACATACATTTACTGCAGCAGGGCGGCCCCGTGCTCCTGCTGTGATTAGACCCGCTGATCGTTCGTAGGAGAGACAGAACAGCAGTCTGCCTATCAGAATAGTGCTACCTATCAGATTCTGCAATCAGAAGTGACGTTCGGACGAGAAGGACTAACTGCACATGTGCCATGCGTTCCAACATGGCCTCTATGCATTTCAATGTGACAGAACACGAAGCAGCAGTGGACATCTTCTTACACCCACGCAAGTCTTACATTTTTCTTTATTTTAGCAGTAAACTGAACTTATATACTGAAATAGACTATTTCCCAGCGACTGAGTGAAATAGTGTATTTCACTATATAATCAGTTCGTCACTGAGCAGCTCAGGTTGTACCAAGAGGGCCATCGCAACCTTCTACCTGTGTTTCTTGCTATACTTACTAGAATGCAAT
Source organism: Pelophylax lessonae (assembly GCF_965119305.1). Classification (NCBI taxonomy): domain Eukaryota; kingdom Metazoa; phylum Chordata; class Amphibia; order Anura; family Ranidae; genus Pelophylax; species Pelophylax lessonae. The sequence goes on from NC_138771.1 coordinate 274,058,796, forward strand.
AATAGTACAAATGTAACAATGTGATGCAGTATATAAGGTGAGTATATAGATATATATCTATTTATATACATATATATATATATATATAGATATATATAGATATATATCTATAAATACATATATATATATATATATATCTATATATATATATATATATATATATATATATATATAGATATCATAGGCGAGCGTGTAGGGGGTGTGCTAGGTGTACCTGGGCACACCCTAATCGCTGCTTGTAGTGCTGAATCCTCCTCCTGGCCAGGCTTCCCACCGTGTCCCCCCTCCTCGCAGTGCTGCTGGCTTCCCTCCTCTCTCCCGCTGCAGTTGATGTTTCACAATAGGTCATTTACTGGCCCCTTGCTTTTCTAAATGAATACAGTGAATGCACTCACTGTGTTCATTCATAGCTGAAGCATAGTAAACTGTGTTTATTATGCTTCCGTTTGTGAATAAACAGGAAGCCATTCAGCACAGAGCACTTCCCATTCATTCACTGTCCAGTGCAACTGCAGACAAAGCATTCGTGTTTAAGCTTTGGGGTGCACAACCTAATGCAATAGGCTGCACACACCTGATAGATCTATATTTACAGTGCCTTGAAAAAGTATTCATACCCTTTTGAGTTTTTCACATTTTGTCACGTTTCAACCAAAAATGTTAATTTATTTTATTGGGATTTTATGTCAAAACAAAGTGGTGCATAATTGTGAAGTGAATGAAAATTGATAAATGGTTTTCAACATTTTTTACAAATGAGAATCTGAAAAGTGTGGCGTGCATTTGTATTCAGCCCTCCTGAGTCAAACCAGAGAACCCCCTTTTGCTGCAATTACAGCTTCAAGTCTTTTTGGGTATGTCTCTGCCAGCTTTGCACTTCTAGACAGTGAAATTGTTGACCAATCTTCTTTGCAAAATTGCTCAAGCTCTGTCAGATTGGATGGAGAGCATCTGTGAACAGCAATTTTTAAGGCTTGCCACAGATTCTCAATTGGATTTAGGTCTGGACTTTGACTGGGCCATTCTAACACATGGAAATGCTTTGATTTAAACCATTCCATTCCAACATAGCTCTGGCTGTATGTTTAGGGTTGTTGTCCTGCTGAAAAGTGAACCTCCGCCCCAGTCTTAAGTCTTAAGACTCTAACAGATTTTCTTCTAATATTGCCCTGTATTTGGCTTCATTCATCTTCCCATTAACTCTGTCCAGCTGTCCCTGCTGAAGAAAAGCATCCCACCAACATGATGCTGCCACCACCATGTTTCACAGTGGGGATGGTGTTTTCAGGGTGATGTGCAGTATTAATTTTCTGCCACACATAGCATTTTGCTTTTAGGCCAAAAAGTTCAATTTTGGTCTTCTCTGACCAGAGCACCTTCTTCCACATGTGTCCCCCACATGGCTTTTGCAAACTGCAAACGGGACTTCTTATGGATTTCTTTCAACAATGGCTTTCTTCTTGCCACTCTTCCATAAAGGCCAGATTTGTGGAGTGCATGACTAATATTTGGACAGATTCTCCCACCTGAGCTGTGGATCTCTGTATGTATATATATATATATATATATATATATATATGTATTTTTTTTTCTACACGCTCTCCGCATTTGATGTTTGTAAGTTTCTTTCTTTATTGATTTTAAATAAAATATATGGTTTTACGATATGGGGTATATTTTTACTTTTACACATGTGACCTGGTGATTGATGCCCATACTGTGAGTCTTGAACCCAATACTTTGGAGGTCCATTGAGTTTTCTTCATACTGGATTGCTGGAGCATCTGAGACCCTTGGTGAATTCATTCCATTTGGCGTTTTATATAACAATATCTGGTAAGCAGTTTGCAGCTTCAGGTGGTGGTCACTGTTCTTAATAGGGTAAAGTCTGGTTTATATCTGGATTGTCCATTCATTCTTTCACTCTGCAATTATATGTTTACTTCTGGTAAGCAGTTTGTACTATTGGTGGTGGTCACTATTCTTTGAGTGGAATATAGTGCTTGAATCATCCAATATCAACTTTTGACGATTTATTTTATTTATTCTGGTAAGCAGTTGGTACATTTGGTGGTGGTCACTATACTATGGTGGAATTTGGTCTGGTATTGGACATCTGCAGGGCTTTTTTTCAGCTGGAACTTGGTGGAACACCTTTGGCTCAGGCCCTCTGCTCCCTGCTCATCACTATCACTTGTAAACACAGGGTCGTGGTTGAGTTCCTGCACCTTTTTTCTGAGAAAAAAAGCCCTGGACATCTGTCACTATCTGGATCTTTCACAGTTTGTGTGATTTACTTTCACGTATAAACACTCTGCACACTCCATAGTTCTTCTCCTTCGTTCCTATACGATATATATCAGTATTACGCTATGGGATCCTATATCTTTTTTCCTATGTACATAATGTCATGTCGGCTGAGGCTACTGTATGGTCCAGGATTTCTTAATATAGTGGAGCACTGTCCCACAGGAGCGATATCCTACGGAGGTCTCTGGTGTGAAACCCCCAGAATGGGCACAATATTCAATACACTCTGGTAAGCAGTTTGCACTACTAGTGGAGGTCCAACTACATCTAGCAAATCCTGCGAATTTACCTTTGTGGAATATATCTGAATAGAGACTCTATGGACTTTATTATATATAATTTTTTCTTTTAATATCATCATCTGTTATATACGTGTTGTCATAGCACTGTTTCAGCAGCTTGTTTTATTTTATTTTATATATATATATATATATATATATATAATGTACAAAGTAAAAAGAAAAGTAATGCATGCAAAAACTGCGCAGTTTAGTCTGCACAGGCTTCCATAACCCTTGGACACTAGTACGCATATTCTGAGCTTCAATAAATTATATTACAGTTTAATTACCATATTTTATCTTAATAAATGCTTCAGACCCAGGCGATACTAAATAAAAAAGGATAACTGGAACTAGCTGAGCTGACATGAAAATCTTCCTGTAACTGTCACAAACAAATAATATGTTTAACAGAAGAAAAGAATGAAATTCTGTAAGTTTTTGCATTAAATGTTTCTAACAAGATTTTAGCCAATAGCTAATATTAATATTAAAAAGAAAAAACTTTATAAATGTAGGTCCCAGATTACTTGCTGTACATGAAATATTAGAAAAATTCACTAACAGCATAATGTGTACCACTTAATGATCTGTACACTGTAATAAGGAAACAGAGAGTAACTTTTGACATACCAACGTGAACTTTACAAAGTCATGCAGGCCAGGGGCAGGACTACCAGGGTCGCAAAGGTCACACTGACTACCAGGGTCGCAAAGGTCACACTGACGACTGGGCCTTGGCATTCCGCCACTGTCAGGGGCCCCAGCAGGGATGCTGGTTGCAGGGCTCTGAGCTGAGAGTGTCTTTCTCATACAGCCTAGAGCCTGCACTGCCAGTTCCCCCTTCCTCCTCCCTTGCACGAATGGGAGAGGAGAGAGACGATCTGCTCCTTCTCCTCCTGCCCCTCTCCACTTGTGTGCACCGTGGGAAGTATTAAGCTAAGCAGCTGAATAGGATAATTCAGCTCCTGGGCTTCACATTTCCCACGGTGCACACACAAGAGGAGGCGAGCAGGAGGAGAAGGAGCAGATCCATGCAATGGAGGAGGGAGGGGGACTGTCAATGCACTCTAGGCTTTTAAGAGAGATGCTCTCAGCTCAGAGTCCTGCTTAGGTGGCACTGATAGGCAGCACTAATAGGCAGTACTGATTGATGGCACTGATAGACAGTACAGATGGGTGGCACTGATAGGTGGCACTGATGGAAAGCATTGATAGCCTGCCGGGATGGGCAGCACTGATAGGTGGCATTGATGAGCACTGATAGGAGGCACTGACAGGCTGCACTGAGGGGCATTAATGGGGCTTCCCTGATTATAAGTGTAAACAATGTACTTGAACAATGAAATGAGTGTTGGCCGCACTTCTCATAGGACACAATCAAAATGTATTATATAGTAAAATCCAGTACAGATGTTACAGGTATATAGCAGGGGACAAAAGGAGAACGTAATTTCGCACGACTATGCGCGCTTTGTCAAAACCGTAAACAACGTACTGACAGTCTTGCTGGTTAACGGCTCTCCTTTACTCACACAGATACAGCATGGGAGGAAAGGATTGCTCAACTGATCACATGGTAAATGGCTGCTGTGTATGGCCCGTTACAGTGATTAGCTGACATGGCTCCACATATCATCACTGACAGTGGGAACTTCACACTGGACCTCATGCATCTTGGATTCTGTGCCTCTCCACTCTTCCTCCAGACTCTGGGACCTTGATTTCCAAATGAAATACAACATTTTCCACAGTCCATGATGATTGGGGGAGCCATGTCATCTGCTGGTGTGGATCTACTGTGTATTATCAAGTCCAAAGTCAGCGCAGCCCTCTATCAGGAAATTCTAGAGCACTTCATAATTATCCCTTCTGACCAGCTTTATGGAGATGATGATTTAATTTGCCAGCTGGACTTGGCACCTGCCCACACTGCCCAAACCTGGTTTAATGATCATGGTATCATTGTGCTTGATTGGCCATCAAAATCGCCTGTCCTAAACCCCATAGAGAATCTGTTGGGTATTGTCAAGAGTAAGATGAGACATACCAGACCCAAAAATGCAGATGAGCTAAAAAGAAACCTGGGCTTCCATAACACCTCAGCAGTGCCACAAGCTGATCACCTCCATGCCACGCCGCATTGATACAGTAATTCATGCAAAAGGAGCCCCGACCGAGTATTGAGTGCATACTATACTGTACATGGACATATTTTTCAGTAAGCCAACATTTCTGTATTAAAATCCTTTTTTTATTGGTCTTAGATAATATTCTAATTTTCTGAGATACTGAATGTTGGGTTTTTACTATCATCAAAAGTAAAAGAAAGAAAGGCTTGAAATATATTACTCTGTGTGTAACGCATCAATATAAAATATATGAGTTTCACTTTTTGAATTTAATTACTGAAAGAAAATTACTTTTTGATGATATTCTAATTTTTTTGAGATGCACCTGTAAATGTTATCCAGTTAGGGTTTATATTTACTTTAAAAAGAGCAGGCAATGCCAACCTAAAGCTTCTTGAGCAAGCAAGATACTTTTTTAAATTAAAACAAGCACAGACTCAAGTTACCTGAACTGAATTTAATTGCTCTTGAGAAGAAGCAATTAAAAGGGAATATTGTGCATAAATTAAACTCAGTTGATAGCTGTTCAGTGGGTTGTTTACATAATAAGCAGTGAAAATATGAATTGGCCTTCCTACAAAGCTGATTCTAACTCTTGCTTAAAACATCACTAAATGTGTTCCTAAAAGTACAAAATATAAATGGATACTTATAGTTATCAAATGTAACACTGTGGAATGTTCATCCAGGGAAGTGTTCAATTGTCTTTGAGGATCAGAAAGGAATCTGAGTACATTGGTCCACACTTTAAAAAGGTGCATTCAACTATAGGTTTTGGGTTCTAACAATGCAAGGTGTGTTTTTTTCTTTTATTTTGGTTGAATTGGATGGACTTCTGTCTGTTTTAGTATATAAGAAGGACAGTTAAGAAGCAGAGAGGAGAAAGGTGGATGAAACCGGGGGAGGAGAAGCATAGAGAAAAAGAAGTGATCAGCATTTGGAAGGAGAACAAGTGAGTAATGTGTGTGTGTGATTGAATTATAAGCCTGACGTGTGACCCAACCCCCCCCCCCCCCAAGTGAGTGATGCTGATGTATGTCGATGATATGACACTGATGCATGATGCTAACATGTGACAATGAGGAGTTAGGAGGACAACCGTACGTTGTAGTAAGTGTAACTATAAGTGACTAATATGGAGAGAATAACTGATGGGGACCAGCAACCAAACCATTGAGCACAAAAGAGGAATACTTATGACTAAGGTCTGGAAGACAATGGACCAAGGTTTGTAAGACTACTAAGGCTGACTATGAACTAAAAGTCACATTAGGGATAAGGGCATCAGATTAAGAGGATGAGTGAAACTGTCCAAGTTTTGGGTACTTTAACGTAGTGGTGGGCTTAAGCACAGTATGGCCATATGGTGTGACCAAATCCCCATATTTACTGTATAAGAGCAGGTGTTTTTAATTAGCCTTGCAAAATTTGAAAACCAATTTCTTTCTGTGTATGTGTGCGCTATTATATTGTTCAATTTGTATATTGGTCTTTTAGCAGCACAAACCTGAGAATTGTGCGTTTTAGGGTGTGCCCCCCAATATCTTTTTTGTTTCATATATAGTCCTGACCAGACTTATGGGCGGAGCACCCCACTCTCCCACACCAAAACCTCATTAACATGGTCCACCTGTGAGTAGTTCCAGGACGTGTCCCTTCATTGCAGTTTCAGCATAGGAGTCTGCAGCCTGCAAACTTTTCCCATGACAGGAGTGAGTAATGCCCTATGGTTTTGAGAAGTGGGATTATCTTCTCTATGAATAGTGTAGGACCCACTGAGAATGGTGTATTTTGATGTAGTGGTGGGCTTAAGCACAGTATGGCCATATGGTGTGACCAAATCCCTATATTTACTGTATAAGAGCAGGTGTTTTTAAATAGCCTTGCAAAATTTGAAAAACATTTTTTTTCTGTGTATGAGTGCGCTATTATATTGTTCAATTTGTATATTGGTCTTTTAGCAGCACCAACCTGAGAATTGTGCGTGTTAGGGTGTGCCCCCCCCCCCCATATCTTTTTTGAATTATAAGCCTGACGTGTGACCCAAACCACCCCCCCCCCCCCCCCAAGTGAGTGATGCTGATGTACGTCGATGATATGACACTGATGCATGATGCTAACATGTGACAATGAGGAGTTATGATAACATATAAAAATGCAAAATAAAGTACAGATTTGAATGTGAATGAAGTTAGGAGGACAACCGTACGTTGTAAGTGTAACTATAAGTGACTAATATGGAGAGAATAACTGATGGGGACCAGCAACCAAACCATTGAGCACAAAAGAGGAATACTTCTGACTAAGGTCTGGAAGACAATGGACCAAGGTTTGTAAGACTACTAAGGCTGACTACGAACTAAAAGTCACACAAGGAATAAGGGGATCACATTAAGAGGATGAGTGAAACTGACCAAGTTTTGGTGGAACAGTGAAAAAGAATTGGAGGATAACTCGAAGGGCAACCTAGGTCTAAAGTAGTTATGTGGAGAATACTGAGTTATAAACCAAAAAGGGCACTGTACATATGAGATGGGCTCAGCTACAGTGTCTCTGAATATGCCTTTTCTCTGCAGCTTATGGAAAACACGAGAAGCCTTCTAGAGATTGGAATTCTTTCAGTCCATGTGTGCAGGTTTAAAATGGACAAAATAACAAAGCACAATCAAATGATGAAACTGTAACTGTCTTCATGCATATACACAATGCGTTATTAAACATTAAACTTATAAATTGCCTTTTTATTTTTTTATTTTTTTCCAAGCCTTTTTAATGATCAGTAATAAGAATAACACCTAAATAACGCTTTAGTGAATTAACCCGATTGAGGAGGAGTACCAAGTATAAACAATGTTTAAAAACCAAATAATACCACGCTAAAAAGTCATAAGAGAGCAGCCAGCACAGCAGAAGACAGTCTGTATACAAAATTATAACAAAATGTGCGGCACTTGTGTATCCTAGATAACTCTAGCGAACAAATAAATGTGTATAGAAAATAGTGAATTAAAATGATCAATATCTCTTATCTAAACAAAGGTAAAAAAATATATACCTCTTTTTTAATGAAGAACAACACTGAAGAAATGACACCGTTACAATGTAAAGTAGTGAGTGTACAGCTTGTATAATAGTAAAAAATTTGCTGTCCCCACAAAATAACTCATCACACAGCCATTAATGTCTAAAACACGGGCAACAAAAGTGAGTACACCCCAACGTGAAAACGTCCAATTAGCCATTTTCCCTCCCCGGTCTCAGAGGTGAAGAGGGAGCAGGTGTGTTAAGTTTGATGTTATCGCTCTCACTCTCTTATTTGGTTCAGATGTTGTCAAGTGTGTGTGGCGGCAACCAGGTGAGGAGTACAAAGACAAGTGTGCCTTGCCTACAGTCAAGCATGGTGGTGGGAGTGTCATGGTCTGGGGCTGCATGAGTGCACTGGGGAGCTACAGTCCATTGAGGGAACCATGAATGCCAACATGTACTGTGACATACTGAAGCAGAGCATAATCCCCTCCCTTCGGATACTGGGCCGCAGGGCAGTATTCCAACATGATAATGACCCCAAATATACCTCCAAAACGACCACTGCCTTGCTAAAGAAGCTGAGGGTAAAGGTGATGGACTGGCCAAGCATGTCTCCAGACCTAAACCCTATTAAGCATCTGTGGGGCATCCTCAAACATAAGGTTGAGGAACGCAAGGTCTCCAACATCCACCAGCTCCGTGATGTCATCATGGAGGAGTGGAAGAGGACTCCAATGGCAACCTGTGAAGCTCTGGTGAACGCCATGCCCATGAGGGTTAAGGCAGTGCTGGAAAATAATGGTGGCCACACAAAATATTAACACTTTGGGCCCAATTTGTACATGTTCACTTAGGGGTGACTTACTCACTTTTGTTGCCAGCAGTTTAGACATTATTGGCTGTGTGTTGAGGGGACAGCAAATTAACACTGTTATACAAGCTGTACACTCCCTACTTTACATTGTAGCAAAGTGTCATTTCTTCAGTGTTGTCACATGAAAAGGTGTAATAAAATGGTGAAAAAAAGTTCCACAAATCACAAAGTCTAGACTCATGTGAAAACGTGAATCTTCGATTAGTGATCCAGGTAAATGTTAAGTAACACTATGAATAAATCAACCACTACCAAGATCAAGGAGGCTTATCAAAACAAACGGACCCAGTTTAGCATACGCCTATTGGGTCAATAGAGGCAGTGGTGTACAGTCAATTCGGAAAGCAGTGGCAGCTGGTGCGTTATCCCTATCCATGCGTCCGACCCCCTAATCTATATGCGGGGCGCCGGACGCATTGAGTTCAATAGGGGTTTTTTTTAATCACCTGATTAGAGCCAGAGGCTCTAATAGGCTTCAGAAAAGGGTGGACCCGGGGCACAGAGCAGTGCGCCCCGAGCCCACCCATTGTCACACGGATCCTCCTCCTGGCCAATCAGGAAGCGGGTCCAAGACCTGTGTGGGGGATGGGATGCTCTACCTCAGAAGTCTGGTCAGACCGAATACATAATAAACAAGCAAAAAATTGGGGGAGCAAACCCTGAACATGTATATCTAAAGCCGGTGCAGCTATGGACCAAGCAGCAATGTCTCCATATTTGATAGTCATTTCTTTTGCATGTGTGCGCTATTCTTTTTTAATATACATGTTGCTTGGTCCATAGCTGCACCGGCTTTAGATATACATGTTCAGGGTTTGCTCCCCCAATTTTTTGCTTGTTTATTATGTATTCGGTCTGACCAGACTTCTGAGGTTGAGCATCCCATCCCCCACACACACCTGTACTCTATCGATGTCCACTATCAAGTAGATATAGGAGGAGTCCCCTGTAGTGCATTAGCACATCTTTCCCAGCAAGGAGTGTTGTCTCCAAGGGTTAGAGAGGCTGGATTCACCCCTTTTTTATGGATAGTGTAGGACCCACTGATAATGGGGTACTTTGACGCAGTGGTGGGCTTGAGCACGATATGGCCATATGGTGGGACTAAATCCCCATTTTTATTTATGGATTGTCTCCATATTTGATAGTAATTTCTTTTGCATGTGTGCGCTATTCTTTTTTAATATACATGTTGCTTGGTCCATAGCTGCACCGGCTTTAGATATACATGTTCAGGGTTTGCTCCCCCAATTTTTTGCTTGTTTATTATGTATTCGGTCCGACCAGACTTCTGAGGTTGAGCATCCCATCCCCCACACACACCTGTACTCTATCAGTGTCCACTATCAAGTAGATATAGGAGGAGTCCCCTGTAGTGCATTAGCACATCTTTCCCAGCAAGGAGTGTTGTCTCCAAGGGTTAGAGAGGCTGGATTCACCCCTTTTTTATGGATAGTGTAGGACCCACTGATAATGGGGTACTTTGACGCAGTGGTGGGCTTGAGCACGATATGGCCATATGGTGGGACTAAATCCCCATTTTTATTTATGGATTGTCTCCATATTTGATAGTCATTTCTTTTGCATGTGTGCGCTATTCTTTTTTAATATACATGTTCAGGGTTTGCTCCCCCAATTTTTTGCTTGTTTATTATGTATTCGGTCTGACCAGACTTCTGAGGTTGAGCATCCCATCCCCCACACACACCTGTACTCTATCGGTGTCCACTATCAAGTAGATATAGGAGGAGTCCCCTGTAGTGCATTAGCACATCTTTCCCAGCAAGGAGTGTTGTCTCCAAGGGTTAGAGAGGCTGGATTCACCCCTTTTTTATGGATAGTGTAGGACCCACTGATAATGGGGTACTTTGACGCAGTGGTGGGCTTGAGCACGATATGGCCATATGGTGGGACTAAATCCCCATTTTTATTTATGGATTGTCTCCATATTTGATAGTCATTTCTTTTGCATGTGTGCGCTATTCTTTTTTAATATATAAGTATTCTCAGCCTTTGCCCAATACTTTGTTGAAGCACCTTTGGCACCGAATACAGCCTCAAGTCTTTTTGAGTATGATGCTACAAGCTTGGCACACATATTTTTGGGCAGTTTTTCCCATTCTTTTTTGCAGGACTTCTCAACCTCCATCAGATTGGATGGGGGGCATGATCCCCTCCCCTCCCTTCAGAGACTAGGCCGCAGGGCAGTATTCCAACATAACATCCCGTAACACACCTCCAAGATGACCACTGCCTTGCTAAAGAAGCAATTATTCCAATAGACCACCTGTTTATACACATAACAGGTACTCTCCATGGAGAGAAACAGGTGCTGATGGTCAACATCGATACATGGAAAGAGATTATGACAGTCATGACCATCCTCCTTACAACCATAACCAACCTAATCCAAATTCCCATAAAAATCTGTTTTTTCCCATGGACATTCTGGGACAGAAAAGGGGTCCAGAACCAAGAAAGGCTTGGGGGGGGGGGTGTAGAGTTCAAAGGAAAAATAAGGAGAACCTAATAGGTCAGGGAGTTTTAAATCTCAGCACTAAAGAATTTAATTTGGAAGAGAAAATGATTTTGGACAACGGTCTTAAATTTGCCCCACCTAAAAAGTTGAACACATTTAACACCTTTATAGATATACACAAATATATCAGGAAAGTAAATATTCAATGTTATTTGATTTCCAATCCTTATAGGAATGATTCAAGGATTATGACATCTAGGACAGTTCATTCTGGCCTGTCTAACCCTTCCTTATTCAACCCACCAGGCCAAATTGTCCTTGCGATTAATGTCTTTAGAGATCTAGTCATCAATGATTTAGATAAATTACCCACCAAAAAAACCTACAGTCAATCCAGAATCAATGTGGGTTTAAAGTCCCTTTGTGAGAGCAAAGACTTGGTCATCCATCCTGCTGATAAGGGGGGTGGAATTGTAATTTTAAATAAGGCATATTATCTCAAAGAAATGAATAGAATTTTAAGCAACCAGGACATCTACAAAGAATTACCTAGTAATCCTACCTCCATATATAAAAAAGACATTTTGTAAAACTTATCGAGAAATGCTTTCTCTTTTCTGTCTTTAAAACCTATCTATTGCTAGTACTAACCTGACGAAATGCGTAGAGCGTAATCACGCCATTTCCGCTACCTTGGAACGCACATCGAGCGGTTGGACCGCATAGCATTCTGGAAGCATACCGCAAACGAGGAAGTTGCGGTCCCTATACCATTGCATGCTCGTTTTACCTGCTTTTAATGTGAGTACCGTTTCTTATTTAATAAAAAAGTAATTTTACAATACTTCACTATATGAGACTCTTCTTCTTGTGCATGATCTGGAACTTGCCATAAATAAATGATGGGATGTGGATAATACATGAGGCTGTATCGATTACATTGAATATACCATATACATGAGAGAGATGACCCATTAGAATCACTGAGGATACCGGCATTCAGGCCCTGTTGGCAGAGGGAACCCCTTATAACATCACGCTGGTTACCCCTGTAGGGGTACTGATCTCTGGTGAGTGCAGGCACAATTGAGAGGGGAGCACTAGTTTCCTCACCCAGCACGCTGCTTTTGGATCATTCCGAGATTCACCCATCAACGTACTTTTGGAATTTAACTCACCATACAATCACCTTATGGACTTATACTGCTAGTGCTAGCCATTTATATTTCATTAGTCACTTTATCTCACTCTGTTGACCGCCCCATATTGCAAGATCTTTGCAGATATACTGGGCTGGGCTGCACCAAGTCACTTTAACCACTTAAGCCCCAGAAGATCTTACCCCCTTCCTGACCAAGGCCTATTTTGCGATTCGGCACTGCGTGACTTTAACGGACAATTGCGCGGTCGTGCAATGCTGTACCTAAACAAATTTTACGTCCTTTTTTTCCCACAAACAGAGCTTTCTTTTGGTGGTATTTGATCACCTGTGCGATTTTTTGATCATGCGCTATAAACAATAAAAGAGTGTCAATTTTGCAAAAATCACAATATTTTTCACATTTTTTTATATGAAATTCCCCCCAAAGAAAATGTAAAAATGAAAATTTTTTAACATTTTAGGCCAAAAAATCGCAAAAAGTGTATTTTGATTGGTTTGCGCAAAAGTTATTAAGTTTACTAACTAAGGGAAAGATTTTTGTCATTTTTGTTGTTTTTTTTTTTTAACGAGTAATGGCGACGATCTGCGATTTTTTTCTTGCGGGACTGCGACATTGCGGCGGACAGATCGGACCCTTGACTGACATTTTTGACACTTTTGGGGTAACCAGTGACATTACTACAGTAATCAGTGCTATACATATGCACTGTTACTGTAAAAAAATGACACTGGCAGTGAAGGGGTTAACTTTTTTTGAGAGGGAGGGGTTAAGTGTGTCCCTAGGGGCGTGCTTCTAACTGTGATTGGATGTGGCTTGATGTGTAAGAACAGAGATCAACGGTCCTACATAGCAGAACTGTATGATCTCAATTCTTACACAGGGGAGAATGACAGGCGGCTGTGTTTACATTAGCCGTCTGCCTTTCTCCCGCTGTAACGGACAATCGCGAGTGCCCGGCGGACATCGGGCCTGCCGAGGGCACACGCGTGGGGGGGTCTGTGAGCGAGGGGAGCGCGCCTCCGGCGGCGCACGCTCGCTCCCTAGAGCCTCACAGGCTAGCGACGTAGACCTACGTCGCTTTCCCTGTGAGGGGCTGACTGCCGACATAAATTGTCGTTAGGCAGTCGGCAAGTGGTTAAATCAATTTATATTATAAATTTCTATATTTTTATATATATATATTGTCTATTTCTGTTACTCCTAATAAGCTATACCATTGGATCAACCAACACTGTGTCACTTTACTATATAATTATTTGGACACATCAAATTTGGTTTATTCACATGTTTTAGTGCTTATTTCACATACTAGTTTATATATTTGGTGAACACCTGTTGATGCACTGGATATTATTGAATAACTACACTTTTCACTTTCCACCAAGCACCTTATATCTATACTATTTTTATATGTACATTTTCCTTTGATTGCGTTATAACCAATACTTACCCATTGCTCACACCACGTATCATCACTTTATTTCACTTTTCAATTTATCTACTTATTGTATTTATTATATTTATTGTATTTATTGTGGTGTTAGAGACAGCAGTACGATCACCCTGTCTATTACGTTTGTAGTAGTACTCTTATTTATCTATTGAAAGGCAGCGCCATTCACCTCACTATTCCTTTATCCACTTATTGAATATAGCCCTACGGGCTGTATTTTGAGGTAGGCTGCAGCCTTAATTTATTCCATAAGCGTGGAATTTCCAACCTCTCATATCTAGTGCTACTTGCTTCCAGAATCCCCACAATGTATTACTTACCAAAAGTACATAAAGATCCATTACATCCCCCTGGACACCCTATTGTCAGTGGGATTGATTCTATCGCTTCTTGCAATTAGACCAGGGTTTCTCAACCATTGTCCCGTGGCACACTGGTGTGCTGTGAAGAGTCCCCAGGAGTGCCGCGGCAAAATGCCCCTCCTTAGCAGCCATCTGATCATAAAACATTGTTAGTCACTCAGGAGTGACAGAGGTGCCGGTCTGCTGTCTAAGTTCACTTCCTGCTGCCACAGGCGCTCGGGAAGCTGTCGGGGCTCCAGACCGTGTCTTGCCAATCAATGATATCATCAGTTGCTATGGTGGGCAGGTTGGGGATACAAAGGGCTTGCTGGGATGTGCGAGCCGTGGGTCCCAGAAGATGCTGGCTGGTGTGCTTTTGCCCAAGGGAGTGTGTGAAAAGAGGAGGAATAATGGAGGAGGCTACGTTAAGCTCCATGGAGGTACATGAATTATACAGGTCATTTACCTGGTAAATGGTTATTGCTTTTTTTTTTTTTTTTTTTTAACTGATTTAAGTATACATAAGATAGGTGAGGTTTAATTATGGTATTATTGATAATGGCAACTGCACTTCTTTTTTATATTGTATTCAGCTTGCACATCTGCTGCAGCTGTAGCGCAGGATAACCGCGGTTTTCACCTGTGTTTCCTGTGGTTTCCCATAGACTTCTATTATGTCCCTCATTTTTGGTGTGCTTTCAGAAAATGCACCAAAAATGTAGGACATAGTAGAAATTTATGAGAAACCACAGGAAACGCACATGAAAACCGCGGGTATCCTGCGCTACACCTGCACTGCGGCCAAACTGCAGCAGATGCGCAAGCAGAATACAATATAAAAAGAAAGAAATGTGCAAGTGGAATACAATGGAAAAAAAGCGTATTTACCTTTATCAATAATGCAGTAATTAAAATGCACAAATCTTAAGTATATTTATATTACATTAAAAAAAATAATAATAATAATAATAAACTGGTGATTGCTTTTTTCTTTTTCTTTTTTTTAATTGTTTGCTTTTAAAGGTAAAGGAGAGATTTGGGGTCTTTTTGACCCCAGATGTCTCTATAAAGAAGACCTGTCATCCTTATTTCTATTGCAAGGAATGTTTACATTCATTGTAATAGGAAAAAAAGTGATTAAAAAAAAAAAAATTACAAAAAAAGTAAAATAAATAAGACAAACAAAATGTAAGCGCACCCCCAGCCCTCTGCACTCGCACACAGAAGCAAATGGATACGTAAGTCGCACAAGCATATGTAAACAGTATTTACATCACACATGTGAGTTATCACCGCACATGTTAGAGCGAGAGCAATAATTCTAGCACTAGACCTCCACTTTAACTCTAAACAGGTAACCTGTAAAAGCGTTTAAAGTGTTGATTATGGAGATTTTCAAGCACCGTAGTTTGTCACCATTCCACGAGCGTGCGCAATTATAAACGGTGACATGTTAGGTATCTATGTACTCGGCGTGACATCATCTTTTATTTTTATTACACAAAAAAATGGGGTATATATTTTGTTTTGTTTCAATTCATTAAAGTGTATTTTTTCCAAAAATAAATGTGTTTGCAAAACCACTGTGCAAATACCATGTGTCATAAACAATTGCAACAATCTCCCCCTAGGGACTCTGCTAAATGCACAACTGTTACTTTCTACAGAGAAAGAACAAGTACAGACAGTGACTCAGGGCTGTGGACCAGGAGCTCTATGTTTGTCTCTCATCCATTCCTGCAAGAATAGAGCAGTTGTGTGGATCGTCCCTGACTCAAGTATCCCATTAATGTAAGTAACAATTAAATTTTTTCGAAATTTTGGGTTGATGTGCCTCGAGATTTTCCCAGATTTAAAAGGGTGCCTTGGTTGAAAAAAGGTTGAAGAACACTGAATTAGACTATTGGAAAATGTTTATATTTAGGGTAATTACATACTGGCAACAGTAGATGTAGCCTCTCTATATACTTGTATACCTCACCATCTTGGCATAGTGGCAGTTCAATTTTTTTTATCACGTGATGATTCAATATCCCATGTCCAACATAATTATATTATTGGGTTGTCAGAGTTTGCAACCGGACACAATTACTTTTGGTTTGATGGCAGATTCTATTTACAACAGAAGGGAGTGGCCATGGGGGCCAAGTTCGCACCCAGCTTGGCCAATTTATTCATGGTCAAGTGGGAGGAGGATGTTGTCTATTCCCAGAAGAGGTCCAATTTGGTGCTATGGGCAAGTTATATAGACAACATCCTCCTCCTATGGGATGGCAGTAACAAATTCCTTGAGGAATTTTTAGGTATTTTAAATATGAATAACAGAGGCATCTCACTAACATAGGTATCCAGTTGTGAGATGATTCATTTCCTGGATTTGGAAACTGAAATTAAAATACATAATCGGCAATTTAGGTTTAAGACATATTTTAAACCTACTGATGGTAATGGATTTATTCCTACCGACAGTTGTTACCATAAAACTTGGTTGTAGTCCATTCCTCGTAGTCAGTTTTTATGTCTACGAAGGAACTGTACTGAAACCCAGGATTTTAAACAGGCCCTAGTTTTAAAACAGAGAATTATAGACAAAGGATATGATCAAGTAATGTTGGATTTAGAAATACAGAGAACTCTTGAGGTTGACAGAAGTTCCCTTTTAGTTGACAAACCTCGCCAAAATAAAGAAGATACTTTCTTTACATCCTTTTCAGTCCAACATAGACAGATTAAACAAATTCTCAACAAACATTGGAATATTTTGAAAAGTGACCGAATATTAGGTCCCTTGCTGCCAGAGAAAGCTAAAATTATATATTGGGGGAGCTCCATCTCTTCAAAGCAAAATTGCCCCTAATATCATAAATCCAGTTAAATCTTTTTTCCAACAAATGGTTGGTTACTATCTTTGCAAAAGTGTAACACATTTTAACATAATCTTTGAGGTAAAGTTAGGACGCAACAATTTAAAATCTACCTCCAATAGGCGCAGTTATTGCATAAAACAAATTTTTACATGTACTACTAAGAATATAGTCTGTTTGTTGACATGTCCTTGTGGTAAACAATATGTAGGCAGAACCAGCCGTCCATTTACCATAAGGATTAATGAACAAATAGCCAATATCAAAAAAGGTTTGACCAACCATAGTGTACCCAAACACTACCGAAAATACCATAATCGCGATCCAAGGGGTACAGAATTTATCATTATTGACAAGTATGTTGCTCCTTGGAGGGGTGGAGCGAACACTAGGGGGGGTCTCACGTCTTGAGACATTTTGGATTTACGAGCTGCGTTCCTACTCTCCGTTCGGTATGAACGTAGAGTGGGATATCAATGATTGTATTAATAAAGCTTAGTTCTCTTTATATTTGTAAAAATAAATATAATTTTATTTTATTTTTATGTGTGGGGTATGATCTAAGAATAGCTTTTTATTTTGGATAAACTGGTATGTGACCCCAGTGGGACAGATCACCTGAAGTATTACCGTTCATTGGAGATGTTTTCATGCTTATATATATTTTTATATTTAAGTTAATTTCTATTTAATTTTTTCTATTTTTAATGTATATTAGTTTCATTCAATTAATACACCATTCAATTAATACACCAATTTGTCAAAAACTTGTCTTGGCCATCAGAGTTCACTTGGCATTGAGACAATGAGAGGAAGTGTGGGTATATTAGAGCCTCACACTCTTTAAGCAGCTTGACGCACCTCATATTGAAAGCGAGGCTTGGTACTGATGTATCAATGCCACTTCAGGCGACGTTTCCATGCGCACTTTATATCCAAACCAATGCTTGGCACCCACGCACCGACGCCATCTTTTCTGCCTATTACAGGAGAGACATGTCGTTACATCTATGTCCCACGCTGTTACAGGTTATTTGTCTAAATTGGGGTCTTCTTCCCTGTATTTACGCAATGACAATAATGGCCGCATACTCCAGATAATGTCCTGTTAGATGAACTGCATTGGTCAAGCTACTTTTGTGCCATTGCGTTCCATGTGGTCTACAAAATTGTATTGAAAGGACTTTTTTATCTATATAATTGTAGGTGTTTTTAATCTTCAATAAACTCCTTACTGTATGGTTTTACACTATGAGGAGGCTTTTTTGTCTTTTTCCTCTGGATTATTCATCTAATTGGAGAAGAATTTATCCATGCCTCATTGTGACTTATCGGTCCCCCTACTGAGCTGTCTCCATTGTTTGTGGAAGTAGAACCTTCAGGGGTGTGGAGAGCAAAGTGGAACGTGGTGTGAAAGATTGCAACTACCTTCTCCCCTCCCATACTAGATGTATATACACCACTGCCCCATAGCATAGGTATATGCTAAACTGGGTCCATTTGTTACAGGTAAGCCTCCTTGATGTTGGTGGTGGTTGAACAGTGTTGTGCAACACTCACCTGGATCACTTATCAAAGATTCATGTTTTCACATCATGGACTTTGTGATTTGTGGAACTTTTTTTCCTTCTCATTACTCCTAAATGTCACGGTACATTAAACATTACCTTTGTTTAGATAAGAGATATTGATTATTTCAATTATTCACTATTTTCTATACACATTTATTTGTTCACCAGAGTTATCTAGGATACACTAGCGCCACTTTTTTTGTTATAATAAACAATGTTTGACCCCTGGCCCTCCAGGCTCAATTGGGTTAAATCTTTAGGGGTTTACAGAGAGCATCTTTTTAATCTGTTTATTAAAATTTCCAGACAACAGTTCTACAAGGTTGTGGAAACAATTGACTGTTCTTAATTGAAATGTGTTATCGTAGTATTTATCTGAATGCCATTATTTTTATTTATGCCATTATTACATTATATTCTTCTACTGCCTATGGATGTTGCATTACATCTCCTTCCTGTAATTGGAAAATACTATATACTGTATAGGGACCTTATAATTAACTGCTCCTCTTATATTTACTTAATTTAATTCATTTTATGCATGGTGATTACTGCAGTAATTTGCAGCCTCATATATCTATTTCAAGTAATCTTGTTTTGATTACAGTAAATTAACCAATAAACTTGTTATTCTGAGGCTAGCAAAACATATAAAATCAGTTATGCTTATGAAACAAAAGACAATAGGATTACATTAGTGTGTAACAAAAAAAGATAAAAGCATATATTTCAAAGTACAGATTGAAGCTGCTGTATAATTGTCAGAAATATTTCAGAAAATACAACCTAATGACAAGGAACAACATTGTGCTATGGTGGATGATGCTATGATTTATAGATAGACTGAATGTTGCCCACAGAATGTGTTCTCTTTAGAAGGAGGTTTCTCTAAGATTCTGTTGAAACTGCCCAGGGTTGTTAATACCAAATAAACCTTCCTCCTAGGAGTTGAGCAACCCCTCCTAAACCCTATACTAGGGCAATCCTAACTAAGCAGAGTTACACCACCATAAGAGCTCAGCAGTGTGTAATATACCTTTTGTCATCTGCTGGCCAGCTTGTTAGGGCCCAACTCTCATGTCAGAGTGCTCAGGATAATGTCCCCTCAAGCACTGATAATAGCACTGGCTTTGTAATGCTTGCAGACAATATTGTTCCTCTTTGTTAACGTGTAGTGGGATTTGGCCAGCAATGGCCTCTCACCAACCCCTGTGGTAGCAGGTGACCTTCTTCTGTTTACTGTTGGCTGCACAACTGGACAGTGTCCATGGTGTCCTTCCCCTTAATCAGGCAGCA
Organism: Pelophylax lessonae; assembly: GCF_965119305.1. Lineage (NCBI taxonomy): Eukaryota > Metazoa > Chordata > Amphibia > Anura > Ranidae > Pelophylax > Pelophylax lessonae. Next base: position 274,078,587 of record NC_138771.1, read on the forward strand.
GGCTCTATCAGCATCTGTGATGTTATCCGCTGTTCCAGGATATCTGCCACCCCACCTCTCTCAGGTGCAGTGCTCCACATCTTCCACATTCCTTCTTCTCAGACAAGAAAAAATAACCCCCTACTTTTCCTCTCTGCTTAGAGCTCTAGTCCCTCTGCAATCTGTAGTTTCCTTTTTCTCAGTTTATAAAGTAACTTAGTCTGTTTAGAACTACTTTTCCCACCGTCCTCTGTTTTTTCCAGTATTCACAGGAATTTATGCAGTCCACAATCCTTTTCTGTTTGGTGGGTAGACCCAGACAGCTACACAATTTCTGTAATAACAGTCTCCAATTACAGCTGTGCCTGTTCCTATGCTAGCATAAGCAAGGATAGCAGTAGACACAATGAAACTAGAGATGCTCCTCTAGCTGTCAGGTGCAGACTGGGGCTACACTTCATTTAAAGGAAGTTCACCTTTTGAAAAACTAACAAAAGTGGTAAAAAAAAAATGTGCATTTATTATTTTTTGTTTTGGGAGCCTGTAAAGCATTGTATCAGTGATCAGCAGATCGCTAATGCCATGCAGGTCTCTTGCAGATCTGTCAATCTTTTGGCTTGCTCGTACCTTTTACAAGGAAGCCAATACATTCATAACATGGTAAATGTTACACCCTAAATATGGGTGTAACATGTACTGTACATGTTATGAAAGGTGAACTTATTTAACTTTTTTTTTTTCAACAACATTTTATTGAAAAGGATTTACATAAGCAGAGTAAGAAACTGTAGATAAACTTCAAGCATATAGGGGTACACATGCTGACATAGGGGTTGATTCACTAAAACTTTACAGTAAGTGCAAAATCTGGTGCAGCTGTGCATAGTAACTAATCAGCATCTAACTTCAGCTTGTTCAATTAAGCTTTGAAAAAGAGTTAGGGCTCTTTCACACGGGCGGTCAGTTTTTTTTGCCCGAACAGGTCCTTTTTTTTTTGCAACGGACACGGGTGACACTTGTGTCATCCGGTCCATATGTCCGTTTTTCATCCCATCCGTTTGCGGATGAAAAACGGACATAATGTATGTCTATGTAAATACGGATGTCAGCGGATGACACCACTGACATCCGTTTTTGCGTCTGTTCCGATTTTTGAACGGAAGAAAAAATAGGGTTCTCTTCCGTTCCAAAAAACTGAACTGAACAGAACGGACGAAAAACGGATGTCAGCGGATGATCATCCGCTGACATCCGTATTTACATAGACATACATTATGTCCGTTTTTCATCCGCAAACGGATGGGATGAAAAACGGACATACGGAACGCCCGTGTGAAAGAGCCCTAAAACAAATCCTAATGCCCAAGCACAATTTTGCAATTTTGACATGTATTAGTAAAACCATGCATATCATCACAACTACTTTGTGCATCCAGGTGGATTATACCTTGTTTATTTAGGACAAGTTGGACTTTCATTTGGAAGTAAATGGTTATTGATATCTCCTGAATTTTTTTTTATATTATCAAAGGATAACTGACAGACAGGGTCAGATTGCAGGGTTCAGCGTAGCAGATCGCAGATCGCCACCATTACGCGTTAAAAAAAAAACAGCAAAAATGACAGAAATCTTTCCCTTAGTTAGTAAACGCAATAACTTTTGCGCAAACCAATCAAAATATGCTTATTGGGATTTTTTTTTACCAAACATAGGTAGCAGAAAACAAATTGGCCAAAATTTTAAAAAAATTTTGATTTTTACATTTTTTGGGGGGGGGCAATTTCATATAAAAAAATGTGAAAAATATTGTTATTTTTTCAAAATTTACGCTCTTTTTTTGTTTATAGCACAAAAAGTAAAAATCGCACAGGTGATCAAATACCACCAAAAGAAAGCTCTGTTTGTGGGAAAAAAGTACGTAAATTTCGTTTGGGTATGGCATCGCACGACCGCGCAATTGTCAGTTAAAGTAGCACAGCGCCGAATCGCAAAAAGTGGCCCAGACGTAAGACAGAAAAATCCTCTATTGGTAAAGTGGTTAAAGTGGAACTTCCCCTTTTGGGTGGAGTTACGCTTTAACTAAATATGCTGTTTCGCCACAGAGTCCCGTCGGCTTTTCATACGGGATGGCACAGATGATCACAAATGCATGCATGATAGCAAGCTTGATACAAGACTAAATATTCCAAGTTTTAGCTGTAGTATTTAGGACTTGTGTCTAAAGAAATGGCCAACCCCCTGCCGACTCCCCTTGGAGCAACATGACCTTTTAAGGACTTTTCCGTTTGCAATGACATTCTTCTGGTATGAAGTCAGCTAAGGTGACCAGGATATTGGCAACTTTAGATATTGTGAGACAAATTTGATAAGAAGGAAATATGAAATATGAAATTTTCCCATCCAGGACATACCAGGTTGTCCTCAGAAGAAAGTTAGTTCACTTAGTTTAACGTTATCTGAATTTTGTGCAATCCTCTGCAACACCATACAGGTTTACTGGGAACTGTAGCATTTGCTGAGAAATTTTCTCTCTCTGCTTCCTGTGACACCAATTACAATTAGACTTTAATCAGACTTTATTCTGATTGGTCACTTTAATCTGAATGGTCACTTAGTATGTATTAGTATACACGTACTGAAAGTAGGATAACCACATTTCCAAACTGCCATTCAGTGGCTGTGCTTGAGAGCAGAGCTGGGTTTATATGCAACTTTAGTGTCTTAGATAGAAAAAGTATTTGTTTAATGTATGTTAGCCTAACATTGCAGTTGCAGGCATCCACTTAGAGTCAAAGAGTGTAATTGTTCTTTCAATGTTAGGCTAACATACATTAAACAAATGCTCTTTATATCTAAGGCACTAAAGTTGCATAACAAAAACCCCAATACTTCAGACAACAAAAGGAATACAAATAATCTGAGGGCTCTAGTTCTAGAGTAAAATTTGAAAAAATGAGGCCTCAGAACGAGTCTAAAATGAGCTTCCCCTACTTGATATGTACAAATCCATGCACAATGCATTGAATGCACATGCACAAAACAAAATTCAGCTATAGAGGACTACTAGTACTTAATGTACCTGATGTCTGTAACACACTGAGGAGGAGGACTGAGCACTACAGTGTCCAGTATTCTGCCCGGGACTCTCAGGGGCCCCCACAGCTGTGAGACACGCCAAACCAGCGGCGGGAGGCAAGAAAACAGGGCTGGTTAACGCCCATGGCTCCTCCTTTGTAAAACCGCCCATCTGGGAAGGGGAGGGGGCTTAATCTACTTCTTGATGTGTTTCTCCAGGAGAGGGGGGGGGTGCCGCACCAGGATGATTCCATTGGCAATCGATACAGCTGTTCTCTGCATCGTTGCAGAATCGCGAATGGCTGCATCGGCTGTGTCAGTTTCATTCCGGGACACTGTATTGTCCCAGAAAGAAGGTGCATGGGACCCAGCACAGACCTGCAAAATGCAGGTACACGTGGTCACCCTAACTGATAGTCTTTCGGTACAAATATCCCACTGCCCAACAAAGGCTAGTCTAATGATCAGCTTCTGTCAAGAGGTCTTGCTGGAAAACTAGCATTTGATCAGCACTTGCATCCTATGGACAACTCATTGTTGTGTAGATGCAGGGATATGTCAGGTTTTTGTTTTTGTTTAACCTACTGTGTGAATGAAAAAAAAGAATGTGTACAGTATACCCAGCTTCGGGCTTTATGAATATGAGATATTTGATGAGAGATTGGATCACAAGCAGGGCTTCTTAGATCTCAAGTAAAGATATTGTGGGCAGCTATCCTACAGCAATGACCGGATAAAAAATTAGGTAGGTAGGCTATGCACCTCAAGTCTCAATTATCAGTTCTGGTTTAAGCAATGTCCTTCTATAAAAGTTCTAAAGCTGGGTGCAGACATTCAATAGTGGTAGGATGTCTGAACATGCATCTCCGAAGTATGCATACTTCTGTCTGTGGATGCCTGTGGGTATACAGCATATACCTATTACAGTTTAGCCACACTATTACACTGCAGAGAAGAAGCTATAAGATAACACATAAAACAATACTGAATATTAGAACCATAGGTTCTCACGAAAATGCTATTGATAGCATAAAATCTAAAAATAATTAGTAGCCTTAAAATTATAAAATTCTGTATCACTTCTAGAAATATTTATCAGCAACTCTCTAAGTATTTATAGTAGGATAAACTAGAGAATGATCTTAATATAAAATATTTGAAGCTCCTTATGTATGTATATTAAACATTCAATGTTTATTAAACAGTGTACTTGTAACCCTTATGCTGGGCCCAGACTTCTAAAGAGACATAAACGAAGCAATGAAATGAAAACAGTACAAAAGGAAATATAATGTGTTACTCTATTAAGAATGTTGATGCTTAGTAACAGCAAAAAAAAGGATATCCAGTGTGGAAATTGCTGTAAACATCGGCTATGAAATTGAATCTCTCCAACAGAATCTGATTTATTGTAGTTATATATACCCTAACCTTGAAGATCAGGCCTTTTCTGGCACTTTTTGTTTACAAGTTTAAATCTGTATTTTTATGCTAGCAAATTACTTATAACCCCCAAACAATATATATTTATATATACAGTATCTCACAAAAGTGAGTACACCCCTCACATTTTTGTAAATATTTTATTATATCTTTTCATGTGACAACACTGAAGAAATGACACTTTGCTACAATGTAAATTAGTGAAAGTACAGCTTGTATAACAGTGTAAATTTTCTCTCCCCCTCAAAAAACTCAACACACAGCCATTAATGTCTTAACAAAAGGGAGTACACCCCTAAGTGACAATGTCCAAATTGGGCCCAATTAGCCATGGGGAGCAGGTGTGTTAAATTTGGTGTTATCGCTCTCACTCTCTCATACTGATCACTGGAAGTTCAACATGGCACCTTATAGCAAATGACTCTGAGGATCTGAAAAAAAGAATTGTTGCTCTACATAAGGATGGCCTAGGCTATAAGAAGATTCCCAAGACCCCGAAACTGAGCTGCAGCACAGTGGCCAAGACCATTAAACAGGACAGGTTCCACTCAGAACAGGCCTCACCATGGTCGACCAAAGAAGTTGAGTGCATGTGCTCAGCATCATATCCAGAGGTTGTCTTTGGTAAATAGACGTATGAGTGCTGACAGCATTGCTGCAGAGGTTGAAGAGGTGGGGGTCAGCCTGTCAGTGCTCAGACCATATGCTACACACTGCATCAAATTGGTCTGCATGGCTGTCATCCCAAAAGGCAGCCTCTTCTAAAGATGATGCACAAGAAAGCCCGCAAACAGTTTGCTGAAGACAAGCATGCTAAGCACATGGATTACTGGAACCATCTCCTGTGGTCTGATGAGACCAAGATAAACGTATTTGGTTCAGATTGTGTCAAGCGTGTGTGGTGGCAAACAGGTGAGGAGTACAAAGATAAGTAGGTCTTGCCTACAGTAAAGCATGGTGGTGGGAGTGTCATGGTCTGGGGCTGCATGAGTGCTGCCGGCACTGGGGAGCTACAGTTCATTGAGGGAACCATGAATGCCAACATGTACTGTGACATACTGAAGCAGAGCATGATCCCTCCTTTCAGAGACTGGGCCACAGGGCAGTATTCCAACATGATAACGACCCCAAACACACCTCCAAGACGACCACTGCCTGCAAGGTCTCTAACCACCAGCTCTGTGATGTTAAATGTATTGAGTGTTGGGGCATAGGTTGGGATTTTAAGGGTACCGTTTTAACAACCAATATATCACAAAGAAATGTGTGATTTATAGTTTCTCTAAAAATGTAACTTTATTGTATACAAACATTTCCCGACAATGGGGTACATAAATCGTAGATCAAACACACATAGTAACAAACAATGTATAAAATATAAAAAGTGCCATGATGGCAAACATCACAATGTCAACGTATGGTCAAATCCTTGATTAGGTGGGTGGACTCCTGAAAGGTCACTACCGGCTTGGACGACCATAGCCAGTATGTAGACCTCTAGTGAATCCAACTTCCACTACATCACTTGGTGTAGTGGTCCATAAAGTGACGACCAGTCAGGCGTTCAGGGTTCACAACACCAGCAGCATTGCATTACAGCCATTGGTGTTTGGTGCCTGAGAAATATCAGTTCCGCAACTTTACAAACAAAGTCCACATGAACCACAGGCCTGTCACTCTTTTTTTTTAGTAGAATAAATGCGTTCTACAAACATTGTTCAAGAAGATGCCTGAAGATTTTTTTGTAATATTTTTTTTTGTTGTTTCCGCATTGCCGGATAAAAAGTCATGGCCTGGTCAGCTCTGTCCACACCTCCCATGGTGTTATTGTAAACCATCACCAGTTGTGGTTTCATTACGTCTTTTCCACCTTTTGTGTGTACCATGAGAGTAGAGGTGTTGTGAATGGTACCCATTAGGCACACATCTTTTTTGTCGCGCCGTCTAAGTGCCATCATTTTGCCTTTCTGCCAGGCAACTATTTCTCCTGCCTTGAGCTTTTTATTGACAAAGGTTGGTGGCATGTCACGCCGGTTAGCTCTAACGGTCCCATATGCATCCGTATTGTTTTGAAGAAGGAACTCATAGAGTTCTGGAGACGTGTAAAAATTGTCTGTGGTTACACAGTACCCCTGATTCAGCAATGGTTCAATCAACGTAAGAACCAAAGCGGTTGTTATTCCATAACTGCTGAATCTTTCATTGAATTTGGTTCCTTTCACGGTGTATAGGACCGAATTCCATATGTAACCAATGCTGGATTCACATAGCATGAATGACTTCATGGCAAAGCATGCTCTCTTTGACGCTATATATTGTATCCAGTCTTCCTTTGTAGACCATTAGACTTTCGTCGATACAAATGTCTCTATCTAGTACATAGGACTGCTGGAAATTTTTCAAAATAATTTGATAAATGTCCCAAATCTTTGCGTTTCGGAGCTGGATGAGAAGTCTCGTCAAATTCATCATTATTTGCAAAGTGCAAATATTTCATAATGAGCGACAATTTGTATTCCGACATGACCGTGCCAAAAAAAAGGAGTGGCCAGTAATTTGTTGGTGGTCCAATACCACTTCTGCAGGGGTTTCCCCACCACTCCCTGCAGAATAATTAGGCCCAGAAACTTCCAGATGTCCGCTTTTGTCACTGGTTCCCACATTCTGCTCCTTGAAAACCTCTGATGCGCTGCAGCTTGTTGCTCTTGGTACCGATTCGTTTCCATAACAATCTTTTCAATAACCTCATCGGTCAAAAAGAGTTGGAGGTATGCCAAGGGGTTGTCATCCTCAACATCCACTTTGATACCAGGTGCTCCAGTAAACAGGAACCTTGGGGGCACTACGTGCTCCGTACTGCAGTCAATTGAGCACCAAGTCCGCACATCGCTGGGCACAGTCGCAGGATTATCGCTAAAATTGCTTTCTGCATCCTATGACGAACTTCCCCGCGAATCGCTATCACTCCATTCTGCACGCTCCATTCTGTATCACTGTCGCTGTCTTCCAGCAGGTCATATACTGCTTTCGAGGTGGTGGCACGCTTTTTTGATGCCATGGTCGCTCTGCAGTTTCCAGACACACAGTACAGGAAAAATGCAGGAAGGGCAATGAAGAAAGCACTGGGGGGCAAGCTAAGGTCAATTTATTTTATTTTAGTAATGTAATCCAATAGGATTACAATATATCAGTGTGTTTGTGTTTTTAACTTTTTGAATTTGCCGCCAGTTCCACCCCCCTGCGAGCGTCACAGAGCCGGGGCACAGCCGGGCACAGAGCATCGGGCGGAAGATCCGCCCGCCGTACACTGCCGGGATACATCGCTGGATCCAGGGAAAAGGTGAGTACCCTCTCTTTCAGGGTCCAGCGATATTCCCTGGCGGTACCCTGAATGGAAATAACACTGAAATTTAACCCTGAGCCACACTAAGGAATACCGCCAGGGAGGTTAAATACCACCAAAAGAAAGCTCTATTTGTGTGAAAAAAATTATAAAAAGTTTGATTGGGTACAGTGTTGCATGACTGAGTAATTATCATTCAAAGTGTGAGAGCGCTGAAAGCTGAAAATTGGTCAGGGCAGGAATGGGGTGAAAGTTCCCTGTACTGAAGTAGTTAAAGCGGTTATGTACCCGGCTTGGTAATTTTGACCTACAGTTAGGCCTATGATAAGGCTTACCTGTAGCTAAAATGAATATTTCCTAAACCTGCTTCGTTTAGGAGATATTCAGCCTGCATGCAGCCGCTGACAGCATGCGCTCTGAAGGTCCGGTGTATCATGCCAGAACTTCAGAGCTCCTTTCAGGAACAGAGGGCTCCTGCGCGCATGTACGGGGGTGACACCATCACGGCTCCGGCCACTCCCAGCGTCGGAGCCCGCGAACCTGGAAGAAACACAGAAGGAACATGTCAGCTCCCTCAGCGGGGACCAGGTTCCGCTGCCGGGCCTTCATTCTTTTTTTGATTATAAACTTTTATTGAAAAATATATTCAATACAAATAGTATAGTAAATGTAAAATTTACATAAAGGTGTTTCATCAATAAAACATTTTAAGTAATAGGCATGTGAAAAAACATACAAGCGATAAAAAAGAAACAATAATTAAACAAAATATAAAATGTATATCCGTTCTTGATGGAAATATAGCGTTGTAAGAATGATAAAATATCCAAGAGTAGAGTGAGCAAGTTAACAGAATACGTGGGAAATCGTCAATATGTAGATTACCTCTTTCGCCTCAGTGAGAGTTGGTTACAAAACTTGGTTACATGGTTAAATGGGAGTCGGAACTACAGACTGCCATATCAATAGCCGACTGGCGAGACATGTGGATAAATATGTGTAAGACAACCAAATCCCTAGGAGTGAGGGAAACGGCTATTAAAATATTCACGAGATGGTATTATACCCCCAAAAAATTGAATAAAGTCTACCCCGAGGTCTCCCCAAATTGTTTCAGAGGTTGTAATGAAGTGGGCTCTCTGATACATATTTTCTGGGAATGCCCCAAAATTAAAAATGTCTGGCAGGAAGTATTCAATCTAATAGAGAGAGTTACAGGATGTAAATTTCCACTCTTGCACCTGCAATGTCTACTTTTCAAAAATATTCCAGAAATCACCACAGATCTCACACGCCTAACACATACCATTTGCATCGCAATGTTATGGGTTATCTTCAAACACTGGAAAGAAACTTTCATACCCTTTGATCAGGTCATCAGTAGAATAGAAGATATAAGACTAATGGAACAATTGCATCACACCATCACAAACACTAAGATCAAATTTGATCAAAAATGGACTCCTTGGTACATATACAAATGTTCCCTAACCACATGAATATCACATCAACTTAACCAATCAACATATGTTGTCTGTACAATTACTTGATATCTCTGTTTTCCGGGCCTTCATTCTAAGGTAAGTATTTCATAATGTGCTAGTATGCGGGTCTTGCAGATTTTTTATTTATTTTTATTTTATTTTTTTTTAGCAGTTTACTACCGCTTTAATAGCAAACAAGAAAAGGGGATTCTGCAGTGGTCATTGAGACACTATGAGGGCAATGAATGTGACGGTGACGTGGAGGTTGATTAACTAAAGGCAAATATAGTATATACTATTTATATAATATTGATATTGATATACTATCAAACTGGTGGCCCTCCAGCTGTTGAAGAATTACAAGTCCCATCATGCCTCTGCCTGTGGGAGTCATGCTTGTAACTGTCAGCCTCATGGGGATTGCAGCTGGAGGGTCACCAGTTTGAGACCCCCTGCCATAGGCTGTTCATTTTGCAAGGAAAGTAGCACTTTGCTTTCAAATTTTCCACAGAGCTAATTAAATGAGGTGAAGCTAAGTTGACTTCTATCATTTGGAAGCAAAATTGCTGTTTTTTTTTTTCTTCCACATAATTGGGTGTTATTTGCAAAGTTAGATTTAACCACATTCATTATGCCCTGGGGAAAATTCTCTTGAAATGTGCAACTTCCCTTGCAAAGTAACTGCCTATTTGCATTAAATAAATCAACTCCAGTGTTTTATCTTAACCCCTTAGAGCTGGAGCCTGCTGCAGGCGAGGTGGAGCTTATGGTCATGGGACCACTGTGATTGGTTGTCATGGCAGTCACATAATTAGAAAGTTTGTGATTGCAAGCAGCGATAACTGTGTCGGGAGCGTGAAGGGCGAGTGCTCTTGGCACTGCTCTATCAGCACTATTGCACGCAAATATGCAGCCGCTCAACGCCAAGGCCCGGCTGCCAAGAGACCGAATATTTGTGTGCGTTTGGTGCGAAGAGGTAATATCTGAATGTGTACAGATCAGATAGGTTAGAGCAACATGTTCACTCTACCAACAGTCTATGTTTACCTTTGTTCAGCTGATGGGGACAAAAAATACAGTGCTTCTGGATATAAGAGAACATGGGACCTCATAATTATGCTGGTGCTTGGCTGCTCAGACACTTAGTGCTAGGAAAAGGTTGAGAATTGTGAGTTGGAGCTCGAACCAGGCAAACTTTGAGCTCCTGGGAGTCAGTTAGGGCAGCAGGGGCAAAGAGAAGGTGACTATGGGCTATTGGCAAGTCTAAAAAAGCCAAAACTTTTTTTTTTTAAATTATGTATAGAATAGAGTTAAAATTACTGTCAGGTTTTTTATTTCTTTTGCCAACTTTGTCTCATTAGAATGATTTCCCTTTTCCCTTCACTTCCTGTCCTGTAGGATTACCAGGAAGTGAACAAAATATCTTTCCAATATAAGGCAGACATCTCAAGTCTCCCGCAAGTCGCGGGAGACTCCCGCTTTCCGCCCTGAGCTCACGGACACCCGCGAGCTCAGGGCAATATCCCGGCTGTGTGTGTGAGTCAGTCACAGTCAGTCAGATGAGATGACTCATCGATGCAGGCAGGGAGTGTGTCAGCTGTCAGCAAGCTGAGCCTGCACAGAGAAATCATGTCGGAGCAGAAGTAGATCCGGCTCACAGGCGGAGTGATATGAGTCATGCACTCCGCCTGTGGGAGGAGCTGCAGAGAGCAAGCAGCGGCTTTGCTCTCTACTACAGCCACATCTTCTACTCCAGGAGGCATTTTGGCGTGCGGGACCAATCATCGTGACACCCCACTCTGTGACAGACACAGTGACCTAACCTGAGAGCAGCACCAGAGAGCCAGCACCTGAGACCAGTACCAGCACCAGTGACCAGACCAGTACCAGCACCAGTGACCATTGACCAGACCAGTACCAGCACCAGTACCAGCACCAGTGACCATTGACCAGACCAGTACTAGCACCAGTACCAGCACCAGTGACCAGACCAGTACCAGCACCAGTGACCAGGCCAGTACCAGTGACCAGTACCAGCACCAGTGACCAGTACCAGCACCAGTGACCAGGCCAGTACCAGCACCAGTGACAAGGCCAGTACCAGCACCAGTACCAGCACCAGTGACCAGGCCAGTACCAGCACCAGTGGCCAGTACCAGCACCAGTGACCAGGCCAGTACCAGCACCAGTGAAGAGGCCAGCACCAGTGACCAGCACCAGTGACCAGGCCAGTACCAGCACCAGTGACCAGGCCAGCACCAGTGACCAGGCCAGTACCAGCACCAGTGACCAGGCCAGTACCAGCACCAGTGACCAGTACCAGCACCAGTGACCTGACCAGTACCAGCACCAGTGACCAGTACCAGCACCAGTGACCAGGCCAGTACCAGCACCAGTGACCAGGCCAGTACCAGCACCAGTGACCAGGCCAGTACCAGCACCAGTGACCAGTACCAGTGACCAGGCCAGTACCAGCACCAGTGACCAGTACCAGCACCAGCACCATTGACCAGACCAGCACCAGTGACCAGTACCAGCACCAGTGACCAGGCCAGTACCAGCACCAGTGACCAGGCCAGTACCAGCACCAGTGACCAGGCCAGTACCAGTGACCAGTACCAGTACCAGCACCAGTGACCAGGCCAGTACCAGCACCAGTGACCAGGCCAGTACCAGCACCAGTGACCAGCACCAGTGACCAGGCCAGTACCAGCACCAGTACCAGCACCAGTGACCAGGCCAGTACCAGCACCAGTGACCAGGCCAGTACCAGCACCAGTACCAGCACCAGTGACCAGGCCAGTACCAGCACCAGTGACCAGGCCAGTACCAGCACCAGTGACCAGGCCAGTACCAGTGACCAGGCCAGTACCAGCACCAGTGACCAGCACCAGTGACCAGGCCAGTACCAGCACCAGTGACAAGGCCAGCACCAGTGACCAGGCCAGTACCAGCACCAGTGAAGAGGCCAGTACCAGCACCAGTGACCAGCACCAGTGACCAGGCCAGTACCAGCACCAGTGACCAGGCCAGTACCAGCACCAGTGACCAGGCCAGTACCAGTGACCAGGCCAGTACCAGTGACCAGTGACCAGGCCAGTACCAGCACCGGTACCAGCACCAGTGACCAGCACCAGTGACCAGTACCAGCACCAGTGACCAGCACCAGTACAAGCACCAGTACCAGTGACCAGGCCAGTGACCAGGCCAGTACCAGCACCAGTGACTAGGCCAGTACCAGCACCAGTGACCAGGCCAGTACCAGCACCAGTGACCAGGCCAGTACCAGCACCAGTGACCAGTACCAGCACCAGTGGCCGGTACCAGCACCAATGTCCAGTACCAGCATCAGTGTCCAGCACCAGTGTCCAGTACCAGCACCAGTGACCAGTACCCGCACCAGTTACCAGACCAGTACAGTACCAGCACCAGTGAACAGTTCCAGCATCAGTGACCAGTACCAGCACCAGTGACCAGCACCAGTGACCAGGTATACTGATTACATTTCATTTCATTATTCTCTGGTAGTGTTAAATTGGAAGGGGGGGGGGGTGCGGCGCGTGCGTGGGGGGGGGGGGCGGCGGCGGCGTGTGTGGGGGGGCTCACCTCCCTGAAATGACTTTGCCACCTCCCTGAAATGAGTTTTTGCAGGTTGGGATGTCTGATAAGGGATCTAAGGTCTTAGACAGTTGTCACAGGAACAAGTGCCCCCATTGGTGATTTCTCCTCTACTACTATCCTGGTGGCCACTAAAAGTTTGGGTTTACCCACACTTTCATTTCCAGTGACATTGGTAATTAGGACAATGTGGGAGAACAAATCTCCATAATGGGACTACAGGCAGGAATAAAAACTTGACAGTGATTCTAACCCCTCACCACTATCCATATCTACTGATACTTTAAGTGTAACTGTTGCTTTGTCCTGCATTGAAAAAGCATTGGTTCACTTTCTAAGCAGTATTAAACCCCAAAACAAAAAAAAAAAATCATATATATTGAAGCCTACCAATCTTTAGATGTGGTGGCTGCATTGGTTTTCCTTTTAGGCTTTTTCCCTTAATTTCACCTGGTGATCCTGCCAGCAACACATTGGATAGACTTGACTAACAAATTGAAGCTGGACTTTATAAGCAGTTACAGAAAACTGTTTTTTCTTTTGAGTTAAAGGTTTTACATGAATTTATAAAAGCTGACCATTGTAAGCACCCCAGTCAGTGGTTACCCTCTCACTGCTACTTTGTCTGAACACCTTGGTCCATTAAAGTAAGTTGAAAAATAACAGACTTATAGACTAGATCACCTAGTGAAATAAAGGAAAAAAAGTAGAAAAAAAAAAAAAGAAAATGAATGCAGCCATCCCAACTAAGAACTGATAAGCTGAAATGTAATTAAAAAAATTTAGTTTTTTTGGGAGGAGGGGGGGGGGGGTTATTACCACTTTAATCTTAGCATCCATATTACAATAAAAACAATTCTATTTATATAGTCGGTGTAACTGGTTGAACTTATTTTTATTCTGTTGTGATCAATGTGAATAACACAAGGACAGGAAAGCCAACCATTTTCTTTAACATTTGTAACTATGGCTATTCTCAACAGTAATATTCCCTAATCATCATCACAAGGTGGCTAAGTCAAAGAACATAATTTGTTAAAATATGAAATTCAATTACTTTCAGATGTCACTTCTGATAATTAAAACATTCCTTTTTTTTTTTTTTTTTTTTTAGAGAAATGTTTTCTCTGAAATAAAGGTTTTTGTAACAAATAACTGTCCTTATTAGCATATCTCTTTCTTGCTGTCAAAATACAAAATGATGGATGTTCACATCAAGATTTTATTTTAAAGGAATATATATATATATATATATATATATATATATATATATACTGTATATATACAGTATATATACAGTGCTTTGCAAAAGTATTCGGCCCCCTTGAACTTTGCGACCTTTTGCCACATTTCAGGCTTCAAACATAAAGATATAAAACTGTAATTTTTTGTGAAGAATCAACAACAAGTGGGACACAATCATGAAGTGGAACGAAATTTATTGGATATTTCAAACTTTTTTAACAAATAAAAAACTGAAAAATTGGGCATGCAAAATTATTCAGCCCCCTTAAGTTAATACCTTTTGCTGCGATTACAGCTGTAAGTCGCTTGGGGCATGTCTCTATCAGTTTTGCACATTGAGAGACTGAAATTTTTGCCCATTCCTCCTTGCAAAACAGCTCGAGCTCAGTGAGGTTGGATGGAGAGCGTTTGTGAACAGCAGTTTTCAGTTCTTTCCACAGATTCTCGATTGGATTCAGGTCTGGACTTTGACTTGGCCATTCTAACACCTGAATATGTTTATTTGTGAACCATTCCATTTTAGATTTTGCTTTATGTTTTGGATCATTGTCTTGTTGGAAGACAAATCTCCATCCCAGTCTCAGGTCTTTTGCAGATTCCATCAGGTTTTCTTCCAGAATGGTCCTGTATTTGGCTCCATCCATCTTCCCATCAATTTTAACCATCTTCCCTGTCCCTGCTGAAGAAAAGCAGGCCCAAACCATGATGCTGCCACCACCATGTTTGACAGTGGGGATGGTGTGTTCAGGGTGATGAGCTGTGTTGCTTTTACGCCAAACATAACGTTTTGCATTGTTGCCAAAAAGTTTGATTTTGGTTTCATCTGACCAGAGCACCTTCTTCCACATGTTTGGTGTGTCTCCCAGGTGGCTTGTGGCAAACTTTAAACGACACTTTTTATGGATATCTTTAACCACTCTGCAACCGCTCACAGTAATACTACTGCGGCAGAGTGGTTCGTTATCGTCCAGTCACGTAGTATTAACGTGACTGGACACTCCCCCTTCTGGGCGGCGCTTGCGCGCCGCCGGAGGCTCGCTCCCGCTGTTTTCATTCACAGCGGGAGTCGGGCCAGGGGAGGAGCAGCGGCGATCGCCGCTGCTCTTACCCGATCGTCGGGGATCGAGTCTGGAGATCCGCCCGCTGTGTGTAAACACAGCGGGCGGATCTCCATAGTGACAGGGAGTGACAGATCGGACTGTTCAGCATAGCTGGACATCCGATCTGTCCATGAATCACTCAGTCACCTCCCCCCCTACACGTCAGTAAGCACCAGGCATACATTAACCCCTCCCTCTCCAATAAAATTAACCCCTTCCCTGCCAGTGTCATTTTTACAGTAACAGTGCATATTTATAGCACTGATTACTGCAGTAATGTCACTGGTACCCCCAAAAGTGTCAAAAATGTCAGTCAGGGGTCCGGTCTGTCCGCCGCAATGTCGCAGTCCCGCAAAAAAAATCGCAGATCGCCGCCATTACGCGTTAAAAAAAAAACACCAAAAATGACAGAAATCTTTCCCTTTGTTAGTAAACGCAATAACTTTTGCGCAAACCAATCAAAATACGCTTATTGCGATTTTTTTTACCAAACATATGTAGCATAAAACAAATTGGCCAAAAATTTTTAAAAAAATTGGTTTTTACATCTTTTTTGGGGGGAATTTCATATAAAAAAATGTTAAAAATATTGTTATTTTTTCAAAATAAACGCTCTTTTTTTGTTTATAGCGCAAAAAGTAAAAATCGCACAGGTGATCAAATACCACCAAAAGAAAGCTCTGTTTGTGGGAAAAAAAGGACGTAAATTTCGTTTGGGTACGGCGTCGCATGACCGCGCAATTGTCAGTTGAAGTCGCACAGCGCCGAATCGCAAAAAGTGGCCTGGACGGAAGACAGCAAAATCCTCCGGTTGTAAAGTGGTTAAGAAATGGCTTTCTTCTTGCCACTCTTCCATAAAGGTCAGATTTGTGCAGTATACGACTGATTGTTGTCCTATGGACAGAGTCTCCCACATCAGCTGTATATCTCTGCAGTTCATCCAGAGTGATCATGGGCCTCTTGGCTGCATCTCTGATCAGTCTTCTCCTTGTATAAGCTGAAAGTTTAGAGGGACGGCCAGGTCTTCGTAGATTTGCAGTGGTCTGATACTCCTTCCATTTCAATATTATCGCTTGCACAGTGCTCCTTGGGATGTTTAAAGCTTGGGAAATCTTTTTGTATCCAAATCTGGCTTTAAACTTCTCCACAACAGTATCTCGGACCTGCGTGGTGTGTTCCTTGTTCTTCATGATACTCTCTGCACTTTAAACGGACCTCTGAGACTATCACAGTGCAGGTGGATTCTATTTATCATCATTAGTCATTTAGGTCAACATTGGATCATTCAGAGATCCTCACTGAACTTCTGGAGAGAGTTTGCTGCACTGAAAGTAAAGGGACTGAATAATTTTGCACGCCCAATTTTTCAGTTTTTTTATTTGTTAACAAAGTTTGAAATATCCAATACATTTCGTTCCACTTCATGATTGTGTCCCACTTGTTGTTGATTCTTCACAAAAAATTACAGTTTATATCTTTATGTTTGAAGCCTGAAATGTGGCAAAAGGTTGCAAAGTTTAAGGGGGGCGAATACTTTCGCAAGGCACCGTATACACTGCTCGAAAAAATTAAAGGAACACTTTTTAATCAGAGTATAGCATCAAGTCAATTAAACTCCTGGGATATTGATCTGGTCAGTTAAGTAGCAGTAGAGGGGGTTGTTAATCAGCATCAGCTGCTTTGGTGTTTAAGAGATTACCAGGTGCACTAGATGGGCAACAATGAAACAACCTCACAACAGGAATGGTTTTACAGGTGGAGGTCACTGACAATTTTTTCCCATACTCATCTTTTCTGACTCACTAGTTTTGCATTTAGCTAGGGTCAGTCTCACTACTGATAGCTTACCTGGACCCTATAGAGGTTGCACAGGCTGTCCAACTCTTCCAGTATGGAACTTTAGTACGTGCCATTCCTAGGTTTGCTGTGTCTCCCTGCACAGTCTCAAGAGCACAGAGGAGATTCCAGGAGACAGAGAGTTACTCTAGGAGAGCTGGACAGGGCCGTAGAAGGTCCTTAACCCATCAGCAGGACCAGTATCTGCTCCTTTGTGCAAGGAGGAACAGGATGAGCACTGCCAGATCCCTAAAAAATTACCTCCAGCAGGCTATTGGTGTGAATTTCTCTGACAAAACAATCAGAAACTGACTTCATGAGGGTGGCCTGAGGGCCCGACATCCTCTAGTGGGCCTTGTACTCACTGCCCGGCAACATGGAGCTCAATTGGCATTTGCCATTGAACACCAGAATTGGAAGGTCCGCCACTGGTGCCCTGTGCTTTTCACAGATGAGAGCAGGTTAACCCTGAGCACATGGGACATGAAGGGGTCTGGAGAAGCTGTGGAGAACATTATGCTGCCTGTAACATCGTTCTGCATGACCATATTGGTGGTGGGTCAGATATTGTCTGGGGATACATAGCCATGGAGGGACGCACAGACCTCTACAGGCTAGACAATGGCACCCTGACTGCTATTAGGTATCAGGATGAAATCCTTAGACCCATTGTCAGACCCTACGCTGGTGCAGTGGGTCCTGGGTTTCACCTTGTGCACAACAATGCCTGATCTAAGTGGCGGCCGTCTCGTTAGGGGCACAGGGGCGCCGCCCCCCCATCCATGCGTCCGGCCCCCTAATCTGCATGCAGGGGCGCCGAACGCATGGAGTTCAATGGGGATTTTTTTTATCACCTGATTAGAGCCAGAGGCTCTAATAGGGCGATGGAAAGGGTGGTCCCGGGGCACAGAGCAGTGCATCCCAAGCCCACCCATTGTGTGACAATAGCGAATGAAAATTCGCTATTGTCACACCGATCCTCCTCCTGGCCAATCAGGAAGCGCGTCCGATACACGCTTCCTGATTGGCCGCAAGGCAAACCCCATGCCATTGACCGAGGAGGAGGCGGGACCGGAAGGACTGGAGGAGAAGCGCCGGGACCGAGCAGAAGAAGCCGTTCGGGGGACTGAGGAGAAGACGATCGCCGCCGCTGCTGCTCCAGGTAAGTAAGGGGGCACACACACTGATCTCTGCATTGGGGACATGTATACTGGTCACTGCATTGGAGGCACGCACGCTGATCTCTGCATTGGGGACATGTATACTGGTCACTGCATTGGGGGCATGTATACTGGTCACTGCATTGGAGGCACGCACGCTGATCTCTGCATTGAGGACATGTATACTGGTCACTGCATTGAAGGCACGCACGCTGATCTCTGCATTGGGGACATGTATACTGGTCACTGAATTGGAGGCACGCACGCTGATCTCTGCATTGGGGACATGTATACTGGTCACTGCATTGGGGGCATGTATACTGGTCACTGCATTGGAGGCACGCACGCTGATCTCTGCATTGGGGACATGTATACTGGTCACTGCATTGGAGGCACGCACGCTGATCTCTGCATTGGGGACATGTATGCTGGTCAGTGCATTGGAGGCACGCACGCTGATCTCTGCATTGGGGACATGTATACTGGTCACTGCATTGGGGGCATGTATACTGGTCACTGTATTGGGGGCATGTATACTGGTCACTACATTGGGGTCACGCACGCTGGTCACTGCATTGGGGGCATGTATGCTGGTCACTGCATTGGGGGCATGTATGCTGGTCACTGCATTGGGGGCATGTGTGCTGGTCACTACATTGGGGGCATGTATGCTGGTCACTGCATTGAAGGGGGCACGCACGCTAGTGACTGCATTGGGGGCATGTACGCTGGTCACTGCATTGGGGGCATGTACGCGGGTCACTGCATTGGGGGCATGTACGCTGATCTCTGCATTGAAGGGGGCATGTATGCTGGTCTCTGCATTGGGGGCACGTACGCTGATCTCTGCATTGAAGGGGGCATGTACGCTGGTCACTGCATTGAAGGGGGCATGTACGCTGGTCACTGCATTGAAGGGGGCATGTACACTGGTCACTGCATTGAAAGGGGGAACGCTGGTCACTGTGCATTGAAAGGGGGCACGCTGGTCACTGTGCATTGAAAGGGGGCACGCTGGTCTCTCTGCATTAAAAGGGGGCATGCTGGTCTCTCTGCATTGAAAGGAGGCACACTATACCTTAATTACTGAAGGCCCCTTTCACACTTTTGCAACCTCGAAGTCACGCAATTCTTTACAGCGTTTTTTGCCGCAAAGCAATGCCTATTACATTTTTCTGTTTGGGCCCCCCCCCCCCAAAAAAATTTTTGAGCACCAGCCACCACTGCCTGATCTCATGTGGTGAGAGTATGCAGCCAGTTACTGGAGAATGAAGGAATTGATACCATTGAATGGCCCCCACGCTCGCCTGACCTAAATGTAATAGAACACCTCTGAGACATTACGTTTCGGTCAATCCAGCTCTGCCAGGTTGCACCTCAGTCTGTTCAGTAGCTCAGTGATGCCCTGGTCCAGATCTGGGAGGAAATACCCCAGGATACCATCTGTCGTCTCAATAGGAGCATGCCCAGACATTGTCAGGCATGCATACAAGCATATGGGTGCCATACAAACTACTGAGTACCATTGTGAGTTGCTGCAATGAAATTTCAGCAAAATGGACTAGCCTGCTGCATAATTTTTTCACTTTGATTTTCAGGGTGTTTTTGAATTCAGCCCTCTGTAGGTTGATCGTTTTCATTTTCATCAACCAATGTGGCATCCTTTTGATCCTAACAAATAACCCAGTCCATGTCAGTATAGATATCCAGCATGAGATTTTTCCCCATTGAGATCTGATGTGTTTTCAAAGTGCTCCTTTCATTTTTTTGAGCAGTGTAAATCAGTTTTCTCCTTTTCCCATATAAATTATATAAATCATTCCATGGTACATGTCATGTGCCGCCAGGGCTCTATTGGGGGATAATACTGCCCTTGGTTAACAATGATGTTTTTCATATCACAGACTATGTTCCATGGTAATTACTTTATTATGAAAATTAAAATGATAATGTGCACATGGAGAAAGTACATTTTATTTATATGCAAAGTTGTCAGGAGACTGTGCAATCCACTAATGAAGGTCATTCAGGGAAATACGAGACAATTTCATGTTATCAGAGCCACAGGAAATCTTTGAATTTCTGTCTCCAGTAGTTTCTGCAAGCCTTACCTTGCAGCTGTGTTGTTGGATATAAAAACCAGTGCCCACCGGTAAAGTGGCTACAAAAAAATAAAAAAGGTTACTGTAATGTGTTCTTTTAGTGATGTTCTAAGCACAGGACATATGGTAGCAGTGATCCAGATGATCGCTGATTGTTTTTAGTTGTTCAATACCCTGTAACCTTAACCACCTTAGCTCCGGAAGGTTTACCCCCCTTCACGACCAGGTAATTTTTTGCTATACGGCACATCATTATTTTAACTGACAATTGCGCAGTCCTGCAACACTGTACCCGAATAAAATGTTTGTCCTTTTTTTTTCGCACAAATAGAGCTTTTTTTTGGTGGTATTTGATCACCCTTGCATTTTCAATTTTTTATGCTATAATCAAAAACAGACTGACAAAAAAAAAAAAAAACAATATTCTTTATTTTCTGCTTTAACTTATCCAATAAAAAAATGTATAAAAAAATCGAATTTCTTCTTTAGATTAAGGCCAATATGTATTCTGCTACATATTTTTGGTAAAAAAAATCCAGATAAGCGTATATTGATAGGTTCGCACAAAAGCAGGACTGCAATATTGCGGCGGACAAGTTGGACACTAATTGACAGTTTTTTGGGGATCAGTGACATTATTACAGTGAATAAATAAATAAAAATATGCACTGTCACTGTGCTAATGACACTGGCTGGGAAAGGAGTGCCTAGCTGGTGTTTTACTGTAGTGTGAGAGGTGCTTTTACTAGGGAAAGACACATCCATATCCTTGCATTGCAGGAACACAGGATCCATGCCTTCCTTACGTACAGAATGGTGATCTGCCTTGATTATATAGGCAGATCATCGTCTCACCTGTGTACAGAACAATCAGCAGGTGCAGCTGGACATTGGATCCACAGGACCCACTGATCCGCTCCCGCTGTGTAGAATCACAGCGGGAGCGAGCCGCCTCCGGTACCAGGAAGTGCAGGATCACGTATATATACATGATCCTGTGCAGCATGGCTGCCCTGTAGCAGTAAAAATGTTATAGGGCAGTCGCCAAGTGATTAACACCGAGCGGCAGCATATATGCTTTTCTATGTAACCAGTTTACTGTGCTGAGAGTGCACTCCCTGCATGCTCCCAGCACAGTAACAAAGTGTCACAGAAAGCTCCCAATTCATACTTGCGATTGGGAGCTTTTGATCATGCCACTGCTGTGACACCCAATATCAGTGGTCACATGATCGGAAAGCCACTTTAAGGGCCAGGAGGCGGCAATGGGAAGGAGTTACATTTTACCCACTGTTTATTTTTTTAATCATTCACTAGCTCTAAAACACATTTTTTACTCTCTTAATCCCAGAATGCAGAAGCTATAAGAATGTAAACACTTATGCCTCGTTTCCACTGAGTGGTACGGTACGGTTCGGTTCAGTACGGTACGGTTCGGTACGGTACACATTGCGTTTCCACTGCCAATAGTACCCTTGCATGATAGGCATGGTGTAGCAGGAAAGCTGTGATAGAGAATTCTCTGTCAACCAATCAAAGTTCTGCAGAGTGTAGCTCCACCCTGTTGGTACGGTACTAGTGTGCTTGGTACCCCAACGAAAGGGTACCAAAAAAGTGGTACGGTACGGTTCGGAATTAGGGTACTGTTCTGTCTCAGCATCGATTGTACCTGTGACCTTCTTGTAGACCCAGTCTGAAAGTGTGTGCAGCAGGTTGAATGATGACTTTAACAGATAGTTTACTCAATGAATAAAGACTCCAGAGGTGTTCTCCAATGCTTCTTTATGCTTCAAGTTAGCAAAGGCATAAACATAAAGACTTTTCCATAGGTAAATTTCCAATGAAGTTACACAGCTTCCACACTCTGCAGTCTCCTCATAACAACTAAACAAAATGGGAGTTACAGCAGGAAATGGAGTTGGGAGCAACCAACTAGCCAGAAACAGCAGGGGTGCAAGGATGATACCAATAACATAGCATAACATAACATGTAATAACAACTGCTAGACAGTTAAAGCTGCGTGGCAGCACACTCCCCGCCTGGTATCGTGAGATACCACTACACAATTATTTTCCATAGACATACAATTAACATTGCATACAGTAGAATGCTATGTAGCCCTCTAGTCTAAGCTAACTATACTAGAGGTCTAAGTGACTCCTTCACATAACACTGAATCAGAATTTTTGGAAGCAGGCATAATTTGGACTGTCTCAGTCACTGGTCTCAGGAAGGTTTTTGGGCTCTCATCCTTTACAATCCTGACTTCCCCACTTCGGACCTTTCCATCATCACTAGCAATGGCCTTTGTAATAACTCCAACTGGCCACTGGATCCGATTGGTTTGCTTGTCTTTTAGAAGAACCAGGTCCCCTTCCTTTAAGTTAGGCTCCTGGGTTTGCCACTTTTTACGTCCTTGGAGAAGTGTGAGGTATTCCCTCCTCCATCTGTCCCAGAAACAATCTGCAAGGTATTGAGCGTATCTCCATTGACGTTTATATATGTCCTTTTCATCAAAGATGCTCTTTGGCGCTGGGATCTGTCCAATTTTCCGGCTTAATAATGCAGCTGGAGTTAAAACAGTAGGACATTCTGGGTCTGTGGATACAGCGGTCAACGGTCTTGAGTTGATTATTGCTGCGACCTCAGCAAGGAATGTAGTAAGTACTTCATGGATAAGACGTGAAGAACTCACATCAAGCAACATAGAATCCAGTATGCGCCTTGCCATCCCAATCATACCTTCCCATGCTCCGCCCATGTGTGAAGCGTGTGTTGGGTTGAATTTCCACATGCAGCCTAGATCACTCAAATAATTTCCAACTTGTTGTCGGTCGATCTGTAACTCTCTGCAAGCACCAATGAAGTTAGTTCCACAATCTGATCTCAACATCTTCACGGGACCTCTTAGAGCAAAAAATCTCCTTAGAGGATTGATAAAGCTCGAAGTATCCATTGACTCGATTACTTCGATATGCACAGCTCTTACAGTTAAGCAAGTGAACATTACAGCCCATCTTTTGCTATTGACTTGACCACCACGACTTCTTCTAGCCGTTACTGTCCATGGTCCAAACACATCGATTCCGACATATGCAAAGGGTGTATCTTCACTCAGTCTGTCTGCAGGTAGGTCAGCCATCTGTTGAAACTGCTGTCTACCCCGTAACTTCTGACATTTAACACAGTTGTGAATGATCGTAGCTATTTGTCTTTTCACTCCAACTATCCAGAACCCTGCAATTCTGACTGCATCTTCTGTGTAGTGTCTTCCTTGATGTTTGACTCTCTCATGGTATTGCTGTATAATCAATGTTCCCAAATGGTGGTTTATTGGTATTATCAAGGGGTTCTGTTCTTTCCCTAGCAGGTTTGACCTTTTCAGTCGTCCACCGACTCGAAGCATGCCCTCGTTGTCGACCACTGGGTTCAGTGTGAATAGTGGGCTACATTTGGGACTGGTCCATTGCCTCTTAAGCACTTAATCTCTTCCACAAAGACTTCTTCTTGCACACGACGTATGATGAACAGCTCAGCCCTCTCATACTCTAATGCATTGGGTGACTCCTTACAGGTGTGCCATCCATGGCAAGACGATGTCTGATTCGATTTGCGGAAAATCTGTGCAATATGACTCAATCTTGCTATAGTCTTCACCAACCTTTTCCAAGAGGAGAAACATTCAAAACGTCTTACCTCCAAGTTCCTTCTTGAACAGATGTTGGAACTCAATGCTACAAATTCAGGCCAGATTTCCGGATCAGTATCTGGATCCTCCAGGTGGAAATCGATATCTTCTTCTGAGTTTGTAGGAGACTGGTCCATTAAAAACTTGGGTCTGTTGGAATTGTCCTTGAAGAACTCTGCATCCATAATCTTGATGAAGTCCTTGTCTTCGACTGAAGGGGCAATCTTGTTGTCATCACAAGTAGTCTGGTACACTGAATCACCAAAGTCCTTTTGAGAAGTGAGCTTGCAGTTAATTCCTTGGAGTGCTTGATATGGAACTTCGTTTTTGAAATCAAGTCTTTCCTTCACATAATAGTGCAATGGACGTTTCATCAATCGATAGGTAACATTAGTTTTGTAGGAAGCTACCTCCAAGAGCTTGTGAGATTGATCTAAACAGACTTCTCCTATTATCACCCATCCAAGGTCAAGTTTCTAGGCCTGAGGAGCATCATCTGGACCGTTACATAACTCTCTTATTTTATGAACTCTAGGAATGTCTCTCCCTAGTAGAATCAAAATCTTAACATCCTTGTTAAGTGGTGGAATGTAGTTAGCAATGTGGCTCAAATGAGGGTGATGACGTGCAACCTCTGGTGTGGGAATTTCTTCTCTGTTGTTCGGTAGCTGATCACATTCGATTAGAGTTGGAAGAGGAAACTCTGTGTCCTCATATTCTGACGCAACTATGAAGCCATGGGCTCTTCTTCCAGAAGTATTGATCTTTCCTGCACATGTCTGCAAGGTATAAGACCAGGTCTCTCCTTGAATGTTGAATAGGTCAAAGAATTCTGTAATGGCCAATGAGCGATTGCTCTGATCATCGAGTATGGCATACATTTTTATGGAATTTTGTGGACATCCTTCAGGAAAAACCCTTACAAGACTTGCTATGAAGCCCTTCTCCACATACCTCTGTACACCTTGTGGTTACGGGGTTGGCATATTGCTCAGTTCTCTCCCCGCCATCATCTGATGTAGTCTTGCGGTTGCTGTCGGATGAAGGTTTCCTTTTGAACAGGTCTGAATGAAGAGCGTCCACATGTTTGGCACTGTTGCAGAGAGAACATCTGATGGCGATCTTACAGTCTCTAGCTAAATGATCCGAGGATGCACAACACTTAAAACAGATATTATGCTCTTTGAGAAATGACTTGCGTTCTTCAATAGGCTTGTCCCTAAATGCACGACATTTGGTGAGAGAGTGTGGCGCATTATGAATAGGACACTGTTGATTAAGATTGCTTGCTTTGATGTCTGTAGTTAAGACATTGGATGCTATCGCGGTCTTCCTCACGGCAATAGGATGCCTTAAATCCTTGAATTTACTGTTGGTGGCAATACCCCTTGAAGTACTTTAAGGGATGGTGGTTGTATCTGGATAGAAGAAGCTTGGGTCATTCTTGGATCTTGCAACCTTCCGCACGAACTCTGCGAAATAAGAAAAGGGAGGGAAGGAAACATGATGTTCATACTTATACTTTGATCCTACACTAGTCCACTTTCCCTGAAGATAACTAGGCAACTTTTCTACAATAGGATTTACGCCCTGAGCAGTGTCTAAATAGCTAAGACCTGGTAAACTAGGATCTAACTTAGCAATTTCAAGTTCATGAAGGAGGTCACCTAACTCTCTAAGCTTATGATTGTCCTTATCAGAGATTTTAGGAAAGTCGTTTAGTCTCTGGAATAAGGCAGATTCAATGACTTCGGGCTCCCATAGTCTTGTTCTAGACGTTCCCAGGCAGCATCAAGGCCTGCTTTAAAGTTATAAATGTAGACAGATTTAAGTCTCTTTACTTGTTCTGAAGATTGACGCCCCAACCACTTTATTAGTAAGTCAAGTTCTGCTTGAGGTTCAATGTCCAAGTTCTTGGTTACCGCCTTAAATGTAGATCTCCAACTCCTGTAGTTCTCTGGGCGGTCATCAAATCTAGACAGTCCAGTTGTAATCAACTCTCGTCGAATCATATACTTGCTGAACTCTGCAATGTCAGTGCTTTCAGGGGGTATAGAGTTCATTCTGAAGTCTTCTGCTGTGCCCTTGTGATCTCTATTCACATAGGGTTGTGGTGGCACATGAGCTGCGTAGGTTGATTCACTTGATTTTGTGACGTGCGGTAGTTGTGGAGGGTCTCTGTTAGTAGGTGTGTCTAGTTGACCAGCTTGCTTTGGCGACACATTGCCTTCTGGTCCACTTGCTGGATGATTATGAGAAGAATCTCCAACTGTAGGTGGGACTGTATTGTCGTGGTTCTGAGTTAAGACAAACTGTAGGGTCCTTTCAACAGGGTCTTGACAAGCAGCTAAGCTGGTACAAGCTGCTCCTTCTTCTTCCAATAGGGCTTGTTCCAAGACAGATAACTCTGCTAAAGCTACTTCCTTTTCTCTATTCTTCTGAAGAATTTCTAGCTGAGCCTCTGTTTCTGCTTGTATTCTTGCTTGAATGCGTTTAACTTCTGCTTCCTTGCATTTAGCTTCTGCCTTGAAGGCTGCTTCTTTTTCAGAGCAGGTGGCTTGAACCTGGGCTACTGCAACCTTTTGGCGAGCTTTGAGTATTTGGTCGCTCAGTATTGACCTTATAGAGCAGGACCGTAATGACTTAGAAGAAGATTTATGATATGAGCGGGCAGACCTAGAAGATTTTCCTGAGTGTCTGGAAGAAGCAGATTTACAGGATGTAGTTTCATGTAGCTGTGCTAATCTACCTTCTATCTGTGCCTTTGCTTCAAGATATGTGCTATGCCTCTGCTGGTCAGTAGAATTAAAGTGCTTTAAATCCAATGCAGCTTCCTCTATGTTGGAATGTGACAATAGGGAATAGTACTTCTCAGAAAGTCTTTTATCATTCTCAAATGCCTTCTTAACCCTTGAGAGAGCAGTGTTCAATTGCTCAGAATTGTTGTTAGTTTCATTAGTGGCTGTTATACAACTTAAAGTCTTTTCCCATAATGCAGTCAGGTTACTAGATGTTTCTTCCTTACTTGCTTCATAAACCTCCCTTGCCTTCAAGGATGGATGAGGGGCTCTGACAGGACGAGAAGAATGAAGTAAGGAGTCTGCTTTATCTTGACTAAATGCAGGTAACTCTGTGAGATCTCTGTCAGACATAATAAGTACTGTATTTTTGGTGTCTTGTTAGAAATCTGCCAGAGCTCAGCTCTGTAAGTAGTGACTTCTGTTAGTAATCAGGCTGAGCTGAGGAGCTGGGTATTTGTTGTTACAATAGCAGGCTAGTGCTGAAACTGGTTCAGACTGGATAGCTCATCTCAGAAGGCTGTAACAGTAATGAAGCATTCAGTAGGTGGCTGGTTTCATAGTTTCATATGCAGAGTAATGCTTCTGGTGACAGACAGGCAAGTGTTTACTCACGTTTCTGAAGCTGCAGATACCTGTGATGGATGCTTCTGGAAATTTACTTTCTGAAGCTGCAGAGATAACCATGTAATGGATTCTTGGAAATTTACTTTCTGAACCTGCAGAGATAACCATGTGATGGATTCTTGGAAATTGACTGTTCTGTCTCAGCATTGATTGTACCTGTGACCTTCTTGTAGACCCAGTCTGAAAGTGTGTGCAGCAGGTTGAATGATGACTTTAACAGATAGTTTACTCAATGAATAAAGACTCCAGAGGTGTTCTCCAATGCTTCTTTATGCTTCAAGTTAGCAAAGGCATAAACATAGAGACTTTTCCATAGGTACATTTCCAATGAAGTTACACAGCTTCCACACTCTGCAGTCTCCTCATAACAACTAAACAAAATGGGAGTTACAGCAGGAAATGGAGGTGGGAGCAACCAACTAACCGGAAACAGCAGGGGTGCAAGGATGATACCAATAACATAGCATAACATAACATGTAATAACAACTGCTAGACAGTTAAAGCTGTGTGGCAGCACAGGTACCATTCATAATGGAAACGACATAAATAGCGTACCGTACCGAACCGTACCAGAAAGCTCAGTGGAAACGAGCCATTAATGGCCAAAAGTCTAAACATTAACAATACAAACAAAAATTTTTAACTTTAGTACTGTGCCATTGGCATGCGCAGAAGAGCCACAATTCTGACTTTTAATCTCAGAAGTCTGACTTTTAATCTCAGAAATCTGACTTTTAACCAGATCTGGACTGGCCGCCGCCACGGCACGCTCCCACCCCCACTAGGCAGCGAGGATGCCGATGCATGTGGCCGGTGCCCGTGATTGCCGTCGGGCACCCGCGATCGCTCCCTGCTAAGAGAGAAGGACAGGCAACTGTTGTAAACACAGCTGACCGTTCTTTTCTCTGGAATGATAACAGATCACCTGTGATGCTTCAATAAAGGATCACAGGTCTCTATGCTCATTTCAAAAGCCCTTCCCCCCACAATTAGTAAACACTTACATTTAACCCCTTGATCACCCACTAGGTTAACCCCTTCCCTGCCAATGTCATTATTACAGTAACAGTGCATATTTTTAGCACTGATTACTGTAGTAATATTACTGGTCCCCCCAAAAGTGTAAAAAATGGCATTTAAGTGTCCGATCTGTCCGCTGCAATGTCGCAGCCCCGCTAAAAATTGCAGATCGCTGCCATTACTAGTAAAAAAGAAATAAATAAAAATGACAAATCTTTCCCCTAGCTTGTAGACGCGATAACTTTTGCACAAACCAATCAAAATGCGCCGATTGGGATTTTTTTTTACCAAAAATATGTAGCAGAATACAAATTGGCCTAAAGGGATGAAAAATTTTGATTTTTACATTTTTTTGGGGGGGAATGTTATATAGCAGAATGTGAAAAATATTGTTTGTTTTTTTTTTCAAAATTGTTGCTCTTTTTTTGCTTATAGCGCAAAAAAAAAAAAAAAAAAACCCCTGGTGATCAAATACCACCAAAAGAAAGCTCTATTTGTGGGGAAAAAGGGACATCAAATTTATTTGGGTACAGCGTCGCGCAGTTTTCCGTTAAAGTAACGCAGTGCCAAATCGCAAAAAATGGCCTGGTCATTAAGGGGGCAAATCCTTCCGGTCCAGAACTGGTTAATCTAAGAATTCTGACTTTGAAACTCTAAATTTTGTTTAATAAATTTTAGGATTACCCCAGGGCCTTCCACATATATATATAAATATAGAGTTGAATGTGTGCTGGGGTTATTTGCACTGTAAAAAGTAATTCACTAGAATTATTTGTTCATGCTCTTTTTGATTGTTTTCAGTAGTGCTACTAAGGCTTCTATTTATATAAATTTACTGTGTTCTTCCCCATCTATTTGCATAGCCTCATGAATAACCCCTGTAATGTGTCTAATATGTGTATTTCCTATAATCGTCAGCTCCATTCACTGTGCAAATGCCATGGGAAATTTGCACAGCAAATATTTTAAAAATAGGCCCTTGAGTGTCAATATTTGCACACATTCAGTTAACAGCACATGTATTGTGCTCATTAATGACAGTGAAAAAGCCCATGGCAGCTATTTCAACTGACAGTGACGATCTTTCAAACGTTCATGACAATTTGTCTTGTAATTGCCACTTAGGAGCTAAGAAAAACCTCAATGATCTTGGTACTTGGGGAAAAAATGTATCTATGCTATTGGTGGAACTACAGGAGCTGCATACTAGTCTAGGTCCCAGCAATAAATCACACAACGCTATCTTGGTAGGCTGTAGACATCCTGATATCCTTATTGTGATTTCAGCAGAGCACGGCTTCTTAGAGGATTGAATGTTGTACACATACAATA
Organism: Pelophylax lessonae; assembly: GCF_965119305.1. NCBI lineage: Eukaryota > Metazoa > Chordata > Amphibia > Anura > Ranidae > Pelophylax > Pelophylax lessonae. The sequence continues at coordinate 274,108,440 of NC_138771.1, forward strand.
CAGCAAAGGGCTCAGACTGCTTTTGATCTAGGGATAGTAGACTGCACCCTTATTGTACATCTGTAGGCTCAGAATGTTTGTGGACGGGGTTTAACACACCCAAGTGGGCGATCTGATATATCAGCAGGAATCAGCGCTGATAGCCGTGGGTCACAGATCCAGGAAGGGACAGGAGGCTAGCAGTCATTGGTTGCTAGGACCACTGGCATCCAAGCAACCAATGAAGTGCTTTTCTCTGCCTTCAAGCTCCGCCCCTGACTCTGGCTCCTGCTGCCTGCCTCCAGTCAAGCTGCACCTGACATGCCAGTAAGGTAAGAGAGTCCCCTCCTGTTCTAAGGCCACTCTGGCCTCAGTAGCCAGAATTATATTCACTGCAACAGCCAATTCCTGATGCTTCTACACAGTGCCCAGTGTATATAGAGTGTGCCCAGGTCCTCCTGTCACTCTTCCCCCTCCTGCCACTCTGCCCCTTCCTGTCACACTGCCCCTCTCCTGTCACCCCCCTGTTACACTGCCCCCCTCCTGTCACTCTGCCCCCCTCCTGTCACACCACCCTCCTCCTATCATACTGCCCCCCCTCTTGTCACACCGCCCTCCTCCTATCATACTGCCACCCCCCCTGTCATATTGCTCCCTCCTGTCACATGGGGATACTGATGTAAAGTAAAGCTACTAATGTAAAGAGAGACTCTAATGTGAAAGAGGGACTTTCGATTTAGGGAGGTCTCCTAATGTAATGGCGGACTAGTAATGTGAAACGGATGACTCCTGATGTAAGGGGGGGGGACCCTGATGTAAAGAGGCCCTTGATATAAGAGGAGAGACTGATGTAAATGGCAAATGATGATATGAGGGGGAATTCTGATGTGAAGGGGGGGGGACTCCTGATGTAAAGGGAGACTCTGATCTAATAAGGGGACTACTGATGCTCAGTAGAGAGCGCCTGATGTAAAGGGGGGGCTCCTACAGTTAATAGAGACTCCTGATGTATAGGGGACTCCTAACATGAAGGAGGGGACTCCAGATGTAAGTGGGGGGGACTACTGATGTAAAGGGGGGCTCTTGATGTAAGATGAAAAGGCTCCTGATGTAGAGAGGGAAGCCTGAGGAAGAGGGACTTCTTATATGATGAGGTGACTCCTGAACTTAAGGGGACTCTGATGTAAAAGGGGGCGCTCTGATTTGAAGGGGGAACTTCTGGTGTGAAGGGAAGACTCCTGATATGAAGAAGGGACTCTGATGTGAAGGAGGGGAGCAGCAGTTAGAGGGATATGGCAAACCATTTACCACTGACAGGGGTGTTTACAATGATCAGCTTTTACAGTATTTATTCATGTAAAGCCTTTATCTCAAAAGGAAAAAACTGTTACTGTAACTGATTATAAAGTGTGAGCTGGAGATTGGCTTCAGTTTGTTTATGTATTTAAATCTGTTAGTACATTTATAGTGGATGTAAGCCTCATTCATGAAATCTGCCCTGGGCACATATATCTGTAGTGTTTACTTATCTCTCTCAAAAGCCCTAAGCCCCATGCATTTCTACTGCTCTGTTCCTCTGTTATCAGCATAATAACTTCTGACAAGCTCTCCGACACAAGAGATAAATGCAACTGAAAACTTGTGCTGAGGAACAGATAAGCAGGGAGCTTGTCTATTCACAGCACAGCTGTGCAAATTTCTTCATTCCTTTGCCTATGTGGTAAGGGGAGGGGGTGCCTTTCCTCCAATCAGCTGTCACACAGTGTATGCCAAGACTCTGTACCCAGTGCTGGAACAGGAAGAAAAATTTCTAACACGATGTGCACTTTCTAAACAATGTAGAAAGCTGAAGACAGCAGATATACAAATATACCTTATGTAGAGAGATTTGTTTCATCTCTGTGTTTCATCTGAGGCTGTTCACTTCACTTAGTATATGTGAGGGCTTACATCCACTTTAACACTCACCTCTGCCCAGACTGGCAATGCTGTTGTCTGCTGTGCCCCCCGTGCTTCTCATCCAGAGTGGTTGCGCTCCAATACAGGAGATGTGCTACTGTGTTACCCGGGGGGGGGGGCAAAATGAAATGCACCTTCCCCCTGTGTAGATAAAAATCCTTGCATCGGACCTGCATAGCTCTATCTAAGGATATACACTGGCCATTTATAATATAACTGTGGGCTCAGTCGCTCACTTAGCCAAGGCAAACACATTGTCTTTTGCAAAAAATAAGGTATTTGCACTTTAAAATGTTTAGTTTTTTTAACAAACATACTAAAAATATAAATCACATAATAAAGTCCCACTTTGATGAGTAATGAAGCTTTTACAGTATTCCAAGGCTGATTAGCAAAGTTTTGTTACATTTTGTCAATATTCATTAGCAGTTGAGATACAATAATGAAAGGTACAGCCTTTTTAGTGTTTCATCCAAGACACCTAATTACTTATTAATTAATGAATACTTATATAACTCTCCATATTTTGTAAGATTAGCCCAAAGCTCCTAACAAGCTGTTACTGGAGTTTAATTTTGTTATTAATTAATTAATGATCTAGGTCAGTTGCAAAGTCTAATAATGGAAAGGGTTAGCAACGAGACATGCAAGGAAGCTAAAGCCTCAAGTATGAAGGATGAAAGGATTTATATTGTATAACTAGTCTTTTGATCTGTAAATGTGAAGCTGTATGAACAAATATTCTAAGGATACTCATAATCCCACAAGTGCTTAGCTTATCAAACGCAAACAGTTAAATGGCTATTTATATGAAAAACTGAATTCTGTTTTATTAAAAAAATGTAATGAGATATCCTACCTCATTTTTTACCGCTTCCATTTGTTTTGTATTTTCCATAGATACAAAGCTGGTTTTGGACCATGTAAACAAAAAGCACATTAGCCACCATGGTGAACTGCCATCTGGACTAAGCTGCACCCACCTTCTCAGAAATAGTTCCATTTATGGTAAAATTCCAAAGCATGGAGACAGCTTCCAAAAATTCGAACTGCATTGTTCTATGGCTGAGACATAAACAAGAAGAGCTGGCCCTTTGGGTCATGTAAGAAAATGCTGGGAATGGCTAATACGGAAAAAAATAAAATAAAATGGAATATCAGTTCTTTTTAGTTCTGTCACTTCATTCTGGAAGCATTTCAACATTTAGGGAATTTCAAGTTGGTAAAGCTGGCTATACTGTAGTAGAATTGAATTTGAAAATTAATTTTATGAACATTAATTCAATTTTCTTATCAATAGTGGGGTTAAATAAACAATAATCTTTTACCTCGGTGATGAGACAATTGAAAGGAGAAGGACAGAAAATTTCTAACAGTGCATGTGGTTTACGTTCAGTAAAGTCTAGTCATTCTAAAATTGAATGTTGAAAGCAAACATTTTGAAGTACTTTCAAATGTCAAATGTACTGAGAATTGTTCTGTGTATCAGTGATTCATTTATTCTTGACATTTGGCATGTAATGTCATGTCAGTGATCACTCTCCTCTCCAGCTCAGGACTGCTGCATCACAGGTCTCTGTCTGGCTGAAGTCATCTGACATTTCAGAGGCTGAGAAGACATAAAAATTAGGGAGTACATTTTTCAAAAATTCTGAAAATTCAGTCATATAAGATCCATAATACAATTTACAGTGGGTACGGAAAGTATTCAGACCCCCTTAAATTTTTCACTCTTTGTTATATTGCAGCCATTTGTTAAAATCATTTAAGTTCATTCTTCTTCCTCATGAATGTACACATAGCACCCCATACTGACAGAAAAACACAGAATTGTTGACATTGTTGCAGATTTATTAAAAAAGAAAAACTGAAATATCACATGGTCCTAAGTATTCAGACCCTTTGCTGTGACACTCATATATTTAACTCAGGTGCTTTCCATTTCTTCTGATCATCCTTGAGATGGTTCTACACCTTCATTTGAGTCCAGCTGTGTTTGATTATACTGATTGGACTTGATTAGGAAAGCCACACACCTGTCTATATAAGACCTTCCAGATCACAATGCATGTCAGAGCAAATGAGAATCATGAGGTCAAAGGAACTGCCTGAAGAGCTCAGAGACAGAATTGTGGCAAGGCACAGATCTGGCCAAGGTTACAAAAAGATTTCTGCTGCACTTAAGGTGGCCTCCATTATCCTCAAATGGAAGACGTTTGGGACGACCAGACTGAGCTATCGGGGGAGAAGAGCCTTGGTGAGAGAGGTAAAGAAGAACCCAAAGATCACTGTGGCTGAGCTCCAGAGATGCAGTCAGGAGATGGGAGAAAGTGGTAGAAAGTCAACCATCACTGCAGCCCTCCACCAGTCGGGGCTTTATGGCAGAGTGGCCCGACGGAAGCCTCTCCTCAGTGTAAGACACATGAAAGCCCGCATGGAGTTTGCTAAAAAACACCTGAAGGACTTCAAGATGGTGAGAAATAAGATTCTCTGGTCTGATGAGACCAAATAGAACTTTTTGGCCTTAATTCTAAGCGGTATGTGTGGAGAAAACCAGGCACTGCTCACCACCTGTCCAATACAGTCCCAACAGTGAAGCATGGTGGTGGCAGCATCATGCTGTGGGGGTGTTTTTCAGCTGCAGGGACAGGACGACTGGTTGCAATCGAGGGAAAGATGAATGCGGCCAAGTACAGGGATATCCTGGACAAAAACCTTCTCCAGAGTGCTCTGGACCTCAGACTGGGCCGAAGGTTTACCTTCCAACAAGACAATGACCCTAAGCACACAGCTAAAATAACGAAGGAGTGGCTTCACAACAACTCCGTGACTGTTCTTGAATGGCCCAGCCAGAGCCCTGACTTAAACCCAATTAAGCATCACTGGAGAGACCTAAAAATGGCTGTCCACCAACGTTTACCATCCAACCTGACAGAACTGGAGAGGATCTGCAAGGAGGAATGGCAGAGGATCCCCAAATCCAGGTGTGAAAGACTTGTTGCATCTTTCCCAAAAAGACTCCTGGCTGTATTAGATCAAAAGGGGGCTTCTACTAAATACTGAGCAAAGGGTCTGAATACTTAGGACCATGTGATATTTCAGTTTTTCTTTTTTAATAAATCTGCAACAATGTCAACAATTCTGTGTTTTTCTGTCAGTATGGGGTGCTATGTGTACATTCATGAGGAAGAAGAATGAACCTAAATGATTTTAGCAAATGGCTGCAATATAACAAAGAGTGAAAAATTTAAGGGGGTCTGAATACTTTCCGTACCCACTGTACACAGAAAAAGCAAGGAATGTATGAGAGATTAACTGTGGAATCTGAATTTGAATATTTGAATGCAGTGTTTAAAACCTTACCACCTAGCCCTAATGTCCCTTTAACAGGGTCTTTATACCCAGGGGATGGGAAGGACCAGCCAATCACTTGGCCACTATGCTTGCGTGTCACAGTAGTAGTATCATCTGTATGCAGTCCCACTGGCTCACAATCATTAAGAGGGACTGAGAGCTGTCTTTGACAGATTGGTCACTGTACTGGGACTGCGCTTTCAGTACAGAAAGCTCTGGTACCCATGGATGCATATGTACGGCACAGGGGTGTTAAAACGCACCCTCTGTGCGGCCACACATATGTTACAAGGGGGGCAAAAGGTTAAATTAAATTTTATTGATAAAATGTCAAAACAACAGGCACATTACTCAGGAATGGATGTAGAAAATATCATAAATGCAGTGTATTACCAAAAGTATTGGGACGCATGACATCCCAATCTTAGTCCGTAGGGCTCAATAATGAGCTGGCCCACCCTTTGCAGCTATAACAGCTTCAACTCTTCTGGGAAGGCTGTCCCCAAGGTTTAGCAGTGTATCTATTGTAATGTTTGACCATTCTTCTAGAAGCTCATTTGTGAGGTTAGGCACTGATGTTGCACGAGAGGCCTAGCTCGCAGTCTCCACTTTACTTCTTCCCAAAGGTTTTCTATTGGGTTGAGGTCAGGTTTCTGTGCAGGCCAGTCAAGTCCCTCCACCCCAAACGTGCTTGTCCATGTCTTTATGGACCTTGCTTTGTGCACTGGTGCGCAGTCATGTTGGAACAGGAAGGGCCATCCCCAAATGGTTCCCACAAAGTTGGAAGCATGAAATTGTCCAAAATGTCTTGGCATGCTGACGCCTTAAGAGTTCCCTTCACTGGAACTTGGTGCCCAACCAAACAAATCTACCCCACAATCCTCCATCCACCAAATGATGTGGCCAGTGCACAAAGCAAGGTCCATAAAGACATTGATGAGCGAGTTTGGGGTTGAGGAACTTGACTGGCCTGCACCTCAGCCCGATATACCTTTGGGATGAATTAGAGCGGAGACTGCGAGCCAGGCCTCTCGTCCAACATCAGTGCCTAACCTCACGAATGCACTTCTGAAAGAATGGTCAAACATTGCCATACATTTTTTGCAAATATATGTGGAAGCCACAGTGCCTCATTAAAGCCCCTCTGTGTAGTGTGGTTCCTAAAGCTGGCTTTACACTGCAGAATTTTTTTTAGTTCTAAACATAAAAAATCTAAGAGATTCCTCCATCTATGCTATACAGCACAGATGGACAAATCTCTGAGCCTATTGTATTTTAGCAGCTGTCTGTCGAAGAATGTCGGTCATCCCAACAGGGCCATCCACATAGCAAACCTGCATAGTAAATGACAAGTCTTTATTCTAAGAGAGCTCCCATCTCGGAACACAGTAAACAGCAATGATTAAATTAATTGCAGGTATGCATGGAGTTTGCCCAAAGATGAAGAGACACATCAAAGAAACATAAATACTCCAGAAGCCCAGCACGGCAAAATGGTAGCTAAAGATCCCCCATGTGTCTCCACACCAAATCCACCGAACACAACAAAAATGACAACTGTTCTAATCAATTTCTAATTAACTGCGTGCAATATTGCAAAAACAGCTGTGCTGAGAGTGCACACTCTGCGCACTCCTGGCCAGGAGGCTAACAGAAAGCTCCCAATCGTAGCTTGCGATCAGGATCTTTCTGATGATGTGATCACCGTGACAGCCAATCAGGGTGGTCACATGATCATAAACCCTGTCACGCCTCCAGAAATCTGAAACCTCTTAAAGGGCCAGGAGGCGTCGGCACAAGGGGTTAAAAAAAAAGTTGTACATTGAGATGCTTTTCTATTTTTTATAATATTAGAGAAACAAAGTTTTATAGAGCAGAAATCAATAGGTAGTAGTTGGGAAAGGTACTGTGTAACATTAAATAATAAGTTCTGTATACAAAAAATCACCTTTTTCTCCATTGTATTAGTCCACATCATTTAGGTTTAAGTTAATCATTCAATTCTAGTAGCCAGGATACATTAAAAAAAACTTTGACATTTCCTTTAATTGAAAATAATAGAAAAGGTTTAAAGACACTATTTGTAATACTTTAGTTGCATTGTCTCTCTGGCACCTTGGATTTATCCACTCTGACTTAATCAATAAATATATCAAGAAAACCAATATGTTATTGTATGTACAGTGTAACTGGCAAATGCATTTGTAAATTGTAAAATGTAAATTTTCTTAACAATACATTGCTAAATTCTATAAGACAATGTAATTAATATACAGCATGTAATTGAGGAAGGAAAGGTAAATAATGCTCCATCAGATTTTAAAATCCTCACTAAGCTGTTCTGGTTCCATCATGCTGTGCATCCTTCTGTCTGGCTGTTTAATGGGGGATAAGAAGGTGTAGGGAAAAGAAGACAGCTGAACCTTGATACGCTCGATTTGAGACTATAGACCAGCAAACAGGGGTGGGTGAGTTAATTGTGCATTTTCCTTACCACCCCCCAGATTACTAGAAAACCATTTAATGGGGTTACCATTCCTACTGAAAAATTGGCACAATGAATACAAAATGTATGTTATTTCCCGTCATATATGTATGTCACATGCAATATGTGGGCAGGACAGTTACATACTTGTGTGACTGTTTCAATGATCACCTTTCAAACATCAGAACAAACAAATAATAATGAGGCAAGACATTGCATTGACAAACATAAATCCATTACAGATCCAATGAGTGTAGATTAAAGCAAGAGTTGACAATCCAATCAAAGATAAATCAGATACCGTAAGTTCTCTCTGTTCAGTAAAGGAAAAGTGTATTGACATTTTATGTTAGGAGCCGAGGAGAAGTGTATTGACTTTTTATGTTAGGAGCAAAGGAGAAGTGTAATGACTTTTTATGTTAGGAGCAGAGGAAAAGTGTAATGACTTTTTATGTTTGGAACCATAGTTCCACAGTACATGAAGTATGAGTGGGATGTTACTTTTTTTTATGAAAAAGTTTATGTTGTTCAACCCATAAATTCATTTTCTGTGTCTATTTTTTTTCTTTTCTTTCCTTTTTCCCCTTTCTTTCCTTCCTTATTTACACCCTCCTCTACTCTCTTCCCTCTACTCCTTCTTTCCATCCCTCCCCCTTTCTTTCTCTTCCCTTCCTTTTCCCTTTCAGTTTTCCTTTTTTCTTGTCTGCCCTCCTCTTCATATGCAATCCCCTTGTTCCTATTCCTTTGACCTTTATTTTCATTTAATAAAGATAGTTTGTAATAGTGATATTTTTGGCAAGTTATTTAGAGGCAGAGATATAGTAATGCTCTCTTCTTAGGTGATGTACTACAATTGCAGATTTGTATCTGTACAAAGACAGCCTAGGGCAGTGATGGCAAACCTTGGCACCCCAGATGTTTTAGAACTACATTTCCCATGATGCTCATGCACTCTATAGTGTAGTTGAGCATCATGGGAAATGTAGTTCCAAAACATCTAGGGAGCTAAGGTTCGCCATCACTGGCCTAGGGTTTTACTGCCGATTTGTATTTACCACAATACACAAAATAACCTTAAAATGAAATCACTATGGGTCCTATGAAATTTTGGAGACAGTGGGTTGATATCTCAATATCTCTCCCCCTGATTTTTTTTTTTCTCTCTCTGGCTCACTTCCCAGGAAATATAAGTTTTTATTGTTGTCTGTGTACCTATTAGGGAGAGGAGATTCACTCTCTCGAATTGTCCCGTTTACAGTTAGTAGCACTTAAAGTGAAAACAAATGCCAAATTTAGGGTTCACAGGAATAAGGGAGACATCTTCCAATGGAGACACTAGTTCTAATGACCCTGGTGTCGACCAGAGATTTCCTCAATATGGAGGGACTTCTAACACAATTCTTGGGAAAATATGAGATAATCAAAGTGGCAGACTTTAAAGGCGGGGGGTCGCTAAGAAATATTCAACAACAGATTTAAAACAGAAAATTTTATTCCATAGTTGTTACTTTAAAAGACACAGAGAGGATATATTCACCCATTGTTTGACAATAAAACATATCACATGCCCGTTCCAAGAACAATTGTTCTTGGAATGAGCATGTGACATGGAGGGACTTCCTTTTACTTCCTATTTTGGCTATGAAACAGGAAGTGAAGAAAATCTCCCCAAAGGTATACAGATGGCAAGACAACAACTTGAAAAGGGTTATAATAACCCTCCCGTACTCTATCCAAAATAGAATGTGAAAGAAAAGGAGGTCCCAAGTGGGGCTCACTTGAATCTTGGAAACCTGGAATAATAAAGTTTTACAAGCTTTGGACTTTATGGTGCACTGCCAGCTGTTTTTCCCTCGATGTGCTGACATTTTGGGGTTAGGATGAGTCCCTGCTTCGTGTCTGCACCTGGTCAACTGAGGGACAAATCCACTATGTAGGACTTAGGAGCAACAGGAGTTTTTATTTTTTTGCATGATTATTTATAAACTAATAAAACAGATCTAACAAAACATTTTCAATAGTATATCTAACAGACCAAAAGGTAGCCAGAGAAGTTCACTGTTTACATATACTTTATTTTTATATTGCTTTGCATCTGGAGACAGTCAGGACACAGCAGACATACATAAGTCCTACAACAAACTGTATGAACAAGAACACATCACAAAAAAAAAGTACAAACATACCATTATAAAAAAAAAAAAAAATTAAATGGTCTCAGCTAATCTTCACCACTTTATTTTACAGGATGGACAAACTTTTCCAGGTATTTCCAAGCAGATTTTAACATCTGCTCCTCATCTCTTTACTTCCCTCCCACTCTTCTCTACCCTTTTGCTTGTTTTGTGCTGCCTTCAACAGTCCCTACTCTTTAAGTATCATTATTTGTCTCTGTTTGTACTGTATGTGATAAGAAAGCAGTTTTCCTTTAGTCATTTGTATAATTTTTTCATAGAGATGTTAATTTACTGGAAAGCTTTTGCGGTGCGTAAAAAAAAAAAAAAAGTCCTTCTGGCTGCATCTTTTGATGTGGTTTTCAGCAAAACACAGTACATGGAGTTCAATGGTAAGACATGCCTAAAAACAATTGCCGAGTATACAAATAGTAAATTGATCCCAAAATGGGAAGATGTAAACCACAATTCTTAAGTGGTTGTAAACCTCTGGCACGAAATATGAACAACGTGTACCCCTCTATATTGTGTACTTGTCCCTATCCAGAGCTCTGAGTGTTATATCTATCTGCTGCTTCATTCCTCTGCTATCTGCATGACAAGTTTTCCCAACACCAAGAGGTAAAAAAGTGACAGGGAAGGGAGCTCCAGTACAGGGCCTGCAAGTGACAAGTTCAGCTCTGTTCCTGTGTGCTCTGTGATTGGGAAGGGGTGTCCCATCCCTCCACACAGCTTTCACTGAGCTGTGCAGATGTAACTTCAGTTCCCTACCCCCTGCTTTCTGAAAGCTCAAACAAGCTGTATAAATCCTGGACTTTGAACGGCCATAGAGAATAAAGGGCTGCAGATAAACAGGTGCAAGGAATGTAAGAGGATTTGCTTCATCTCTGAATATCATCAGAATGCCAGTTACTTTACTCGGTATATGTAAGGATTAGTGATAAGCTGAACAACCCCTGTTTGGTTCGCACAGAACATCTCGAACAGGGGAAATGTTCTAGCGAACATGCGATTTCCATTAAAGTCTATGGTACACGAACATGAAAAATCAAAAGTCCTAATTTTAAAGGCTTAAATGCAAGTTATTGGCTCAAAAAGTGTATGGGGACCTGGGTACTGCCCTGGGGGACATGAATAAATGCAAAAATTTTTTTTTAAAACAATCGTTTCTACAGGAGCAGTGATTTTAATAATGCTTCAAGTGAAACAATAAAAATGAAAAATTCCTTTAAATATCATGCCTGGGGGGTCCCCTTAATGTGCCTGTAAAGTAGCGCATTTGTGCGATGTTTGTAGCCTGATGCAGCAATACTGACATTTCTAAAGGAAAAAATGTCATTTAAACTTGCTCGCGGCTGTAATGTATTGTCGGCTTCCGGCAATACAGGTAAAAAATTTAAAAAAAATGCGTGGGCCCCCCCCCCCCAGTCCATACCAGACCCCTCGGTACTCCAAAATTAAAAAAAAAAATGGCGTGGGGTTCCCCCTAAAATCCATATGAGACCTTTATCCAAGTACACAGCCTGGCTGGCCAGGATAGGGGTGGGGTGAACCATACCAGGCCTGAACCCCCTCCTGAACCATACCAGGCAACATGCCCTCAACATGGGGGGTGGGTGCTTTGGGGCAGGGCTCTGCCCCCCCCCCCACCCCAAAGCACCTTGCCCTCATGTTGATGGGGACAGGGGTCTCTTCCCGACAACCATGGGCTGTGGTTGTGGGGGTCTGCGGGGGTCTGCAGGGGGGAGGCTTATCAGAATCTGGAAGCCCCCTTTAACAAGGGGCCCCCAGATCCCAACACCCCCCCCCCCCCCATGTGAATGGATATCGGGTACATCATACCCCTACCCATTTAGCAAAAAGTGTAAAAAAAAAATGAAGACAAAAGACAGTTTTGGAAAAGTACTTTATTAAAAAATAAAAAATAGTGTCCCCCCGATGATCAGACGCCCGTCCGTCTGAAAAATAGAAAAAAAAGAAGAAGAAGAAGCTCCTGCTTTTCTGGACGCTTCCCGTGTTCGGAGCTACTTTAATTTTGACAGCTCTTTTATAGTGACCTGACGTCACAAGTGGCTCCACAATGCACTGCTCAGGTGTAGTGAATAAATTACTGACCACTCCCCCAAAGCACCCACCCCCCCACGTTGAGGGCATGTGGACTGGTATGGTTCAGGAGGGGGTTCGCTCGATCGCCCCCACTGCCATCCTGGCCAGCCAGGCTGTGTGCTCGGATAAGGGCCTGGTATGGACTGGGGGGGACCCCATGCCATTTTTTTTAGCAATACTGACATAAACTGATATACCAGATCTCAACAAACTGTAAAAAGCAAAAATCTCTCTCCCTGCCAGGAATGTATTTATTAACTATAGAATTCCACTTAAAAATCACCTGCTGGCCAAGGGACTCAAATCCACAACCCCACAATTAGCAAGGCTGGTGTTCTACCAGCTATGCCAACATCAAGCACACTTAGGTTGAACACACCTAAATAAAAGATAAAGGATAGGGAGAGTGTGGTCAGCTTAAGCTGATGGTAGAATACCAGGCTTACAATGTCATGGATGTGGGGTTCGAATCCCCCAGCCAGCAGGTGATTTATTGAGGTCAGAGTCCATGATAATGCAGGAACTCAAAGTTCCTGCGAATAAGCCCATTTATTCGTCATTCGACAAACGAGCGAACAGTCAATGTTCAAGTCGAACTCAAAGCTCATCTCTAGTAAGGATTTACAACCTTTTTCAGGCTTTTTCCCCCCTATATTTTCACCTGGTAATCTTCTAAATAACACACTTCCTGCCTACACTCACTCCTTCAGTGCTTCTATGGAAGGAGCCATGTTTGCCACTCAAACTTCAAACATGCCTGCTTATGTTTATCTTCATTACTTTGGGGATCATAGGATTACGTGTAGTCGTTTTCAGAAGGAAGGTAAAATTGTTTTTGGTTTTAGTGGTGCTCACATGAAGTGGAAAACAGGTATTTCTTAGCCTGAAAATAGAAAACAATTGCAGTTACCACATCTAAGGACTAGTAAGTTGCAAAATGTTAAATTTGTGTTCTTGAATTTAGTTATCCTTTAACCACTTGCCAACTGCCCGCCGCAGATATACTACGGCAGGCTGGCTCGGCTGCGCGAACCGCCGTACCTGTATGGCGGTTTGTGGGAGCGCTCCTGGGGGCACGCGCATGCACGCCGTTGGAGGTGTGCGCCCACCCCAATTAGGAAGCGGTGAAGCCGATCCACAGGACCGGCGGCAGCGGTTGCCGCCGGACACCAGCGATCACTCCCCGCCGACAGAGAACGACGTTGTAAACACAGCAGACCGTTGTTCTCTCTGGAATGAACACAGAGAGCCTGTGATCCTCCTATTTAGGAAACCTCTGTGTTGATTCTAGACGTACCTCCCCCATACAGTTAGAAAACACTCCCCCTAGGCTCAAACTTAACCCTTTGATCATCCCTGAGTTAACCCCTTCCCTGCCAGTGTCATTATTACAGTCACAGTGCATATTTTTTTTGCACTGATTACTGTAGTAATGTCACTGGTCCCCCCAAAAGTGTCAAAAATTTCGGTTAGGGGGCCAATCTGTCCGGCGCAATGTCGCAGTCCTGCTAAAAAAAAGCAAATCACCGCCATTACTAGTAAAAACAATTTTGTGCAAACCAATCAAAATAGGCTTATTGGGATTTTTTTTTACCAACGATTTGTAGCAGAATATAAATTGGCCTAAAAGGATGAAAAAATTTGATTTTAAATTTTTTTTTTTTTTGGAATGTTATATAGCAGAAAATAAAAAACATTGTTTTTTTTTTCAGAATCATCGCTCTTTTATTGTGTATAGCGCAAAAAATAAAAGCAGCAGAGGTGATCAAAAGAAAGCTCTATTTGTGGGGAAAAAAAGACATCAATTTTATTAGGGTACATCGTCACACGACAGCCAATTGTCAGTTAAAGTAACGCAGTGCCGAATCACAAAAAATGGCCTGGTCATTGTAATATAGTTGCAATTGCCTGCCAGTGAGTGTCAGGCCCACAGACTGTACTGTGCCCACTGCCCACCACTCATATAGGGTGGCACAGCACCTTGCAGATAAAAAAGTAATTTAATTTTTCCTCTGTAATATAATTGCAGTTGCCTGCCAGGGAGTGTCAGGCCCACAGACTGTACTGTGCCCACTGCAAATGGACTGTTTGCGGTTGTTTGCGGTGCGTTAAACAGGGAGTTTGGTCTGTCAGAGTTTGGCCTGTCACTGTGAAGCGGGCGTAACGCTTACACTACTTGATCAATACAACATCATACCTGATCGTATTCACACACTGGATGTTTTAAAGCACGCTATTCCAAACAATTTAGGAATGTTAGGTGATTTATGCCCTTTATGGATTAAAACCCGAGTCAACTATGCAATTTTCCATGGGAGTTTTGCCATGGATGCCCCTCTGGCATGCCACAGTCCAGGTGTTAGTCCCCTTGAAACAACTTTTCCATCACTATTGTGGCCAGAAAGAGTCCCTGTGGGTTTTAAAATTCGCCTGCCTATTGAAGTCTATGACGGTTCGCCCGGTTCGCGAACATTTGCGGAAGTTCGCGTTCGCTGTTCACAAACATAAAATTTTATGTTCGCGACATCTCTACCAGTGACCCTCTTGCTGCTAGGTGAAAGTGCTAACCACTACACCACTGTGCTGCCCGCACACAAACTTAGCATTACAAGCACAACACTCAACCAACTGAGATACCTTCTTGTTGGAGACAGCGCTTAGTCAGTCTTTCAGTGTAGTTTCTGTGATTTAGCTATCTGTGACACCATTCTAGGCATATCCCAAAGAGTAATTTTTTAGACATAATACGTTTTAGTAAATAGAGAGGGAAATATGAAAACTTTCATAGGAGCTTGTTTATAATCATTTAAGATGTAATATTTGGATTCTTGCATACACCCAAATCTGCCTGGTTCTACTTAAACTAAATATGTATTCTTTTCTTTTTAACCACTAGACTTGAGCGGACACCTGGATGTCCGTGGTTTGGTGGGTTCGGCCGAACTTTAAAAAAAAGTCCGGGTCCGTGTCCCGGACTTTTGCCGAACTTTTCCCGGACACCGAACCCCATTGAAGTCAATGGGGACCCGAACTTTCAGGCACTAAAATGGCTCTAAAACACCAATGGAAAGGGCTAGACTGCTGCAAATGGCAGCAAAACGTAGTTAAGAGCATGGCAAGTGCTCTGCAAACAAATGTGGATAGGGAAATAACTTAAAACAACAAAAAAAAAAAAACAGAAAAATAAAACAATGTTCTTCATCTCTGAAGGACGAGGCCCATATGGAGTAGGAGGGAGGTTGAGGTGGTGGTGGATGTGGCGGTGTCATAGGCGTGCGCACAGGGTGTGCCGGATGTGCCTGGGCACACCCTAATCACCTAGGGCACATAGCATTATCGCTCTGTTTGCCAGTGAGGAGATGGGAAAGATCTCCCTCGGACCTGCTCTGCTCTATTTCACTTTGCCAGCAGGGAGAGTAATGTATCGGGGCCATGTACATGTAGGCAAACACATGCATGTGTATTTAAACTTTGGGGTGCACACCCTAATGCAATAGGCTGTGCACACCTATGGGCGGTGTAGGTGGAAGCGGCGGTGGAGGAGGACCAGGGCCGGATTAAGAGCATCATGGGCTTGGTGCTGAGGATTTTGAAGGGCCTTAAGGGCCGTGCCTTGGCATGCACCCAGAGGAGGAAGGGTGCAGCCATGCATGCCTAATTCCACATGGGATGCTGTCTCTGAAGCCCATAAACACATCCATGCATCGGCAACTGTCCCTCCTTGTCCGGCCTTCGTGCTGTGTGGGGAGGTTCTGAGGGAGCTGCCTGGGGAAGCGAGCATAGAAGCCAGACTTCTGTGTTTACAAGTGACAGAAGAGCGGTAACAGTGAATATGGCCAACCCGGGGCCTATATAAAGGTAGGGGCCTGGAGCTGCAGCTCCAATAGCCCTTACGTTAATCTGGCCCTGAGGAGGACGAGGTAGCCAACACTGCTTCTTTTCACAAATTTTAAATGAGGGTACACCCCAAAAGAGTGAGAAAGAGCAAAAATGGAACAATGGCTGGGTAAGGTCGGTATCCATCGCTATTCTGCACAAGGTACGGAAAAGTCCCGTGGGATCCATGCTTGGTTCATTTTAATGAACGTGAGCTTGTCCACATTGTCTCTGGACAGGCGGCTGCGCTTGTCTGTGATAACGCCCCCAGCCGTGCTAAATACCCGTTCAGATAATACACTGGCTGCAGGGCACGCCAACACCTCCAAGGCGTAAAGGGCAAGCTCAGGCCATGTGCCCAACTTGGAGACCCAGAAGTTGAAGGGGGCAGACCCCTCATTCAGTACGTCTAGGCGTGTGCACACATACTGCTCCACCATGTTGGTGAAATGCTGCCTCCTGCTAAGACGTTCCATATGAGCTGCTGGTGCTGCTGTTTGTTGTGGCGTCCTGACAAAGCTTTTCCACATTTCGGCCATGCTAACCCTGCCTTCTGAGGTGCTGGCGGTGCCCTGGTTGCGTTAGCGACCTCTTCATCCTCCTCCTCCTCCTCCTCCTCTGCCTTGTGCTTCCACTGTGGCCCCGCTGTCAGGTGGGAATGCCAGCAGCATCGCGTCTACCAGCGTGCGCTTGTACTCGCGCATCTTGCGATCGCGCTCCAGTGAGTGAATTAAGGACGGTACGTTGTCCTTGTAACGGGGATCCAGCAGCGTGGCCACCCAGTAATCAGCACAAGTTAGAATGTGGGCAACTCGGCGGTCGTTGTGGAGACACTGCAGCATGTAATCGCTCATGTGTGCCAGGCTGCCCAGAGGCAACGAAAGGCTGTCCTCTGTGGGAGGTGTATCGTCCGTGTCCTCTGTATCCCCCCAGCCACGCACCAGTGATGGCCATGAGCTGGCCTGAGTGCCACCCTGCTGTGAACATGGTTCCATCTCCTCCTCCAGCTCCTCCTCCTCATCCTCCAGAACTGTGCCCCTGCTGGACAATTGTGTCCCTGGCGTTTGTGTGTGCAGGAACCCACCCTCGGAGCCCCTTGCGAATGACTGCCCTGAAAGCCTTGGAAATGTTACCTCTTCATCCTCCTCCTCCTCCTCATCCTGTGCCACATCCTCTTCCATCATCGCCCGAATTGGGAGGCATAGAAGTGGGATAGTTAAGCTGAGAACGGCGTCATCGGCACTGGCCATGTTGGTGGAGTACTCAAAACAGCGCAACAAGGCACACAGGTCTCGCATGGAGGCCCAGTTATTGGTGGTGAAGTGGTGCTGTTCCGCAGAGCGACTCACGCGTGCGTGCTGCAGCTGAAACTCCACTATGGCCTGCTGCTGCTCGCACAGTCTTTGCAGCATGTGCAAGGTGGAGTTCCACCTTGTGGGCACGTCACATATGAGGCGGTGAGCGGGAAGGCCGAAGTTACGCTGCAGCGCTGACAGGCGAGCAGCAGCAGGGTGAGAACGCCGAAAGTGCGCACAGACAGCCCGCACTTTCTGCAGCAGCTCTGACATATAGGGGTAGTTTTTAAGGAACCTCTGCACCACCAAATTCAGCACATGCGCCAGGCAAGGGATGTGCGTCAAACCGGCTAGGCCCAGAGCTGCTATGAGATTTCGCCCGTTATCGCACACCACCAGGCCGGGCTTGAGGCTCGCTGGCAGCAACCACTCATTTATCTGCTGTTCCATGCTCCTCCACAACTCCTGCGCGGTGTGTGGTTTGTCCCCCAAACAGGCAAGTTTTAAAACTGCCTGCTGTCGTTTACCCCTGGCCGTGCTGAAGTTGGTGGTGAAGGTGTTACGCTGTCCGGATGAGGAGGCGGTAGAGGATGAGGAAGCGGAGTAGGAGGAGTTAGGAACAGGAGGCAAACTGAAGCGCCCTGCAATCCTCGGTGGTGGAAGGACATGCGCCAAATTGCTATCCGCCTCAGGCCCATCCGCCACTGCATTTACCCAGTGTGCCGTTAGGGAGATATAACGCCCCTGACCGTGCTTACTGGTCCACGTATCGGTAGTTAGGTGGACCTTGCCAGAGATGGCGTTGCGCAGTGCACACCTGATTTTTTCCCCCACTTGGTTGTGCAGGGAAGGGATGGCTTGCCTGGAAAAGTAGTGGCGGCTGGGCACGACGTACTGCGGGACAGCCACCGACATAAGGTTTTTAAAACTGTGCGTCTCCACCAGACGGAATGACAGCATTTCAAAGGCCAAGAATTTTGAAATGCTGGCATTCAGGGCCAGGGATCGCGGGTGGGTAGGGGGGTACTTCCTCTTCCTCTCAAGTGTTTGGGAGATGGAAAGCTGAACGCTTCCACGGGACATTGTGGAGACGGTTGGTGACCCAGGTGGTGGTGTTGCTGACAGATCCTCTGTTTGCGGGGTGGCAGGTGTCGGTATCACTACAGATGTGGCTGGAGCGGCCGAGACTGCAGCAGAAGAGGAAGCAGGATGAGCCAGAGACGTTTCTTGGTTTTGAAGGTGTCTACTCCACTGCAGCTCGTGCTTTGCACTTAGATGCCTGATCATGCAGGTTGTGCTCAGGTTGAGAAGGTTTATGCCTCGCTTCAGGCTCTGATTGCACAGGATGCAAACCACTCGTGTCCTGTCATCAGCACATTTTCTAAAGAACTTCCACGCTAGAGAACTCCTTTGAGCTGACTTTGGTGTGCTCGTTCCCTTGCTGCGTTGGGCAGTAGCGGGCGTAGTGTCTAGGGCACGGCCGCTCCACTTCGGCACCCTGCTCCCTCTTCTGCTGTGCTGGTGGCTCTGTGCGACCACCGCCTCTTCCTCCAAACTACTCAGGTCACCTGCATGACGTTCATTCCATGTGGGGTCGAGGACCTCATCGTCCTCCACATCATCTTCCACCCAGTCTTCACCCGTGCCCTCCTTGTCGGTCTCCACAATTCTGAACGCCGCAGCAGTTGGCACCTGCGTTTCGTCATCATCGGAGACGTGCTGCGATGGTGCTTGCATGTACTCATCTTGAGAAATAAGTGGTTGGGCATCGCTGCACTCAATCACTTCCACTTCTGGGGCAGGGCTAGGTGGATGGCCCTGGGAAACCCCACTGACCGAGTCCTCAAAAAGAAGAAGAGACTGCTGTATGGATTGGGGCTCAGACTGCTTGCCTGATTTCCAAGGGGGTGAGGTGAAAGACGGTTGGACATTGGCTGCAGGTGCCAACTCTGACCTTTCTGCAGTAGACTGGGTGGGAGACAATGTGAAGGAACTGGAGGCACTGTCAGCAACCCAATCTACTATCGCCTGTACTTCTTCAGGCCTCATCACGTCTAGAGGCGCAATATGCCCTACCAAATACTGCTGCAGGTTCTGTCGCCTACTCACACTTGTGGAAGGTGTTTCACTTGTGCGTGTAGATGGCACAGATCGACCACGTCCTCTCCTTGCAACAGGAGCTCTACCAGCAGCACCACGACCCAGGCCACGGCCCCTATTTGACAGTCTCCTCATATTTCTGTAATTTATGATCTTGCCCTAGAAAGGTGTTTATTGAATAGCGGGAAACAAAACAACAACAGTATCGCACGGGTGTATCTGACAGTCAAATATTCAAACTATGCTGCAATTTAATGTTTTTTACCCCAAAAGGGTGTATATTGAATAGCGGAATAGGAAAAAGGATAAAAAAACGGTGTATCTCACATGTACAAACACAGACTAGGCCCCGATTCAAATTTTTTGTACCCTAAAGGGAGGATGAGGAAGAGGAGTAGGAGGAGTTGGGAACAGGAGGCAAACTGAAGCGCCCTGCAATCCTTGGAGGTGGAAGGAGATGCGCCAAACAAATTTAAAAGGTGTATCTCACACGTACCGATACAGACTATGCCGTAATTTAATTTTCTTACACTCCAAAAGGGTGTATATTGAATAGCGGAATAGGAAAAATGTTATAATACGGTGTATCTCACACGTACAAACACAGACTAGGCCCCGATTACAATTTTTTGTACCCTAAAGGCAGGATGAGAAAGAGGAGTAGGAGGAGTTGGGAACAGGAGGCAGCCTGAAGCGCCCTGCAATCCTCGGCGGTAGAAGGAGATGCGCCAAACAAATTTAAAAAGGTGTATCTCACATATACCGATACAGACTATCCCGCAATTTAATTTTTTACACTCAAACAGGGTGTATATTGAATAGCGGAATAGGACAAATTTTACAAAACGGTGTATCTCACACGTACAAACCCAAACTAGGCCCCGATTACAATTTTGTGTACCCTAAAGGCAGGATGAGGAAGAGGAGTAGGAGGAGTTGGGAACAGGAGCCAAACTGAAGCGCCCTGCAATCCTCGGCGGTAGAAGGAGATGCGCCAAACAAATTTAAAAAGGTGTATCTCACATGTACCGGTACAGACTATCCCGCAATTTAATTTTTTACACTCAAACAGGGTGTATATTGAATAGCGGAATAGGACAAATTTTACAAAACGGTGTATCTCACACGTACAAACACAATCTAGGCCCCAATTACAATTTTTTGTACCCTAAAGGCAGGATGAGGAGTAGGAGGAGTTCGGAACAGACAGGAGGCAGACTGAAGCACCCTAAAATCCTCGGCAGTATGAGATGCGCCCCAAAAATTGGAAAGGTGTATCTCACACGTACCGACACAGACTATCCCGCAATTTAATTGTTTATACCCAAAGGTTTTGATTAAATAGCGGAATAGAAAATATGATCAAAAAAAGTGTATGTATCTCACACGTACAGAAGCACACTAGGCCCCAATTACTATTGTTTGTACCCCTAAAGGCAGGATGAGGAGTAGGAGGAGTTTGGAACAGGCAGCATCCTCAAATCTTCAGAAGTATGAGATGAACCCCAAAAACTTGGAAAGGTGGATCTCACACGTACCAACACAGACTATCCCACAATTTAATTGATCCCCAAAGGATTTTATTGAATAGCGGAATAGGAAATATGATCAAAAAAAGTGTATGTATCTCACACGTACAGAAGCACACTAGGCCCCAATTACTATTGTTTGTACCCCTAAAAGGCTGGATGAGGAGTAGGAGGAGTTTGGAACAGGCAGCACCCTCAAATCTTCAGAAGTATGAGATGAACCCCAAAAACTTGGAAAGGTGGATCTCACACGTACCAACACAAACTATCCCACAATTTAATTGATCCCCAAAGGTTTTTATTGAATAGCGGAATAGGAAATATGATCAAAAAAAGTGTATGTATCTCACACGTACAGAAGCACACTAGGCCCCAATTACTATTGTTTGTACCCCTAAAAGCAGGATGAGGAGTAGGAGGAGTTTGGAACAGGCAGCACCCTCAAATCTTCAGAAGTATGAGATGAACCCCAAAAACTTGGAAAGGTGGATCTCACACGTACCAACACAGACTATCTTGCAATTTAATTGATCCCCAAAGGTTTTTATTGAATAGCGGAATAGGAAATATGATCAAAAAAAGTGTATGTATCTCACACGTACAAAACCACACTAGGCCCCAATTACTATTGTTTGTACCCCTAAAAGGCTGGATGAGGAGTAGAGGAGTATGGAACAGGCAGCACCCTCAAATCTTCAGAAGTATGAGATGAACCCCAAAAACTTGGAAAGGTGGATCTCACACGTACCAACACAAACTATCCCGCAATTTAATTGATCCCCAAAGGTTTTTATTGAATAGCGGAATAGGAAATATGATCAAAAAAAGTGTATGTATCTCACATGTACAGAAGCACACTAGGCCCCAATTACTATTGTTTGTACCCCTAAAAGGCAGGATGAGGAGTAGGAGGAGTTTGGAACAGGCAGCACCCTCAAATCTTCAGAAGTATGAGATAAACCCCAAAAACTTGGAAAGGTGGATCTCACACGTACCAACACAAACTATCCCGCAATTTAATTGATCCCCAAAGGTTTTTATTGAATAGCGGAATAGGAATTATGATCAAAAAAAGTGTATGTATCTCACACGTACAGAAGCACACTAGGCCCCAATTACTATTGTTTGTACCCCTAAAAGGCAGGATGAGGAGTAGGAGGAGTTTGGAACAGGCAGCACCCTCAAATCTTCAGAAGTATGAGATGAACCCCAAAAACTTGGAAAGGTGGATCTCACACGTACCAACACAAACTATCCCGCAATTTAATTGATCCCCAAAGGTTTTTATTGAATAGCGGGATAGGAAATATGATCAAAAAAAGTGTATGTATCTCACACATACAGAAGCACACTAGGCCCCAATTACTATTGTTTGTACCCCTAAAAGGCTGGATGAGGAGTAGGAGGAGTTTGGAACAGGCAGCACCCTCAAATCTTCAGAAGTATGAGATGAACCCCAAAAACTTGGAAAGGTGGATCTCACACGTACCAACACAAACTATCCCGCAATTTAATTGATCCCCAAAGGTTTTTATTGAATAGCGGAATAGGAAATATGATCAAAAAAAGTGTATGTATCTCACACGTACAGAAGCACACTAGGCCTCAATTACTATTGTTTGTACCCCTAAAAGGCTGGATGAGGAGTAGGAGGGGTTTGGAACAGGCAGCACCCTCAAATCTTCAGAAGTATGAGATGAACCCCAAAAACTTGGAAAGGTGGATCTCACACGTACCAACACAAACTATCCCGCAATTTAATTGATCCCCAAAGGTTTTTATTGAATAGCGGAATAGGAAATATGATCAAAAAAAGTGTATGTATCTCACACGTACAAAACCACACTAGGCCCCAATTACTATTGTTTGTACCCCTAAAAGGCTGGATGAGGAGTAGAGGAGTATGGAACAGGCAGCACCCTCAAATCTTCAGAAGTATGAGATGAACCCCAAAAACTTGGAAAGGTGGATCTCACACGTACCAACACAAACTATCCCGCAATTTAATTGATCCCCAAAGGTTTTTATTGAATAGCGGAATAGGAAATATGATCAAAAAAAGTGTATGTATCTCACATGTACAGAAGCACACTAGGCCCCAATTACTATTGTTTGTACCCCTAAAAGGCAGGATGAGGAGTAGGAGGAGTTTGGAACAGGCAGCACCCTCAAATCTTCAGAAGTATGAGATAAACCCCAAAAACTTGGAAAGGTGGATCTCACACGTACCAACACAAACTATCCCGCAATTTAATTGATCCCCAAAGGTTTTTATTGAATAGCGGAATAGGAATTATGATCAAAAAAAGTGTATGTATCTCACACGTACAGAAGCACACTAGGCCCCAATTACTATTGTTTGTACCCCTAAAAGGCAGGATGAGGAGTAGGAGGAGTTTGGAACAGGCAGCACCCTCAAATCTTCAGAAGTATGAGATGAACCCCAAAAACTTGGAAAGGTGGATCTCACACGTACCAACACAAACTATCCCGCAATTTAATTGATCCCCAAAGGTTTTTATTGAATAGCGGGATAGGAAATATGATCAAAAAAAGTGTATGTATCTCACACATACAGAAGCACACTAGGCCCCAATTACTATTGTTTGTACCCCTAAAAGGCTGGATGAGGAGTAGGAGGAGTTTGGAACAGGCAGCACCCTCAAATCTTCAGAAGTATGAGATGAACCCCAAAAACTTGGAAAGGTGGATCTCACACGTACCAACACAAACTATCCCGCAATTTAATTGATCCCCAAAGGTTTTTATTGAATAGCGGAATAGGAAATATGATCAAAAAAAGTGTATGTATCTCACACGTACAGAAGCACACTAGGCCTCAATTACTATTGTTTGTACCCCTAAAAGGCTGGATGAGGAGTAGGAGGGGTTTGGAACAGGCAGCACCCTCAAATCTTCAGAAGTATGAGATGAACCCCAAAAACTTGGAAAGGTGGATCTCACACGTACCAACACAAACTATCCCGCAATTTAATTGATCCCCAAAGGTTTTTATTGAATAGCGGAATAGGAAATATGATCAAAAAAAGTGTATGTATCTCACACGTTGAAAGATTGTATTAACATGCCTTATCACATTTCATATATATTTCAACTTATGCCCATTCCATGATGAAATATGGGCCCTTGCATTTACATAGTAACGAGCTAAGACTGACAACCATTCATCCACCCTGGACAGCAGACAGCTATATTTTGCATTTAGACGACATGTTAAACCACCTGTCCATTCATTCATTTGAACACTTGACAGTTGGACATTTTGCATAGAGATTACTGACACCACCCATAAACAATTGACAATTGCTTACATTAACACATGACAACTGAATGCAGACGGGTGACTCTGTCACAGGACACAAATTCAGATACGGGGACACCCCATATTGACACAGATGTATAGGACACAAAATCCTTTTCATGTAACTGTCTCTGTGAGTGACGTTGTACTGTTCAATTGACTTACGAATTGTAAACCAGTTTCAAGCAGTTTTTGCCGCCGAAATATCCTTTAAATGGGAGCACGAAACTTGAAATAAACAGTTGTGACTGCACTGAGTTTGAGTGCTATGTGTCGTCATAACTCCCGGCCGGACGAGGGAGAATTCACTATCTATTGGGGGGGTTAGCAACTGAAGGGCTGTAATATCATCGTGATTGCCTCCTGACGAGATCTGAGCTAACACACGTACAGAAGCACACTAGGCCCCAATTACTATTGTTTGTACCCCTAAAAGGCTGGATGAGGAGTAGGAGGAGTTTGGAACAGGCAGCACCCTCAAATCTTCAGAAGTATGAGATGAACCCCAAAAACTTGGAAAGGGGGATCTCACACGTACCAACACAGACTATCCCGCAATTTAATTGATCCCCAAAGGTTTTTATTGAATAGCGGAATAGGAAATATGATCAAAAAAAGTGTATGTATCTCACACGTACAGAAGCACACTAGGCCCCAATTACTATTGTTTGTACCCCTAAAAGGCTGGATGAGGAGTAGGAGGAGTTTGGAACAGGCAGCACCCTCAAATCTTCAGAAGTATGAGATGAACCCCAAAAACCCCAAATATCATTCAGCTCTGCTTCAGGCCACAATTTAATTTTTTTTAACCCAAGGCTGTATATTGAATAGTGGAATAGAAAAAAAGTGTATGATTTTTTAAACCACTCAATAATAGCACATGTGAACTGAACACAGCAGTGTATGATCAGTCAACACAGCACAACTGAAGGAAAAATGCTTGTTACGGAACAGGGCACCCCTGAGCAGGTACCTCCGTTGACAGATGCTCCTAGTGCTTCCCGAGGGCTCCAAGCACTCCACCAGACACCGTAAGCACTTCAGACTCCACGAACCGCCGCAGCTTGGTTAGGGTCTTGGCATCTCCTACCCACCCTGGACCAACGACAAGGCCCCAGGTTCCTGTGGGTGAACCTCTCTTTACCCAGAGAGTGCAGCAGAACAAGCTCTTGCACAAGCTCTTACAAGAGCTTAGTGATTCTCTAAGGGAGTATGGAAGACCATAGCAATCCCTGCAGCAGATTCCCCCAATAACGAGACAAAGCTCCGAGATGAGGGTAAAACAGGAACAACATTTATTGGAAGAACAGAGCACACTTTTATACAGAAATTGGAACATCCTTCCCCCCAACAACCGCTTTCCCATTGGTCAATTGTAAAGTACTTGCAGTTCTCACTAAGGTCCTCTCCAGCATATGCAAATGAGGGCTTGAAAATGAGTCAACAGAGATTGGTCAGATATCTTTGACCAATGCAAGGAGACAGAAGCCCCAGGGGGCAATCAATGTACACAATAGTCAGACACAGAACAATGGTTCCCTAACGAGCCCTCAATACACATTACTCTGAGTGTCAATAGACCGCCCGTCTCCTCAGAACTTCCTGTAATGCCCATATTAGGAGTTGGCTTCCTGTTCCTTACAGTTTACAGGAATACGTTTTAGCTTCCAGGAGAGAGGCAAGGCTCCATTAGCCACATGTTTAAAGAAACACAAAAAGACACAAAAATGCATAACTCCCAGTCTACTGAACAGAACCCCTACATTCAACCCATCCCCAGATAGCCTGGATCTGAGCGCTCAACATATCCAAACAGCGCTCAGATACCACAAACACAGTCAAATTGCCATGGGGTTTACGTTTAGCCTGGGCTGATGAGAGGGTCCATAGTCCAGTTGCAGGAGGCGAGCAACCAGGCTTCTCCAACGCCCAGTGGCGAGATTGGTCTCGTCACATCTCTCCCCCTTTCCAAAAAGACTAACAGGGTACCTGACCTCCTGCCGGTCAGTGCCCTTGTTAGTCCAGCAGCCCACCCACAAAACAGAAAAAACAGTACGTCCCACCCACAATAAATGGTTACTACACCTGGTTAGAGGAGAAACTTGTCCATGTCCAGGTGCCTCACCACGGCTGTGTAGGGGACTGGTAGGCTGCCTTGGTGGGTTGCTGAGTGGGCAGAGACCAGCGGTACTCTGTCCTGGTGCCAGCACTACAACCTGAGTAGTCTGGTTGGAGCCTGGTTGCTGGAGGGGGAGACCGCCTGTCTCCCCTTTAGATACACCACCATGCTGCTGTGGGGGAAGACCGACTGTCTTCCCTTTGGCTAAACAGCCCTGTTGCTGGGGGTCAGGACCGACTGTCCCTACCCCCTGTGCTGTGAGTGCAGAGACCACGGTCCCATCTGCACTGTTGGGGGGCTTACTGTCTCCCCCTGGTACATTAAGCTGCTGCTGGGGAGAGGAGGTAACAAGCTCCTCTCCCGATAGAACACTCTGCCCATCATTGATCCGCCGCTGGGGAGAGGTGGTAACAATCTCCTCTCCCATACATATTTCCAGTCTTTGCGGAGGGAGACCGACTGTCTCTCCTCCCAACACAGAGTCCTGCTGCTGGGGAAAGGAGACTGGGCTCTCTATTCCCTGTAGGATACTCTGCCGCTGGGGAATGGAAACTGGGCTCCCAATTCCCGGCACATCACACTGCCGCTGGGGAGGGAGGACACTGCTCTCCTCTCCCTGCACTTTACACTGCCGCTGGGGAATGGAGACTGGGCTCCCAATTCCCTGCAGGACCGGTGGAGAGACCTCGGTCCCATCTGCACTGGTGGGGGGCTTACAGTCTCCCCCTGGTACATTAAGCTGCCGCTGGGGAGAGGGGGTAACAATCTCCTCTCCCATACATACTTCCAGTCTTTGTGGAGGGAGACCGACTGTCTCTCCTCCCAACACAGAGTCCTGCTGCTGGGCGACAGGACCGACTGTCTCTGCCCCCTTTAACTCAGCCTGCCGCTGGAGAATGGAGACTGGGCTCCCAATTCCCAATAAATCAGGCTGCCGCTGGAGAATGGAGACTGGGCTCCCAATTCCCAATAAATCAGGCTGCAGCTGGGGAATGGAGACTGGGTTCTCCTCTTCCCTTAACTGTACCTGCCGCTGGAGTTCCTCCCAACGTGCCAGCTGGCCCTCTCTCTCTGCCCTGTCTAGCAGAGTCCCGAACACTAAGTTCTTCACGAACCGCTTGGATCTCTCCAGTGGATTGGGTCCGAAAAAGTTCAGCCGTAACCACACCATACGGTCATATTCTCTCAGAGAGTATCTGTACTCCACTGCTGGTTCTATCCCGTCGCTTGCCACCAATTGTTACGGAACAGGGCACCCCTGAGCAGGTACCTCCGTTGACAGATGCTCCTAGTGCTTCCCGAGGGCTCCAAGCACTCCACCAGACACCGTAAGCACTTCAGACTCCACGAACCGCCGCAGCTTGGTTAGGGTCTTGGCATCTCCTACCCACCCTTGACCAACGACAAGGCCCCAGGTTCCTGTGGGTGAACCTCTCTTTCCCCAGAGAGTGCAGCAGAACAAGCTCTTACACAAGCTCTTACAAGAGCTTAGTGATTCTCTAAGGGAGTATGGAAGACCATAGCAATCCCTGCAGCAGATTCCCCCAATAACGAGACAAAGCTCCGAGATGAGGGTAAAACAGGAACAACATTTATTGGAAGAACAGAGCACACTTTTATACAGAAATTGGAACATCCTTCCCCCAACAACCGCTTTCCCATTGGTCAATTGTAAAGTACTTGCAGTTCTCACTAAGGTCCTCTCCAGCATATGCAAATGAGGGCTTGAAAATGAGTCAACAGGGATTGGTCAGATATCTTTGACCAATGCAAGGAGACAGAAGCCCCAGGGGGCAATCAATGTACACAATAGTCAGACACAGAACAATGGTTCCCTAACGAGCCCTCAATACACATTACTCTGAGTGTCAATAGACCGCCCGTCTCCTCAGAACTTCCTGTAATGCCCATATTAGGAGTTGGCTTCCTGTTCCTTACAGTTTACAGGAATACGTTTTAGCTTCCAGGAGAGAGGCAAGGCTCCATTAGCCACGTGTTTAAAGAAACACAAAAAGACACAAAAATGCATAACTCCCAGTCTACTGAACAGAACCCCTACATTCAACCCATCCCCAGATAGCCTGGATCTGAGCGCTCAACATATCCAAACAGCGCTCAGATACCACAAACACAGTCAAATTGCCATGGGGTTTACGTTTAGCCTGGGCTGATGAGAGGGTCCATAGTCCCATTGCAGGAGGCGAGCAACCAGGCTTCTCCAACGCCCAGTGGCGAGATTGGTCTCGTCACATCGCTGCACACAGTGACTGATAGAAAAATACTTTTCTCCCTCCTCCTCAGTGGGCAAAAAAGATTGTGTTCACTGCACCCCAAAAAGATTGTGTTCACTGCACCCCAAAAAGATTGTGTTCACAGCAGCCCACACACAGCAAAATCGATGTGGACCACTGACACCTGCCTATCTCCTATCCCACCCCACACAGCAATATCGATTGTAGTTTGTAGAACACACTGACCCTAAAAATCAGCAGACTCTCTCCCTAAAAGGATTGATAAGATGATGATCGTAGATCGGGTGACTGCAAACCCCACCCCACACAGCAATATCGATTGTAGTTTGTAGAACACACTGACCCTAAAAATCAGCAGACTCTCTCCCTAAAAGGATTGATAAGATGATGATCGTAGATCGGGTGACTGCAAACCCCACCCCACACAGCAATATCGATTGTAGTTTGTAGAACACACTGACCCTAAAAATCATCAGACTCTATCCCTAAAAGGATTGATAAGATGATGATCATAGATCGGGTGACTGCAAACCCCACCCCACACAGCAATATCGATTGTAGTTTGTAGAACACACTGACCCTAAAAATCAGCAGCAGCCTCGCCCTAAAATGCCTACAACTCGCCCTGCCTAACACACTCCGACCTGTCCCTCAATTCTATCCAGACACACACTGACCCTAAAAATCAGCAGCAGCCTCGCCCTAAAATGCCTACAACTCGCCCTGCCTAACACACTCCGACCTGTCCCTCAATTCTATACGGACACAAATGCGTTTTGCCTGCCTGTCTGTCCCTAATCAGCAGCCAGCACGTATGTGTGCTCTGTCCCTGAACTAGTACACAGCAGAATGACGTCGCAGTGGCGCTGCCTCAAACTTATAAAGACTTGGTCACATGCTTCAGACGGCCAATTACAGCTACTAATACATTTGTAGGCATGGCTGGGATGGCTTAGGCACACCAGTTAAACGCTTGTTGATTGGCTGTTGAAAGCCCGCCATGAAAAGCGCGCCAATGCATGCAAAACCCTGAAATAAAATGACCGAACACAAATTTTTACCCGAACATACAGTAAAGTTTTCGGGTCCGTGTTCGGGTAACAAAAATCCAATTATTCGGTACGAACACGAATAATACAGTCCGTGTTCGCTCAACCCTATTAACCACTTGATGTCATATCAGTTTTTTAATTTTTCACACACAAACCAGCTGTATTTGCTAGAACATTACTTAGAACCTGAAACCGTATATATTTTCTGAAAGCAGAGGCGCCGGAGAATAAAATGGAGGCAGTTACAATTTTTTATATCATATGATATTTGTGCAGCCACAAATTTTCCAGAAAAAAATACACTAAAATGAATTTTAGTGCACACAAACACAATATAATACCCATTTAAAAAGATATATATATATATATATATATATATATATATATATATATATATATATATATATATATATATATGTATATATATATATAAAATTTGATGTTGTATTGAGTAATTAGATACCACACATGTCAAGACTCAAAATTGCATGTAAAATTACAACAATCTACGATACCTACATTTTTTTTTTATAGGTGACACTTTAAAATCTTGACAGGTTATCCATATAGAAATAACAATGAATAATGGCCCCAGAATTATTGCTCTTATTCTGGCATTTGCGGGGATACCTCACATGTGCGGTGCAATTTTGGTTTATATACATGGTGGACCTACACTTGTGTTTGCAATTGGGGACAGGGTGCTTTTAATCAACTTTCCTAAAATCTTGTTTTATTTTATTAAATTTTTTATTTTATTTTTTTTACAGTTTTTTAAATTTTTTTAAACTTTTATTGCTATCACAAGAGGGCTAACAAGATAGGTCCTTCTCATGGTCAGTAAAAGTATTTGGGTGGCTGTAGAGCTGCCAAGACCACTTTTACTGAATAGCTGATCGCCTGCTCCAAGAAATAACATCAAGCTCATGGCTGCATCTTCAGCCATGAGCTTGTTATAGGCCTCATGCACATGCAGCTTAAAAAACGCTTTTGAGCATGCCTTAGCGTTTATATGCATCGAAATGCACACAGACGTACGTATGTATGTAAATGTATTCCAATGACAAGAAGAATGCATTTATGCTTAAATGCCGAATACGCATAAGCACATGTAAATACGCTCATAAATGCTTATACATATTGTAAAATTAGAGGTGTTTTTTTTTTTTTCCCTGCCAAATTGTAGCAGAAAAAAATACTGCTTTTTGTCATAAAGCTGTGTGTATGAGACCATAGCCACTCACTTACAGGATTTACAATATTTAAACATACATACAGTGGAAAGCAAGTGGTTAAATAGTTAAGTCCAACTCAAGGCAAAAATGAAATTTAAATAGTGCATTATGCATCAATTACCTTACTCCTCCATCTTTATTCTGAACACTAGTTCCTTAGCCATCCTGCAGTGTAATATATCAAAGTCACAGTTTCCTCTATGAACAAAGCTAATATTCTGCCCAGAGGATCAGACGATTCTCCCTGCTGATTATATTCTTTGGCGTTGGGCTGCTCACCCCATCCCTATCAGTTATCCTGCCTCTGAAGCCTATAAGAGAAGACCTGACCACTAGAAACATTACTTCCACCAATATGAGATGCCCAGCAGTGATGTGGACATCTACAGAAGGAACCCAGGACGCAAAAAGAAGAAGTTAGAAGGATTGTGTTTTTTTAGGTGGGCATAAGGATAGGCTAGTTTAGTTAGTTGGAGTGTTGCTGACATTCAGCAATTGGGCTTTAACCAGTGGCGGCTGGTGCTCCATGGGCCGGGGGGGAGGCAGACGGACCGCACCATACACCCCCCCAGACCACACCAGGCCGCACAGCATTACAGTACAGGGCCCACAGCATAGCATGACATGACAGTACAGGACCACCCCCCCCCCCGGCTCACTCACCCATCTACAGCAGGTGGACGGCAACGGCGGTGGCTTCTTCCCCATCTTCTGCGTCTTCTCCTCCCTCCTCCTTCATGCCCAATGGCATGGCTTCTCCTTTCGGCCAAATGGGTCTCCGAACCCACTTCCTGATTGGCCTGGAGGAGGATCTGTCTGACAATAGCGAATTTTCTTTTGCTATTGTCACACAACTGGGTGTGCTCTGCGCCCCGTGCCCACCATTTTTTTAGCCTGTTAGAGCCTCTGGCTCTAATCACATAAAAAAAAAAAAAAAAAAGCCCCATTGAAGTCCATGTGTCCCGCATGTAGATTAGGTGGCCGGACGCATGGATGGGGGGTGGCGCCCCTGCGCCCCATATGCAGCAGCTGCCAACATATCTGTACAGTACAAACTGCTGGACACAAAACATAAAATAAGGATAGTAACCAGCTGCCAACATATCTGTATAGTACAAACTGCTGGACACAAAACATAAAATAAGGATAGTAAAATGAAAACCTAATATTTATGTCAAGGAATCAGCTAAATGTAAAGTAAAAAACAGAAAACTGTATAACCTAAAATTCTACAAACGTAGAAAAGTAGACATTCTTTCCTTCAAAAATTCTACGTAATAAAACAGCACATAACTGTTCATAATTTATTTAGTTTTAGTCATTCCAACTAATAAAAAGGTAATTTTTTTCATGGAATATTTTAATTTTTTTCAAACATGTCAGAATGTTGCTCACTAATCTTCCACTTCCTATAAAGCTGTTTGTAGATCCCTCAAACAATTTTCCCTCTGGTTTTGCCAAACAGTCTGGGTAATATCTCCCTGTATAAATATTTATGCTAGATAACTTTCTGCACGGTTGGCATTTAGAAAGGTTTTTACTGCTTAATAAAGTGTCATGCTATGAAATGTAAAATACTGTAACATGCCTTCTGTTTCAATATATTTATTAAAAAGTTTTTCCAAAGAGGACACAAACTGTAGGCAAAGCATGACATCAAGAATAAGGTCCTCAACCCAGGTGGAACATATCAACACATCAAGGATGGATATGAAAAGGATCCAAATAGTATACCACCAGTCATCTT
Source organism: Pelophylax lessonae (assembly GCF_965119305.1). Taxonomy (NCBI): domain Eukaryota; kingdom Metazoa; phylum Chordata; class Amphibia; order Anura; family Ranidae; genus Pelophylax; species Pelophylax lessonae. The sequence continues at coordinate 274,141,024 of NC_138771.1, forward strand.
CAATACAAAGGGTTGTCATATAAAATATATGTTCAACATAAAGATAAATGTTCTGATAAGAGCCCACAACAATCCTACACAGAAAACCCCAGTTGGGGAAATATTCGAACTTATACTTCTCCACCGCCCACCAGCTAGGCAGTGTGGGTTGTGAGTATACAAAGTGCACTACAAAAAGGGTGAAAAGAGAAGCAAGAGATGAAGAATGGAAAGTAAACAAGAAAGAGGGGAAAAAGATTAAGTAAAGTGTCATCTATTGCACAACATCTTCAGCTTAAAAGCACAATAGACACAATATAGTCTGAACTGAAACGTGAGTTCAAAATTATCTTTGGGAATGCAGCGTTTATATTGAAGGAATGTTGGTATTTTATAGTCAACATGTATGATAATGTTTCATCAACATGATTTTTCCATTTTTTTAGGCACATCTTAATACAAGAACAAACATTTAATACAGCGCAACTTATCCATCCAGTTTTTCCTTTTTTTTTTTACTCAGTGATTATGCCAATACCACACTGCCTTTCCATTGGTGACCACACTCACTCATCTTACTGCCTCTGTGGAGAAGCAGTGTTGTCACCCTAGGACAGAACTTGAGGACACCTCCCTCTCTTCTCCGTAACATAGAAGAAGGTATTTTGTAGTCCACAGAGATAGCTTGGATCAAAAGTAAATAATAAGAATGCAGCACAGCATGAGTTGGGTACCTAGATCAGGAGTGCCTGGTCCTCACCAGAACTATTGAATGTAGAGATGAACTTGTGCAAGAGGACAATTACCAGCCTTTGACCAACAGGATTGCCTAACTAGATAATACCAGACAGTGTACCAATAAACAGAAGACTGAGAACAGACAGAGTTGTGACCAGGAGTAACAGGATGAAATTACAAAAACCGAGCAGTCGAAAGCAGTACAGACATATAAACCGAATCAGAAACCACAATATAAGTGATTCTAATGCCCCTTCCTTCGCTAGGAGTACACTTGCTCAGCGGGGGATCTGCCTGCTGATCCCCGTTGAGCAGGAGGATTGCTGGTCTGTGTCCACTCCGCTTATGCAGAGCGGATACAGATTCAGCGTACTTTATCCTATGGGCGGTTGAATGTAAACCTACTACCTGTCCATTTACACCTTACTGCCATCTGATCCACTAGGCAGAAGGGGAACAGATCTCCATTCGTCTGTTTTTAGTGGGTTGGTTATCAGCAGGTATAAATAGACACATACTGTTTACACCCGCCGTTCCATAGACGAGACTGGAGGATCCGATCGGGTCCGCCTGAAAAATTGGAGGGCGGATCCGATTGGTCCGCTGCTGTGAAAGGGGCCTAAAGGCAACATTTTTATTTTTTAAAAATACCAAACATGTCATACTTATCCGCTCTGTGCAATTCTTTGGCACAGAACAACCCTGATCCTCCTGTTCTGGGGTCTGATGTTCCTGGCACCTCCCCCTCCAGCAAGCCACTTGCTATGGGGGCACCTGTGCATGCTCCCTCCAGAGCAAGGTTTGGCCCAGCCCCCTGCTGCCTCCTCACTTGCTGTGACTGACAGCAGCTAGAGCCAACTCTGGCTGTCAGAATACCCGAATAGTGTCTGTAGCTGATTGGCTGCAGAAGCTGTTCGGCTGACAATTTTCAGTCCAGTTTCTTTGTCCAAAGCCAATTGAGTTATTGACTTTTGTCAAACCAGTAGGGCCTCAATGTGAGCGTGACTTGGGTATCTCGTTTTCCCCTACACAGGCTGATAAGATATTGAGACTGATTCACAAGGCCTCCATGGCGAATAAATACCAGGAAGTGGGATATAAAATCCTGACAAGATGGTACAGAGTTCCATCTGTGCTTCATAAGATGGATGCCGGGACCCCGGATTGTTGCTGGAGATGCGGCGCCGAGGTGGGAATGATGATACACATCTTTTGGGCTTGTCCCATACTTAGGGGCTTTTGGGATGAAGTCGCGTCGGTCGTCAGGGAGCTGACTTCGGCCGAGGTGGGGGATGACCCTGCGCATTGTTTATTGCATTTGACGGGGTGCTCGGTGCGGAAGTATAAAAAATCTTTGACTATTCAGCTCCTCAACGCTGCAAAAGCTTGTATTCCCACTATGTGGCGGCAGACTCAACCTCCCACGGGTTCCCTGTGGTTTTCTAAAATGAATGAGATCCAACGAATGGAGCATCTGACGGCCACCATTAAAAATACTGAAGAAACCACTAGGGATCTGTGGAGACCATGGGTATATTTTTCTGCCACTGACGCCTATCTGCAAGAACCCGGCTGATCATATTGTGCCTTTTGGCAATTCTTTGAGGTTCTGCCCCGGCAGCCTCGCCCTGGCCCCTCTTCCCTTTTCCTCTACTTTTGCCCTTTTTTCACCCTCTCTGCTTCTAGCTTTACTGCTTTTTCATTTTACTTTTGTCCTCCCTGAGGGAGGGTATCTTTCCACCTGCCTACTGTACACCTGTTGTTTATTATCGTGGTGTGTTAAAGTGCGTCTCTTCGGGACGCAGAACCAAGCATAATCAGGCTCTCATTTAATTACATTTGATGATGCAAGTTTCAGGCAATGGATGCCTGAGTGTTCCCGTTTTGGTTTATACAGTATTTGCTCCCTTGAACACAAAATCTTTATCATTGTATGGCCATGCACTTTTTAATTGTTTGCTGAACCTGTAATGCTTGTTTGATATTCTTTCTGTGAAAAACGAATAAAACTTTTAATTAAAAAAAAAATAAAAACAGCAGGGCCGCCCGCTGTTAGAATTTTATTCTATTCCTTTGAATTGACCACTTCTAAAAGTGTATGGCCAGCTTAAATCCGACAGATGCATCAACCCTTACTAAATTGCCACAAACACGGAACAGATGAGACAGAGATGTAAGAGACCAGGACTCTGACAGAACCAGTTTTACAGGTAAAGTACACTAAATGTGGGAAATTTAAAGGGGAAACCAAAGTGCAGGGCCTAAATATGTAATGTCCTCAATATACATATATGCTTGCGTTTTCTTTGCTTTAGCAATCAAAGTAAATTCAGATTGTCGTGGAATGCCACAGGTCACAGCATGCCTGTTATGCAAGTTGTATGTGGCCAGCTCACATGCTGTCATCCATTTCTGTGTCGGCTGCTGAGGTTGGCTATTTTGAAAGCCACAGAGGAAAATTCTATTTATGCTGTGAATTCAAATTTACTTACACTGTAAACCTATTTAGAGATAGGGGAAATTCTCAAGTACATGTTTATTACAATGTATTTGTATAATTATATGTTATGTATTTTTAAGTACTTTTCATTCACCATTAGCCACAAAAAAAGAGAGCTACAACACCTTTTTTCCAACTACAAAATACATGGTAAGGAGACTCCATAAATGCAGATATTAACCACTTCCCGACCGGCGCACGACGATCTACGTCGGCACTCAGCCCCGGCCAGGCAAACTGACGTAGGCCTACGTCAGCACTTTTTGCTGGCCCTGTGCGCGCTGCCGCGCCCCGCCGCCGCCGCCGATGACTCGATTGGGTTCAGAACCGATCAGTCATCAGGTCCAGGCCAATCATTTTTGGTCTGGACCTGTTGATCGGTCCTGCCCAATCAAATGTCACTCTAAGCCTGTGAAATGTAAACACAGGCTTAGAGGAGATGTGCCCTCCCCTCACAACGGTCTTTTTGGATCCAGCGTGAGAGGAGAGCACATCTAATTGTAAGTACAGCACAAAGCACGTACATACACACTTAGATAGGCACATTTCACCCCCGATCGCCCCCCCGATTAACCCCTACAGCACCTGACACAACACACACTATATACAGCATATAGCATTTACCTATATACCTGTATAAGTGTGATTTGTGAACAGGTGTAGCACTTGCGACCCCCCCTTTTCCACTCAAATTACCCCCCACCCCCCCTAATAAAGATTTAACCCACTGATCCCCCCTGACCCCCTCCTGATCACCGCCGTTAACCCCTACACCCTCTGTCACATCAGCACTAATACAAACGCAATATACAGTATTTTTGTATTTTTGTATTAGTGTCATTGTGATCGGAATTAGCGCAGGCGACTAAGTTTCTGTCCCAAGAAGGTTTAGGGTCCCCGCCACCCGCCCAATAAAGATTTAATCCCCTGATCCCCCCCTGATCACCCCTACACCCCCTGCCATAACACACACCGTATACAGTATATAGCATTTTGCTATATACCCGTATAAGTGTGATTTGTGGTCAGGTCTAGCGCTTGCGACCCCTCCTTTTCCACTTGAATTACCCGCCACCCCCCCTAATAAAGATTTAAGCCCCTGATCCCACCTGATCCCCCCCTGATCACCGCTAGTTAACCCCTACACCCTCTGTCACATCAGCACTAATACAAACGTAATATACAGTGTTTTTGTATTTTTGTATTAGTGTCATTGTGATCAGAATTAGCGCAGGCGACTAAATTTCTGTCCCAAGGAGGTTTAGGGTCCCTCCCACCCGCCCAATAAAGATTTAAGCCCCTGACCCCCCCCCTGATCACCCCTACACCCCCTGCCACAACACACACCGTATACAGTATATAGCATTTTCTATATACCCGTATAAGTGTGACTTGTGACCAGGTTTAGCGCTTGCCACCGTTTCTTTTATCCGTAGGATACCCGCCAGCCCCTTCCAATAAAGATTTAAACCCCTGATCCCCCCCTGATCACATCCCGTTAACCCCTACACCCTCTGTCACATTAGCACTAATACACACATAATATACTGTTTTAACTGTATTTTGTATTAGTGTCATTGTGACTTGAGGTTGCGCTAGCTAGCTAGTTTCTTTCCCAAAGGAGGTTTAGGGTCCCCGCCACCCCCCCAGATCCCCGGCGCATAGTTTAGAAATAACCCCTTGATTGCCACACACACACGCACGCACGCACATACACTTCCATTTCTAGTATAGTGTTTGAACAGATCAATATCTGATCTGATCAGAACTATACTAGCGCCCCCATAGTTTAGGGTTCCCAAAACGCGGTGTTTGCACGATCAGCACTGATTCCGGCCAGCACCTGCGTTTATCCCTTTCACCCAGGCAAGTGTAGTAATCAATAGATTACTGTCACTTGCAAAAAAACACAAGACACAAAACCGCTGTGTTAGCAGAGTCAGGCCTGATCCCTGCTAGCATTAGCAGTTTTTTTGGTAGCGCTTGAAATAGTCTTCGACAACCAGGTGCTTTTATTACCTGTGAGTCGCATCACTGTACGGGTAAATTTAGTTACCAAAATGTCTAAACATTCGTACAGTGATGAAGCTATTTACAGTATAATGACCATGTCAGGTGAGAGCGATGGGGAAGCCTCACCGGCAGAATCAGGGTCAGTATACGAACCAGATGACAGCAGCGGCTCCCTGACAGATAGCTCTGACGACAGATGGGTCCCTGTTAGACCCAGGCGTACCCGACCCCATTCTGAAGTTGTTGAGATGCAGGAATCGCAGGGTGCTCCTATGGAGCAGAGTGTGGTTACTAGTGCCCAGGGCCGGACTGGCCATAGGGCAGACCGGGCATATGCCCAGTGGGCCGACCTCTGGGCGCATGTCATTTTGTGTGCCAGTCCCAGACAGTGTCCCTCCCTCTGAGTCCCGTCCCAAGCTGGCCCTCCGCGGCCGGCCGGCCGGCCGCGTATTCTTCTGGCCGGCCGGCCGCCGGCCGGGTATGTCACTGCACTCACTGTAGTGTCCCCCACTCCCCCTAGTCTTAGGCATAGTGGCAGCAGGCTGGCAGCCGCCGGGCTGTGCTCACTGCGGCCGGCTCCGTGAAGGGGGAGGAGCTAGCCGGGACTCCTTCCTGCTTGATCCGGGCCTGGCGGGAACAGTGTGCAGCCACACCGAAGACACCGGCACCCAGGGCCTGCAGCTCTGCAAGGTAAGGAAGAAAGGGTACTCTACTCTTCACAAGACACTCTGTCTGCTGCCTGTGCCTCATCTCATCATCCATCCCACCTCCATCCCCTCTGCTGTGCCTCATCCCACCATCCATCCCCTCTGCTGTGCCTCATCCCACCATCCATCCCCTCTGCTGTGCCTCATCCCATCATCCATCCACTCTGCTGTGCCTCATCCCATCATCCATCCCCTCTGCTGTGCCTCATCCCATCATCCATCCCCTCTGCTGTGCCTCATCCCATCATCCATCCACTCTGCTGTGCCTCATCCCATCATCCATCCCCTCTGCTGTGCCTCATCCCATCATCCATCCACTCTGCTGTGCCTCATCCCATCATCCATCCTACCTCCATCCCCTCTGCTGTGCCTCATCCCACCATCCATCCCTTCTGCTGTGCCTCATCCCATCATCCATCCCCTCTGCTGTGCCTCATCCCACCATCCATCCCCTCTGCTGTGCCTCATCCCACCATCCATCCCCTCTGCTGTGCCTCATCCCACCATCCATCCCCTCTGCTGTGCCTCATCCCATCATCCATCCCCTCTGCTGTGCCTCATCCCACCATCCATCCCCTCTGCTGTGCCTCATCCCATCATCCATCCCCTCTGCTGTGCCTCATCCCATCATCCATCCCACCTCCATCCCCTCTGCTGTGCCTCATCCCACCATCCATCCCTTCTGCTGTGCCTCATCCCATCATCCATCCCCTCTGCTGTGCCTCATCCCACCATCCATCCCCTCTGCTGTGCCTCATCCCACCATCCATCCCCTCTGCTGTGCCTCATCCCACCATCCATCCCCTCTGCTGTGCCTCATCCCATCATCCATCCCCTCTGCTGTGCCTCATCCCACCATCCATCCCCTCTGCTGTGCCTCATCCCACCATCCATCCCTTCTGCTGTGCCTCATCCCATCATCCATCCCCTCTGCTGTGCCTCATCCCATCATCCATCCCACCTCCATCCCCTCTGCTGTGCCTCATCCCATCATCCATCCCACCTCCATCCCCTCTGCTGTGCCTCATCCCATCATCCATCCCCTCTGCTGTGCCTCATCCCATCATCCATCCCCTCTGCTGTGCCTCATCCCATCATCCATCCCACCTCCATCCCCTCTGCTGTGCCTCATCCCACCATCCATCCCCTCTGCTGTGCCTCATCCCATCATCCATCCCACCTCCATCCCCTCTGCTGTGCCTCATCCCATCATATATCCCCTCTGCTGTGCCTCATCCCATCATCCATCCCCTCTGCTGTGCCTCATCCCATCATCCATCCCCTCTGCTGTGCCTCATCCCATCATCCATCCCACCTCCATCCCATCTGCTTTGCCTCATCCCATCATCCATCCCCTCTGCTGTGCCTCATCCCATCATCCATCCCACCTCCATCCCCTCTGCTTTGCCTCATCCCATTATCCATCCCACCTCCATCCCCTCTGCTGTGCCTCATCCCACCATCCATCCCCTCTGCTGTGCCTCATCCCATCATCCATCCCCTCTGCTGTGCCTCATGCCATCATCCATCCCCTCTGCTGTGCCTCATCCCATCATCCATCCCACCTCCATCCCCTCTGCTGTGCCTCATCCCACCATCCATCCCTTCTGCTGTGCCTCATCCCATCATCCATCCCCTCTGCTGTGCCTCATCCCATCATCCATCCCACCTCCATCCCCTCTGCTGTGCCTCATCCCACCATCCATCCCCTCTGCTGTGCCTCATCCCACCATCCATCCCTTCTGCTGTGCCTCATCCCACCATCCATCCCCTCTGCTGTGCCTCATCCCACCATCCATCCCCTCTGCTGTGCCTCATCCCACCATCCATCCCTTCTGCTGTGCCTCATCCCATCATCCATCCCCTCTGCTGTGCCTCATCCCATCATCCATCCCACCTCCATCCCCTCTGCTGTGCCTCATCCCATCATCCATCCCACCTCCATCCCCTCTGCTGTGCCTCATCCCATCATCCATCCCCTCTGCTGTGCCTCATCCCATCATCCATCCCCTCTGCTGTGCCTCATCCCATCATCCATCCCCTCTGCTGTGCCTCATCCCATCATCCATCCCACCTCCATCCCCTCTGCTGTGCCTCATCCCACCATCCATCCCCTCTGCTGTGCCTCATCCCACCATCCATCCCTTCTGCTGTGCCTCATCCCATCATCCATCCCCTCTGCTGTGCCTCATCCCATCATCCATCCCACCTCCACCCCCTCTGCTGTGCCTCATCCCATCATCCATCCCCTCTGCTGTGCCTCATCCCATCATCCATCCCACCTCCATCCCATCTGCTGTGCCTCATCCCATCATCCATCCCCTCTGCTGTGCCTCATCCCATCATCCATCCCCTCTGCTGTGCCTCATCCCATCATCCATCCCCTCTGCTGTGCCTCATCCCATCATCCATCCCATCTGCTTTGCCTCATCCCATTATCCATCCCACCTCCATCCCCTCTGCTGTGCCTCATCCCATCATCCATCCCCTCTGCTGTGCCTCATCCCATCATCCATCCCCTCTGCTGTGCCTCATCCCATCATCCATCCCCTCTGCTGTGCCTCATCCCATCATCCATCCCACCTCCATCCCCTCTGCTGTGCCTCATCCCACCATCCATCCCCTCTGCTGTGCCTCATCCCATCATCCATCCCCTCTGCTGTGCCTCATCCCATCATCCATCCCCTCTGCTGTGCCTCATCCCATCATCCATCCCCTCTGCTGTGCCTCATCCCATCATCCATCCCACCTCCATCCCATCTGCTTTGCCTCATCCCATTATCCATCCCACCTCCATCCCCTCTGCTGTGCCTCATCCCACCATCCATCCCCTCTGCTGTGCCTCATCCCATCATCCATCCCCTCTGCTGTGCCTCATCCCATCATCCATCCCCTCTGCTGTGCCTCATCCCACCATCCATCCCCTCTGCTGTGCCTCATCCCATCATCCATCCCCTCTGCTGTGCCTCATCCCATCATCCATCCCCTCTGCTGTGCCTCATCCCATCATCCATCCCCTCTGCTGTGCCTCATCCCATCATCCATCCCACCTCCATCCCCTCTGCTGTGCCTCATCCCACCATCCATCCCCTCTGCTGTGCCTCATCCCACCATCCATCCCCTCTGCTGTGCCTCATCCCATCATCCATCCCCTCTGCTGTGCCTCATCCCATCATCCATCCCTCTGCTGTGCCTCATCTCATCATCCATCCCACCTCCATCCCTCTGCTCTGCCTCATCCCATCCCTCCCACCTCAATCCCTCTGCTCTGCCTCATCCCATCCATCCCACCGCCATCCCTCTGCTCTGCCTCATCCCATCTCTCCCACGGCCATCCCTCTGTCTGATCTCCACCCCTCCCATGAGGAAGTGGTGATGGGGGGGATAAGGATGACATCAGTGGCAATGGTGGTGAGGATAAGGATGACATCAGTGGCAATGGTGATGAGGATAGGGATGACATCAGTGGCAGTGAACATTGTCATTCCTATCCCCACCACCACTGCCACTGAGGTTATCCCTATCCTTACCACCACTCCCACTGATGTCAAACCTATCCTCAACACCGATGTTATCTCTATCCCAACCACCACTGATGTCACCCCTATCCCCACCACCACTGCCACTGATGTCACCCCTATCCCCACCACCACTGCCACTGATGTCACCCCTATCCCTACTGCCACTGATGTCACCCCTATCCCCACCACCACTGATGTCACCCCTATCCCCACCACCACTGCCACTGATGTCACCCCTATCCCCACTGCCACTGATGTCACCCCTATCCCCACTGCCACTGATGTCACCCCTATCCCCACCACCACTGCCACTGATGTCACCCCTATCCCCACCACCACTGCCACTGATGTCACCCCTATCCCCACTGCCACTGATGTCACCCCTATCCCCACCACCACTACCACTGATGTCACCCCTATCCCCACTGCCACTGATGTCACCCCTATCCCCACCACCACTGCCACTGATTTAACCCCTATCCCCACTGCCACTGATGTCACCCCTATCCCCACCACCACTGCCACTGATGTCACCCCTATCCCCACTGCCACTGATGTCACCCCTATCCCCACCACCACTGCCACTGATGTCATCCCTATCCCCACCACCACCATACGAAACTACATACAAATTTTGGGGGCGCCTGTGAACAAAAACCCTGATTTTACTACACGTGTAATATATGACCCTGCACACTGGAATGAGAGCAATAATTATAGGATCATTGTTCATGGTAACTCTGAACTGATGACCTCTATGATCTTTAATAGCTTTGCCTATGGAAAATATAGGGTACTGAAATGTGTTGCCATTTTCGGGCATGCATAGTCTTAAGGTTTGACATGTTGGGTATTTATTTACTTGACACAAACTCATCTTTTATATTTTACCCAAAAATTGGGTAATATATTTTTAATGTACCCTAAAATTACCTGTTATCTCTTAGCCTGGGTTCACACTAAATGCAGACTTCATCTAAATAGCAACCCGTCCATGCAAACAGATTGCAGAGTGTATGTTAGGTTAACGACACTCCGCAATCAGTTTCCAAAACGCGGCACGATTTGCAGAATTGGATCGCATGGGTGTGCAGGCTAAATATAACTAAAAAACATAGAGAAACCGGTAGTTGTTCATCATTGGTCATTTTGTTAAAAAAAAAAATGGGCTGCTCAGCCTAAATTGCCCGGGCCTATTTTTTGTCCCAGTCCGGGCCTGCTAGTGCCGCTCATTTTTCTGGCGACCTGGCAAGCGCCAGCGGCCTAGTACACCCTGGACCTAGTACAACCAGCACTGCAGTATCACCTGGTGACGTGGCGAGTCCCCTAAGTGCAGTTGAAGCTGGTGCGGTGGCTAGCACGAGTAGTGGCCCGCAGCCACCGCGTATTCGAAGACAGGCCCGTAGAGCCCATAGTGCCCTCCCTGATGCGCTGGCATTTCCTAATTGGCAACCCACTGATACTACAGCGCCAGTACTTCCCCCATTCACCGCCCAACCTGGAATCCACGTGGAGACAGCTGGTTTTACGCCCCTGAACTTTTTTGAGCTGTTCTTCACGGAATATCTTTTCAGATCTATTGTGGATCAATCAAATTTATATGCTCAACAATTTATCACCGCCAACCCAAATTCGCACCTTGCCAGACCATTCGGCTGGAATCCTATAACGGTTTCCGAATTTAAGATCTTTCTGGGCCTTTCCCTCAACATGGGCATAACTAAACAGAGTGAAGTGCGGCTATATTGGTCCACTAGCCCACTTCACCATATGCGCATGTACTCTGCCTCCATGTCCAGGGCGAGATATGAGCAAATTCTGCGATTTATGCATTTCAGCGACAATGAAATCTGTTGTCCTCGGGGAGACCCTGCATATGATCGGCCCCTCATAGACCACTTCAATCAGCGGTTTGCAGCCTTGTTTACCCCTGAACAAGTTGTCTGCGTTGACGAGTCCCTGATTAAATTTACTGGCCGCCTTGCTATGAAACAGTACCTCCCCAGCAAGCGTGCCAAGTACGGGGTCAAGCTGTACAAGCTCTGTGACAGGGCCACAGGCTATACAGTTAGTTTCCGGGTCTATGAGGGAAAAGATAGCTGTGTGGAGCCCCCCAACTGCCCAGACTACATAGGGAGCAGCGGTAAGATTGTTTGGGACTTGGTGTCACCCTTATCCGGAAAGGGGTACCATTTGTACGTGGACAACTTTTACACAAGCGTGCCACTATTTAGTCACCTGCTCGAATTACAAATTGGCGCATGTGGCACCGTGCGACCTAATCGCCGGGGCTTCCCCCAACGGCTTGTAGATTCCCGTCTTAGTCGGGGGGCGAGAGCCTGCTTGAAAACGGACAAATTGCTTGAAGTGAAGTGGAAGGATACACGGGATGTTTATGTTCTGTCCTCCCTTCATGCAGACACGACAGTCCAAATCCCTACGGCAACTGGCGTTATGGAGAAACCCCTCTGTGTCCACGAATATAACCTTAATATGGGAGGGGTGGACCTTAACGATCAGCTTTTGGCGCCGTATTTAGTTGCCCGTAAAGCCAGACGCTGGTACAAAAAAGTGTCTGTTTATTTATTTCAATTGGCGATGCTGAACGCCTTTGTCCTATACAGGGCGTCAGGACGAACTGGATCTTTCTGGGAATTCCAGGAAGAGATCATCCTTGCCTACCTGTACCCAGGAGGCATGCCTGCCCAACTTCCCCTTCCAGATGCAGTGAGCCGGCTGCACGAGAGGCATTTTTCACATGTCCTCCCGAGTACCCCTACCCAAAGATGGCCCCAAAGAAGATGTCGTGTCTGTAGCAGGCGCGGATTTAGGCGTGACACCCGCTATTATTGTCCCAAATGTCCTGACCAACCTGGTCTCTGCATCGGGGAATGTTTCGAGCGCTACCATACACTAGTGGAGTATTAGTGTAGGGTACAGCACGACACAGTGTAGGGCACACAAACACAGGGTCTCGAAGGATGTTGGATGTCCATCGACATTTTGAGAGACCCAAGCTGGAAGAGAAGATCGCAGAAGATCGCAGTCCCTCCCAAATCAAGAAACAGTTATAAAAAAAAATAAAAGGATCCAAAAACTGTTGTTGTGTCAGTAATTTTATATGTCCTTCTACTCTTCCTACTGTACTTTTTTTTAATGTCCTTTGTTTGTTTTTTCATTCTTTTGTGACCTGTTTCTCTTGCAGGTACTCGTCGGCTACCACGCATTGATTTTATATATTCTGACACAAACAGTGTTTGCGCTCAGCATATATGGATACCTTTGCTGATAGCAGCTGTGGTGATTTTCTGATTTCAGCACTGCAGTTAAAATCCTATTTTGGTATACGTGGATAGTGCCGTGTATACCCATCATTAAATTCAGTGGGTGGTTGTTTGGGCGGTTAATGATGAGAATCCAAAAACTGTTGTTGTCAGTCATTTTATATGTCCTTCTACTCTTCCTAATGTGCTTTTTTAATGTACTTTGTTTTTTCATTCTTTTGTGACCTGTTTCTCTTGCAGGTACTCGTCGGCTACCACGCATTGATTTTATATATTCTGACACAAACAGTGTTTGCGCTCAGCATATATGGATACCTTTGCTGATAGCAGCTGTGGTGATTTTCTGATTTCAGCACTGCAGTTAAAATCCTATTTTGGTATACGTGGATAGTGCCGTGTATACCCATCATTAAATTCAGTGGGTGGTTGTTTGGGCGGTTAATGATGAGAATCCAAAAACTGTTGTTGTCAGTCATTTTATATGCCCTTCTACTCTTCCTAATGTGCTTTTTTAATGTACTTTGTTTTTTCATTCTTTTGTGACCTGTTTCTCTTGCAGGTACTCGTCGGCTACCACGCATTGATTTTATATATTCTGACACAAACAGTGTTTGCGCTCAGCATATATGGATACCTTTGCTGATAGCAGCTGTGGTGATTTTCTGATTTCAGCACTGCAGTTAAAATCCTATTTTGGTATACGTGGATAGTGTCGTGTATACCCATCATTAAATTCAGTGGGTGGTTGTTTGGGCGGTTAATGATGAGTAATACTACGCATTATTCCTGTGCTGATTTCTGATAGGTTCTCTTTTTTTTCGTTCAGCCCACAGGCTGCATGAAAAAAAAAAAAAACCTATATGCCAAACAAGGACCAGCAATGTACTGGTGCATTGCTGGACGTTGAGTGGTTATACCAGGATGATGCCTGCAGATTTAGGCATCATCTTGGTATCGTTTTTTACAGCCAGCGGTCGGCTTACATGTAAAAGCAATCCTAGCAGGTAATTGGCCGCTAGACTGCTTTTACATGCAGTGGGAGGGGCCTCCCCCCCCCCACCGCCGCCTTCCGCAGCCTTCCGTGGTTTTTCTCGGGCTCTCCTGTCCCACCGGTTAACCCGAGAGTGCAACCGGTGGTTCAATTATCTAACCATAGAGCTAATTGGAGATGAGAATGGCTCCAATCATCTCTATGGCCTAAGATGCCGGAGGCTACGAGCATTTTATGACTTCTGTTTTGCCAGAAATAAACAGGGCCATTGGGAAATTGGGAAAGTATTTTATCACACCAATTTTGGTGTGGTCAGATGCGTTAAGGTCAGAGGAGAGATCTAGAGTCTAAAAGACCCCAATTTTTTAAAAAAAGAGTACCTGTCACCACAGATTGCTATCATAGGGGATATTTAAATTCACTGTGATAACAATAAAAATGATTTAAAAAAAAAAATTAAAGGAAAGGTGTCAAAATAACATAAAAAAGCAAAAGAAAAAAGAAAAAAAATAATAATTGAGCCCCCCCCCTTTCCCCCGTGCTTGCGCGCAATGGCGCACGCAAGCGTTGGTCTAGTGTCATATGTAAACCGCAATTGCAGCATGCATGTGAGGTATCGCCGCGATCGCTAGATCGAGTGCAGTAATTCTTGCAGTAGACCTCCTCTGTAAGTCTAAAGTGGTAACCTGTAGAGACTTTTAAAGGTTTTTAAAAATGTACGTATGTTTTTGCCGCTGCGCGGGCATGCACAATTTTTAAAGCATGTCATGTTAGGTGTCTATGAACTCGGCATAAGATCATCTTTTAAATTTTACCAAAAAAATTGGAATTATATAGTGTATTTGTGCAATAAATTAAAAAAAATGTATTTTTTTCGCAAAAATTGCGTTTGGAAAATCTGTGCGCAAATACCGTGTGACAAAAAAATTTGCAACATCCACCATTTTATTCTATAGGGCCTCTGCTTTAAAGAAATATATAATGTTTGGGGGTTCAAAGTAATTTTCTAGTAAAAAAAAAATATTTTCAAAAAGGCACAGAAAAGGCTTGGTTTTCAAGTGGTTAGAAGAGTGGGTGATGTGTGGATAAGATTGAGCATAAAATGCCGGGACAGTTCAAACACCCCCCAAATGACCCCTTTTTGAAAAGTAGACACCCAAAGCTTTTTTCTGAGAGGCATGGTGAGTCCATGGAGTATTTTATATTTTGCCACAAGTTTCGGGAAAATTATTATTTTTTTTTTTTGTTGTTTTTTTACAGAAAGTTGTCACTAAATGATATATTGCTCATGCATGCCATGGGAATATGTGAAATGACACCCCAAAATACATTCGTTTGCTTCTCCTGAGTACAGGGATACCACATGTGTGAGACTTTTTGGGAGCCTAG
Organism: Pelophylax lessonae; assembly: GCF_965119305.1. Taxonomy (NCBI): domain Eukaryota; kingdom Metazoa; phylum Chordata; class Amphibia; order Anura; family Ranidae; genus Pelophylax; species Pelophylax lessonae. The sequence goes on from NC_138771.1 coordinate 274,156,146, forward strand.
CTGTGTACGCGCCCCCGAAAACCAATCCACATCTTCAGGTTTTCTAATGGCGTAAATTGCTGATTTTACCCCTGACTACCTGTCACAATTTCAGAGGCCCTGAAATTTCAAGATAGCACAAAACCCCCCCCCCCCCAAATGACCCCATGTTGCAAAGTAGACACTCCAAGCTACTGGCTGAGAAGCATGGTGAGTCCATGGAATAGTTTATATTTTGCCACAAGTTTCGGGGGAAAAATTTTTTTTTATTTTTTTTTTATTTTTTTACACAAAGTTAAATGATATATTGCTCACACAGGCCATGGGTATATGTGAAATGACACCCCAAAATACATTCTGCTGCTTCTCCTGAGTACAATGATACCCCATGTGTGAGACTTTTTGCCAGTCTAGCCGCGTACAGGACCCGGAAAACCAATGCGCACCTTTTGGCTCTAAGGGCGTAAATTGTTGATCTCACTCCTTACTACCTATCACACTTTTGAAGTCCATAAAAAGCCAAGATGGCACAAAACCCCCCCAAATGACCCCATTTTGCAAAGTAGACACTCCAATCTATTTGCTAAGAGGCATGGTGAGTATTTTGCAGCTCTCATTTTTTTTGGAAAATGAAGAAAAAACAGGAAAATGCATTTTTTTTCCTCTTTTTTCAATTTCCAAAACTTTGTGACAAAAAGTGAGATCTGCAAAACACTCAACATGCCTCTCTGCAAATAGCTCAGGGTGTCTACTTTCCGAAAAGGGGTCATTTGGGGGGGGGGGGGTTGTGCTGTCTTGGCATTTCATGGCCTCCAAAACTGTGATAGGTAGTCAGGAGTGAAATCAACAATTTACGCCCTTGGAAAGCCTGAAGGCGATGATTGGTTTTCGGGGTCCTGTACTCGGCTAGACTGCAAAAAAGTCTCACACATGGGGTATCCCTGTACTCAGGAGAAGCAGCAGAATGTATTTTGGGGTGTCAGTTCACATATACCCATGGCATGTGTGAGCAATATATCATTTACTGACAACTTTGTGTAAAAAAAAAAAAATATATATATATATATATATATATATATTTCCCGGAACTTGTGGCAAAATATAAAATATTCCATGGACTCACCATGCCTCTCAGCAAATAGCTTGGGGTGTCTACTTTCCAAAATGGGGTCATTTGGGGGGGTTTTGTGCTATCTTGGAATTTTAGGGCCTCCGAAACTGTGATAGGTAGTCAGGAGTGAAATCAACAATTTACGCCCTTGGAAAGCCTGAAAGCGGGGACTGGTTTTCGGGGACCTGTACTCGGCTAGACTGCAAAAAAGTCTCACACATGGGGTATCCCTGTACTCAGGAGAAGCAGCAGAATGTATTTTGGGTTGTCATTTCACATATACCCATGGCATGTGTGAGCAATATTTCATTTACTGATAACTTTGTGAAAAAAAAATAAAATATATATATATATATATATATATATATATATATATATATATATATATATATATATATATTTCCCGGAACTTGTGGCAAAATATAAAATATTCCATGGACTCACCATGCCTCTCAGCAAATAGCTTGGGGTGTCTACTTTCCAAAATGGGGTCATTTGGGGGGGGTTTGTGCTATCTTGGAATTTTAGGGCCTCCGAAACTGTGACAGGTAGTGCAGAGGTGACATGCACAATTTACGCCATTAGAAAACCTGAGAGTGTTGATTGGTTTTCGCGGTCCTGTACACAGCTAGGCTCCCAAAAAGTCTCACACATGGGGCATCCCCATACTCAGGAGAAGTGGCAGAATGTATTTTGGGGTGTCATTCCACTTATACCCATGTCATGTGTGAGAATTTTATCTTTTAGTGACAACGTTGTGTAAAAATAAAAAATAAAAAAAAAAATAGTAATTTTCCCAAAACTTGTGGTAAAATATAAAATATTCCATGGACTCACCATGCCTCTCAGCAAACAGCTTGGGGTGTCTACTTTCCAAAATGGGGTCATTTGGGGGGGGTTTGTGGTATCTTGACATTTCAGGGCCTCCTAAACTGTTAGAGGTAGTGAGAAAATGCAATGAAAAATGTACGCCCTTTGAAATTCTGATGGTGGTGATTTGTTTTTGGGGACCCGTACACAGCTAGGCTCCCAAAAAGTCCTACATATGTGGTATCCCTGTACTCAGGAGAAGCAGCAGAATATATTTTGGGGTGTAATTACACATATACCCATGGCATGTGTGAGCAATATATCATTTCAATGACGACTTTGTGTAAAAAAAAAAAAAAAAAATATATATATATATATATATATATATATATATATATATATTTCCCGGAACTTGTGGCAAAATATAAAATATTCCATGGACTCACCATGCCTCTCAGCAAATAGTTTGGGGTGTCTACTTTCCAAAATGGGGTCATTTGGGGGGGTTTTGTGCTATCTTGGAATTTTAGGGCCTCCGAAACTGTGATAGGTAGTCAGGAGTGAAATCAACAATTTACGCCCTTGGAAAGCCTGAAAGCGGGGACTGGTTTTCGGGGACCTGTACTCGGCTAGACTGCAAAAAAGTCTCACACATGGGGTATCCCTGTACTCAGGAGAAGCAGCAGAATGTATTTTGGGGTGTCATTTCACATATACCCATGGCATGTGTGAGCAATATTTCATTTACTGACAACTTTGTGAAAAAAAAAAAAATATATATATATATATATATATATATATTTCCCGGAACTTGTGGCAAAATATAAAATATTCCATGGACTCACCATGCCTCTCAGCAAATAGCTTGGGGTGTCTACTTTCCAAAATGGGGTGGGGTCATTTGGGGGGGGGGGTTGTGCTATCTTGGAATTTTAGGGCCTCCGAAACTGTGACAGGTAGTGCAGAGGTGACATGCACAATTTACGCCATTAGAAAACCTGAGAGTGTTGATTGGTTTTCGCGGTCCTGTACACAGCTAGGCTCCCAAAAAGTCTCACACATGGGGCATCCCCATACTCAGGAGAAGTGGCAGAATGTATTTTGGGGTGTCATTCCACTTATACCCATGTCATGTGTGAGAATTTTATCTTTTAGTGACAACGTTGTGTAAAAAAAAAAAAATAGTAATTTTCCCAAAACTTGTGGTAAAATATAAAATATTCCATGGACTCACCATGCCTCTCAGCAAACAGCTTGGGGTGTCTACTTTCCAAAATGGGGTCATTTGGGGGGGGTTTGTGGTATCTTGACATTTCAGGGCCTCCTAAACCGTTAGAGGTAGTGAGAAAATGCAATGAAAAATGTACGCCCTTTGAAATTCTGATGGTGGTGATTTGTTTTTGGGGACCCGTACACAGCTAGGCTCCCAAAAAGTCCCACATATGTGGTATCCCTGTACTCAGGAGAAGCAGCAGAATATATTTTGGGTTGTAATTACACATATACCCATGGCATGTGTGAGCAATATATCATTTCAATGACGACTTTGTGTAAAAAAAAAAAAAAAAAAAATTTTTTTAGTCAGAAAAAAATGAAATATTCAATGAGCTCAACATGCCTCTCAGAACATTCCTTAGGATGTCTACTTTCCAAAAAGTGGTAGTTTGGGGGGGTTTTGTACTGCCCCGCCATTTTAGCACTTCATGAAATGAGATAGGCAGTCAGAAATTAAAGCTGCGTAAATTTCACTATTTACACCATAGTTTGTAGACGCTCTAACTTTTGCGCAAACCAATAAAAATACGCTCATTGAATTTTTTTTTGTCAAAGACATGTAGCTAAATATATTTTGGCCAAAAAAAATACATAAATTGAGTATATTGGATATTTTTCAAAAGACAAAGTTGAAAATGTCATTTTTCTGCAAAATTTTCGCTTTTTTTTTATTAATATCGCAAAAAATAAAAAGCGCAGAGGTGATCAAATACCACCAAAAGAAAGCTCTGTTTGTGGGAAAAAAAGGACGTAAATTTCGTTTGGGTACCACATTGCATGACCGCGCAATTGTCAGTTAAAGTCACGCAGTGCCGAGTCGTAAAATACCCCCTGGTCAGGAAGGGGGTAAAATCTTCCGGGGCTTAAGTGGTTAAAGCTACAGTATAACATGCATATCTTCTGATTATGTACTTAAAAGAGAAGTATAGGTTTGGGGTATTTTTTAGATTAATACTTACCTAGGTGGATGCAGCATCGGTCCAAAGCTGCATCTGTCCCCTGGCCCCTCTACACTGAGAACCGAGCGATCGAACACCGCCGATCGCTCGGTTCTGACAGCTCCACAAGCAGAGAGACGGTGACTGTCAGTCACAGGTCTCTGCTCCGTCCCCTCTTCGCTCATTGGAGCGCTGGGCTGTGGAGGGGCAGGGAGCAGGTGGCTCAGGCTCTCAGCGGCTCGCTGAGAGGCTGGGCTGGGCGTTGGTCCAGGCACCTGGTGGATCCAGACTCCATTGTCGTGATGATGCGGTGCGTGGACCGACTTCTGTGACGTCAGCAGATAGCGGACTTCAGTCTCTTGTGATCCATAGGAGAAGTGCAGCCAAACAAGCTTTAGCTATACTTCTCCTTTAAATAGTATGGCTGTATTTTATCTTGCTCTATCTTCCATATACTCCATGGACCCAAACCTACTGTGATACTGGGCAATTTACGTCAACTTACCAATAAGTGTTTAGTGTAAGGAAGATCGATAACTATTATTTTAATTAATTATTTAGATTCTAAAATATTTGTTGGTGAAAGAATATCAGACGTTTTGGCAACACAGAGTATGAGTCAGGGCACCTCATGTGGAAGATAGTCCATTTCAGGACACTCCATATGGACACTCCATTCTCAGTGCAACTGCTCATCCTCCTTCTGCAGCAGCTGTCACACAGACAGTAAAGCAGAACAGAGTTTTGAAGCTAGGTGGGTGAAACCTGATGGGGATTTACTGACCCATCAGGTTCATTCCCCTTGTGATTGAGAGAAGCCAGTTGGTGGGAGGAGGTAGCAGCAGCAAACAGGCGGCCCTGCTACACAGCATACAGAGACAGGCACTCTCCCTGTCTCTGTATGCCAAATTTGAGTAGATGTTAATTACCTCCAGTTTCATTATCTACAAACTAGAGGCTTTTATTTTTGAATACGGTTCATTAACAGCTCCACCTTGTAAAAGTGGTGCTATTAACCACTTCAGTACAGGGCACTTTCACCCCCTTCCTGCCCAGACACCCCCTTTCAGCTTTGGCTGATAATTACTCAGGCATGGAACGCTGTACCCTACCAATGTTTTTATCATTTTTTTTCACACAAATAGAGCTTTCTTTTGGGGGTATTTAATCACCTCTGTGTTTTTTATTTTTTGCAATATAAGTGAAAAAAGAGCGTAAATTTTGAAAGAAAAAAATTGTTAGGACAGTACAAATACCCTCCAAATTACCCCTTTTTGGAAAGTAGACATTCCAGGGTATTTAGTAAGAGGCATGGTGAGTTTTTTGAAGTTGTAATTTTTTTCCCACAATTCTTGGGAAAATTAAGTAATACGTTTTTTTTTTATTTTTTTACACACAATTGTCATAACAACAAGTTATTTCTCACACACAGTATATGCATACTTGCAATTACACCCCAAAATACATTCTGCTACTCCTCCTGAGTATGGCAATACCACATGTGTGAGACTTTTACGCAGCCTGGCCACATAAAGAGGCCCAACATGCAAGGAGCACTGTCAGGTGTTCTAGGAGCATAAATTACACATATAATTTCTTAATGACCTATCACACTTTTGAAGGCCCTGGAGCACCAGGACAATCGAATTACCCACAAAATGACCCAATTTTGGAAAGCAAACACCCCAAAGTATATTCTACGAGGCATAATGAGTCTTTTGAACATGTAATTTTTTTCCACAAGTTTTTGGAAAATGTGGAAAGAAAATGAAAACCTATTTTTTTTTTTTTTTACGCAACGTTGTCAATTTTTAAGATATTTCTAACACATAGCATGTACATAGCAAAAATTACACCCCAAAATACATTCTGCTACCCCTCCTGAGCATGGTAATACCACATGTGTGAGACTTTTACACAGCCTGGCCACATACAGAGGCCCAACATCCAAGTAGCACCTTCAGGCATTCTAGGAGCATAAATTACACATCTAATTTCAATACAACCTATCACACTTTTGAAGGCCTTGGAGTACTAGGACAATGGAAACGCCCACAAAACGACCCCATTTTGGAAAGCAAACACCCCAACACATAATCTTTGAGGCATGGGCCGCAGATAGGTACTCAGGTACTCTGATGGGCTGCAGACAGGTACTTAGGTACACTGATTGGCTTCAGAAAGATACTCAGGTACTCTGATGGGCTGCAGAGAGGTACTTGGGTACTCTGATGGGCTAGAGACAGGTACTCGGGTAATTTGATGGGCTGCCGATAGATACTTAGGGTACTCTGATATAGGTACTTGGGTACTCTGATGGGCTGCAGATAGGTACTCAGGCACTCTGGGCTGGAGACAGGTACTCGGGTACTCTGGGCTGGATACAGGTACTCGGGTACTCTGATGGTCTGCAGATAGGTACTCAGGTACTCTGGGCTACAGAGAGGTACTCGGGTACTATGATGGGCTGCAGAGAGGTATTCAGGTACTCTGATGGGCTGGAGACAGGTACTCGGGTACTCTATTGGGCTGCAGATAGGTACTCAGGTCCCCTGATGGGCTGGAGACAGGCACTCGGGTCCACTGATGGGCTGCAGATAGGTACTCAGGTGCTCTTAAGGGCTATAGACAGGTACTAAGGTACTCTGATGACAGGTACTCGGGTACTCTGATGGGCTGCTGACAGGTACTTGGGTACTCTAAAGACAGGTACTCGTGTACTCTGATGGGCTGGTGACAGTTACTCGAGTACTCCGAAGACAGGTACTCGGGTACTCCGATGACAGGTACTCGGGTTTTCTGGTGACAGGTACTCGGGTACTCTGATGTAAGGTATTTAGGTACTCTGATGACAGGTATTCGGGTACTCTGATGCCAGATACTCAGGTAATCTGATGATAGGTACTCGGTACTCTGATGGGCTGGTGACAGGCACTTGGGTACTCTGATGGGCTGGTGACAGGTACTCAGATACTCTGATGACAGGTACTCGGGTACTCTGATGGGCTAGTGACAGGTACTCAGGTACTCTGATGGGCTGGTGACAGGTACTCGGGTAATCTGATGACAGGTACTCAGGTACTCTGATGGGCTGGTGACAGGTACTCTGAGGGGTTCTGACAGGTACTTAGGTACTCTGATGGGCTGGTGACGGGTACTTTGATGGGCGGGTGACAGGTTCTCTTTATTGGTGGGAAATCAGTGGGTTTTGGTGTGCACTGTAATCGATAACTAGCTGTTACCGTAATCTCCTCCTCACAAAGGATCGGTGTGTGAGGAGGAGTGCCCAATAATAGCTAGTTACCGTGGCTTGTTAACATTCTGTGACCAGCTGTGATTGGACACAGCCGGTCACATGGTAAAGAGCCAATTTCATTTCATTGGCTCTTTACCCTGATCAGGGATGGGCTGTGTCAGAGTGACATTCTGCAGTCCAGATCCTCCTCTTCTCGGGTCCCCCTTCTGTGATTCTGGCCCCTCCCTCCTGTTCAGTGCCCCCACAGAAAGCAGCTTGACTTTGACTGACAGACAATCAGGAGGGAGAATCTCAGATGACTTAGACACTCGTAGACATGCTGGACAGAGAGGGACCTCAGGTAAGTATTAGGGGGGCTGAGAGGGGCTGCTGCACACAGAAGGCTTTTTATCGTAAGTATAGAATGCATTAAGATAAAAAAACTTATGACTTTTCAACCCCTTTAATATTACAAGCTTCTTTATAAAGTATGCACTGTTTATGTTCTCATTGACTTTAGTATGGTAAAGAACAAAAAGCTAGTTAGTAACTATTTTAGAAGCCTTGTTATATACAGTGTAGTAGAAGTGTTAATAGGCTATTTAGCATACGTTACATTCATGAACTCTATGATCCCAATGCAACAATACATTTTTGTTAACATATCATTTGGATTGAAAAAGGAAGACAGCACAGAGATTTGTATAGATCATAAACACAGCATGGCCCTTGTTTAGAGAGCGTTTAACAATGTTAGGGTTATTAGTCAGGAATTTATTGGCCTCTCAGTCTTGTGATCACGGAGGCTGTTATCAAAAAATGTGCACTATGTTTGACTGAGATGTTTGTCAGTGAATATAGATAAGTTCTTCTGAGCTTTTTAACACATATTTACATACTTATTAGCACAAAAGAATAATCTTTTCATTCCAATTCTATCTGTCTATCCTGTATAACAGGAGCATTCAATTTATTCTTCTATTCACTTCTAACCATTTGACCTCCGCAAGATTTACGCCCCTTCATCACCAAGTCATTTTTTGCGATACAGCACTGCGTTATTTTAACTGACTATTGCATGATCGTGCGACGCTGTACCCTAAAAAAAATGTAGGTCCTTTTTTTCCACAAATAGAGCTTTCTTTTAGTGGTATTTGATCACTTCTTTTTATTTTTTGTGCTATTAACAAAAAAAATACAGACAATTTTGAGGGGGAAAAAAACAATATTTTTTACTTTCTGCTATAAAACATATCCAATAAAAAAAAAAAATAGAAAAAATCTAATTTCATTTAGGTCAATATGTATTCTGCTACATATCCAGGGAGTTCTGAGATTTATACAGCAAGCTCCCAGTTATGTGGATTATTGAGAATTGAAACATGTAAAATGATTGGGTAAACCTACAAGTGCTTTTTTAAAATAATTTCTTTACCCTTTTAACTTACTTTTCAAAATAGCAAATGCAACATTCTAGAGTTGGGACTTGGCTTTCCAGAACAACTGAAAGCCACACATTCACTCCTGGCCTAGACCAAAGAATCATAAAGAATGTCAAAAATAAACCAGGAGTTCTGAGGAAACCAGAGAACACCAGACACCAGTTGATTCTGCTTTGAGGCTTAATAAGTGGTAGGCTTTGATATTTTTGTTTTTCCTTTGCATACTGCCTAACTACAGAGTATGATTAATAAATCGATAAGCCAATAGAAATAAAAAATCTGAGTTGTGGCATGATTGTTTAAAAATGTCAAGGAGACATCAATGATAATGTGACTTTTGAGCTGTTGGAGAGACAAATGTAGCAGGGTGGATACAAACGTATGATACAAATGTAGCAGGGTGGAGTCCCTTGTAACCAGGATTCCCCACCCTTGGGAGTGATTTATACTGTCGCTCATCAGTTTTGGCAGGGAGGTGTTTTAAGGAAGTGCAAAGTTTAGGAAAGGTTGGAGTGGGGCCAGAGAAAGAGATGTAGAGTACAAAGAGGGTAGGCTTGCTTTCCCCTTCAGGGAAAGCTGGAATGCAGTTAGTTCCTAAGCTAAAAGAGAAATTAGTACAGTGTCACTTGCTTATTTTGAAAATGTTGTGAGCTCCTGTAGCCCCTGGTAATGGGATGAGTTATACTTAAATTTGAATACATTTTTCACACTTTACCATATATTTTGAAAAATGACAATGGAAAAAATTGACTGTTTAATAAAGTGGTAAATTATTTATTACAGGTACTTAAATACCGTCAATTTACTTATTTTTTTTTTTTTTTTGAAAATCTGTTTATTAAAATTTTGAACACGAGTACAAAGAAAAAAACAACACAACACGTACATGTGGCTTACAATTCAAGCAGTAGCGGAACAGATAGAGAAAGCATAATGCCCACGCAGGGGTCACCAACAGTGGAGGCAACAAGGCTACAGATAACCCGGGGCCCAAGAGACTCAAAGAAAGGGATTTGCAGGGGCAATACAACCCTTGAGCCCCAGCAGAAGATTCAACAAATAGGGAAACCAAGTCCTGGTGTCAGTGTCAAGAGCTAGTCCATCGTGGCAGTGGAGGGATTAGACAGCCATTTAGCCCAGACTCTATCATGCTTTTTGGACAGCCACTATGAGCATAGGTATCACGATACAGAGATATCACAGAGTTTACCAGCTTCTTCCAGTGTTGCACCGTGGGGGGGGGCCTTCTGCTTCCAGTGTAGCGTCACAGTTTTTCTAGCATAGAAGAGCAATAGTCCCAGAAGAGTGCGTTCAGCAACTTTCGGTACCAAGTCGTCCAGGAGGCCCAAAAGGCAGATCCTGGGAGACGGGGCGACCGAGATCTGCATAACATCATTAATCACCGGAAGTACTTGAGACCAATATGTAGAGAGTGCCGGGCAGGACCAAAGAATATGGATAAAATCCACCGGGTCCTGGCCACACCTCCAGCATTCCTGGGGATGAGAGGCATGAATTTGGTGGAGACGGTAGGGAGTGAGGTACGCTCTGTAAGCAATCTTGTACTGTATGAGACGGTCCCTAAGAGAAACCAGAATTTTGAACGGGAGCTCCCACACATTCACCCAGTCCTCCGGGTCCAAATCCGGGACATCCCGGGCCCATCGATCCTGTAGGCCAGAGAGCTCCGGAGAGGAGACCCGGAGGAGATGCGCGTAGAGGACAGAGACAGCCTTCTCCGAGCAGTCGTAACGCACAACCCACTCCAGATCCGGCTGCACCACCTGGGACCACCCGGGGGAACTGGGCTCTGAGGATATGGGAGAACTGCAGATAACGAAAGAGGTGGGAACATTGTTATTAGTAAGAAAGTGGGCAAATCAGGGGAAAGAGAGCTCAACAGAAATATCCGAGATCCTTTTGATATTGTACCTGGTCCATCCCACAGGATCTGGGAGACGGAACAGGTGGGGCAGGGTGGGATTAATCCATAAGGGAGCATTGTGGGAGACTGCGTTGCCTGGGTATTTCTTAAGCTGCAACCAGAGCTTCCACGCCCGAAGCGTCGTTTTCATGGAGGTAGTTAGCGGGTACGGTGCCCTAGGCCCTTGAAAGAGTAAGTGGGATAGCACCTCCATTGAACCCAGTAACGCGGCCTCCACCACCACCGTTGAGTTAGAAGTATCTGGGGTGAGCCACCAAACAGCCGTGACCAGTTGGGAAGCAAGAAAATACTTCTGGCAATCTGGAAATTCCAATCCTCCCTGCGAGAGAGGACACATAAGGGTGGAAAGCTTATATCGGGGGGGACGGGGACCCCACAAAAAGGAAGAGAACATTTTATTCAAAGTGGAGAAAAATTACTTGGGGATCCACTGTGGTGAGTTACGGAATAGGTAAATGAATTTTCGGCAATATTTTCATTTTAACCAAATTAATGCGCCCCAAAAGGGAAAGGGGAAGTTTCTCCCAAGCCTTCAGTTTAGCCCTAACCACCGAGACCACTGGAACCAGGTTAAGCGAGACAAAGTCTGAAGCCCTATTAGAGATGCGCACACCCAGATACACGAAGCTGTCCACCCACTGCAGCAGAACATCTGGGGGTGCCATTCGTCTAGCCTCTGGGTCAATCGCCAACAATTGTGACTTAGACCAGTTGACCTTCAGACCAGTCATCTGCGAAAATGCCTCCAGAGTCTGCAGAGCGCCGGCAAGAGAGGAGTCGACATTGCCCAGAAATAACAGGAGATCATCTGAATACAGAGCCACCCTCACCTCCAGCCAAGCCACTCGTAGGCATTTAATAAGTGGGGAGATGTGCAACGCCTCCACCACCAGCTCCATGGCAATCGCAAAGAGGGCCGGAGAGAAAAGGCAGACCTGTCGCTTCCCCCGCGACAATCCGAACGAGGAAGACAACCTCCCCCCGAGGAGTATGGCGGCCGTTGGTGACCCATAGATCGTTTGCAACCACCTGATGAATAGCAGAGAGAAGTCCATTCTCCAGAGAATCTCCCACAGGAAGGGCCACTCAACCGAGTCAAACGCCTTCTCGATGTCGAGAGAGGCGACGACTCGTGTACCCGTATTACTATGCTGTGCCTGAAAATTAGTGTACAACCTGCGAAGATTTATGTCAGTGGACCTGTGCGCCATAAAGCCCGTCTGGTCTTGGTCTAATAGAGGGGAGCAGGGGCTGCAGCCTAGAGGCAAGGAGTTTAGTCAGGATTTTCAGGTCATTGTTAAGTAGCGCTATGGGTCGGTACGAGGCGCAAAGTTTCGGGTCTTTGGGGGCTTTATGAATGAGGATAATGTGGGCGTGTGCCATTGAGGAGGGGAGAGCCCCATCCTCGAGACATTGGGTGTACAGAGAGGCCAGCAAAGGAGCCAGAATGTTGACATGGGTTTTGTAAAAGTCTAGGGGCAGTCTGTCTGGACCAGGGGTCTTGCCCCCCCCCCCCCCGGGTATAGAGAGGATGACAGCCGAGACTTCTTCTGCAGTAATTGGGCGGACCAAGTCGTCTCTCTCCTGGTCGGAGAGCCAACCCAGGGCTATCAGGTCCAGGAGGGCACTCAGGTCCTCAGAGCCCAGGGTAGGGGGAACAGTGGTGGTATACAGGTGTCTATAGTATACCCAAAATGTCTCTAGTATGGCCTCAGGAGATGTGATGGGCTCCCCCGTGGTGGAGGTAAGCTCCGGCACCAACGTCTGGGGCATGTCATGTTGGGACATGAGCGCCAAGAGCCTGCCATTTTTATCTGCCTTCTCAAAGAAATTCTGCCGGGACTGATGCAGCAAAAGTCTGGTAACCTCAGAAAGGTGAAAATGTAGCTCCCTCTTGGATGCCTGCATCCCCTCAAAATTGGGGACAGAGGGATCCAGTGCATAACAGGCAGAGGCCTCCTCCACCGTCCCCTCCAATGCAGACACAGTGGCAGGCTGTTGAAGTTGGCCCGCCTTGATAGCTGACATATATTGCCCTCTCGTATAGGCCTTGAATCCCAGACTACGGGGGGAGAGGATGACCCAGCGTTAGAGTTCCAGTACGAGCGTATCAATGGAGGAATCTGTGCTGAGACATCAGACTGCTCCACCCACTGGGCACCCAGCCACCACAGGGAGCCATTGCTAGCACAACCAGAGCGCAGGGTGACCAGCAGGGGGCTGTGGTCAGACAGACCGCTAGGCAGATATCTCCACATCAGATAACATAGCCGGGTTTGCAAAGGCATAATCTATTCTAGAGGAGGTTTTGTAGGAGGCTGAGAAACATGAATAAACCTTCTGCTCGGGACGCTTCCAACACCAGACCTCTGTCACCCCTGCGGCGATCGACCAATAAAGAAGGTCCCCTGAGAAGGATTTGGGGGATGTAGGTCTATCCAGATTAGGCGAGAGGATGACGTTAAAGTCCCCCAGCAGAAGTAGCTTAGCAGGGCAATAAGGAGTGACCTTATCTAGGATGGTGTACAGGACCTCTGGTTTAAAGGGAGGGGGGACATAGATACCCACCACAACGTATTTCTTCTGCCACAGTGAGAACACCAAGATGACATATCTACCCATGGGGTCCGTGTGGACTGCCTCTACCACACAAGGGAATAACTTATTAAGCAGAACCGACACACCTCTGGCTTAACAAGAGTACGAAGCATGAAAGAGTCTCTGAACCCAGGGCCTTTTCAATGAGTGCAGCTTGCTGCCCACTAGGTGCGTCTCCTGCAGGATCAATGTAGAGGGGTTATGAGATTTGATGTATTGGAAAAGGAGTGCCCACTTAAATTTGGAGTTAAGGCCGCGGACATTCCAGGAAACAACCGAGAATGCCTGCAGGTTACATGACGCCATAACGGTGGCACAGTGAGAGGGCAAAAGGGGAAGCGATGATACAGGACAGTGAGCAGCAAAAAGTAAAAGGCCTAAACATTGAGCAGCAAACCACATATGATTACACACACAAAAAAAAACAGTCAAACAGTGACCAAATAAAACAACCCAAGCACATTGTGCCTTCCCTGCCGGTTCCCAGCAGCCCTCAAAAAAGGGAAGCTAGGGAGCGGCCTGTACCCAAAACACAAAACCAAAAAACTAGTAGCAGTGCCTGTGAGGCAGGCACCAGCTAGCAGAGGTGTCCAGCAGTCAGTTTCTGGTATCCCTGCAGGCTTAACCCCGTAGTGTGAGGGCGAGCAGGAAGCAGCAGAACTGGGGGGGGGCAACAACAGGGGGGTCCGCTGCAAGGTCCAATGCAGGGATAGCTGGTGACGATCGGCAAAAAATAGGACAAAAAGAAGATAAAATTACAAGATAGCCGCGGTCCGGGGGGGGAGGGAGAGTCCAGGAGCAAAAGTAAAAAAAAAGGAAGTCAGAAGTGTGGAGTCTGGCACGGCTCCATAATGTTGGGTTTCCTGAGGAGTGAGCTGGAAGGAGGTTCGACAATGTAGGGAAGAACAGAGAAGGTAAGGAGGGCACGGGTTCTCAAAGAAGGGGAGTATGCAGGGGTCCCAGATGTGAAATCAAGGGAGAAGAGGAGCATTACAGGGGAAAACATACCTCCTGGAATCCGGTAGGCAACAGGTGATGGTAGAGAAGGCCAGCAGGTAGGGGCTTAACGGACATCAAGCCAGGAGCCAGCAGATTCGGGGGTGTAAAAAAATCTGGTATGGTCCCCATCGATCACTCAGAGCTTGCTTGGGTACAGAAGGCTGAATTTAATGCCGTGATCTCGGAGCCGCTTTCTGATATCCGTGAACTGGCGTCGCTTCTGCTGCATCTCCAGGGAGTAATCTGGAAACAGCATGATCTTGGCGTTCTCAAAGCGGAGGTCCTGCTTGGCCCGCACCGCCACCAAGATGCGATCCCGGTCCCTGTAGTTAAGAACGGTCCCTGTGGTTAAGCAGGCGGAGTAAAAATGGTCTTGGGGGAGCCCCCAGAATAGGGGGAGCCGGGGGGACCCTATGTGCCCTTTCCAACACAAAGGTAGGAGGCATAGCAGGTAGTTCCAGCAGTATGGTGAGGAAGGACTCCGCAAAGTCAGCAGGCCTGGTACCCTCTGCCCACTCTGGCAGCCCCAGAATGCTGATGTTATTGCATCTGAGGCAATTTTCGGTGTCAATGGGCTTATCCTGGAGCGCCTTGACCTGCACCTGCAGGGCATGGAGGTCTCTGGAGTCAGATCCGCCGGAGTCCTCCAGGCGGGAGATGCGGTCCTCCGCCTCCGACATGCAAGAGCGGAACTTATACAGGTCATGCCGGATGAGGCTGATATCCGTGGCCAGGTAGTCAATCTGGACCGTGAGGGTGTCTCTGCAGGCCTTAATCACTTCCAGAATGTCCGATTGCGAGGGATCCGGCGATCCGCTCGGGCCGGCATCTGTCTGAGTGCTGGTAGACATAGCAGGAGGACAAGGCCTCGTGTCCAAGATGGCCGCCGGCGGACCCGGGGGACGGTGAGAGGTGCCCAAAGATTTGCAGGAGCGCAGCTTCCCAGGAGATGGCGGAGGGACCCGCTGGGTGCCGCTGGCCTTCTTGGGACCCAGGGTGGTAAAAGATGGGGTGCTGAGAGGTTAGGAGGAAGCCCGGATAACAGAAGGATAAAGGCAGGATCGGAGCACAAGTGCAGCACGTCTTCTCAGCTTCACATCCCGGCCACGCCCCCCCAAAAACGATATACCGTCAATTTGAGTATAGCTTTATATACAGTATATATAACTATATATATATATCGTATACACAAGAGTCCCTGCCCTCAAGGAGCTTACAATTTTAAGGTCCCTAACTCACATTCATACACATACTAAGGCGAATATAGACAGGAGCCAACTAACCTAACAGCATGTCTTTGGAGTCTTGGAGGAATCCAAAGTACCCAGAGGGAACCCACAAAGCCAAAGGAAGAACATGTTAGCTTTCTGCAGGTAGTGCCATGGTTGGGATTCAAACCAATGACCATAGTGCTTCTAGGCATAAGTGCTGACCACTTAGCCACTGTGAAAAGTTCAGTAAATGTTTTATAGTATTGTGCCACTGATAGGTTTGGTAGAGATGATCAGCATGAGTGTGAATCTACACGCACCAATAAAAGGTACTAAAAACGCTGCTGGCATAAATACTGGACTGGGCATTTATTCTTTCAAAGAATGTAACATTACAGGAAGTAACTGGGAAGAGTGTAGTTTAGAGTCTACTAAATCCTTTTTCAGGGTCCTACTAAGGGGTTACCTCCTTTATGGTGCAATATTACATCTCCATGTGTGTGGTCCTCCCAACTCCACGACCTACATCTGGCCCACTCCTCTATTGCTCTAAAAATATATCTGCACTAAAGGAAACATCCCTGACCAAAAAGGTTGACACCACAGCACAATAGCCCATACATTACCAGATATTAACCCGCAATTACACTGCATGAACAGAACCTACACACTTTTTCTGGTTTGGAGACTTCTTTGATCACTTTCATTCCAATCTTAGAATAACATGAATTATTTATGTGCCTCTTTTCCTTTGCATTGCCCTTTACAATTTAAAGAGGATCTCCTAAATAAATAGTATACAATTTATTTAATCATTCTATAATTCTTATGAGTTTGTGGTTTTGGTATCATGTATTATTCACTTAGATTTTAGCCACCTACATTATAAAAAGTGGGAGTGGTCCATATGAAATATGTTTTCTTAACTGTTGTTGTAATGCGCTGCGTAAACTGTCAGCACGATATAAATCCCGTATTATAATAATAATAACTGTTCTATGGGTTGTGTCTGCTTACATTTTTTTTGTTTCCGTTTAAATATGAGCTATATAGTATGGATAAAAAGAAGATTAATTTCTATAACCATACGCTCCACAAGAATAGTATCCATATTTTTAAGATTATTATTATTTAATTATTATTAAAAAGCATTGCATGCCACTGATGTAATTTCACATTCACAGAACTGCTCCCTTGACCAGCTATAGCATTTCCATTATGAGCTGGCTATATATATATATATATATATATATATATATATATATATATATATATATATATATATATATATATATATATATACACACATACACACACACAGTACATTCTACACAGTACACACTATGCACACTGTCTCATTTTCGACCTCTATCTGTGACCAAATAGCCATCATGCCCTCAATATATTTTAGCCTGACCTGCATCTTATGAGTTGAATCACTATAGCAAATAAACCTACAGTAAACCCATTTCAGCCAGCAGTAGTTTTATAATTCAGAGTTCTGGTGGAAGTGACAGGTTTAATATGGCTATGTGTATAATATGATAATAATCCCAGACTGCTACAGCCGATGATTTTGCTCAAAGCAATATGTCTTTCCATTAGTGTTTTTAAATCAATGTTTTCGTAAACCAGATTTGTCAAAATGTCACCTGCAATAACTGGAGTTTTACTGGTGGAGAGTATCTCAATACAACCAGTAAAAATTTTATTTTACGCAGGTAGCAACATTAAAGCACATTTGATTTATACAAGTAATATACTATGAGTAATTAAATTATTCTGCATGCATGTGTAGTTAATGCACCTGCATATCCCCCAAACAAATACACCGATAACGTCTTAAAGTAGAATAGGCAAAAACTTTTTTTATTATTTTTTTTTTTTTAATATAGTAAAGGAGGGTTTCAGATTTTCTTTTTGACATCTGTGTCCCATTGCAGAGATTTCCCTTCACTTCCTGTCCTATAACTAAATAGGAAGTGAGAGGAAATGCCTGCAAATATAGGGAATGCCTTGGGGAACCCCAGATCACCAGAACTAGTATCCCAATTGGAAGATTACCCCTCTATTAGTTTTCTGTGGGCAACCCAAAATTTGGGATTTTCTTTACTTACACTTTCAATATATTTGTATTATTTTTAGAAACATTTAAAGAGTACAGTGTGCGACCCCAATCAGATATACAGAAATAAGCATAATATCGATGACTTACAAGTCAATGACAGTCATATATTAAATAGAGAAATTATTATTTATCTTCACTTTCAATGATACCAGTAAAAAGGACAAATAGAGAGGGTGAATATCTCTAATGGGGGTACAGACAGAAATAAAAACTGACAAGCATTCTAATCCCTCTCCACTCTTTCCAAAACTGAAAAAGTTATACTGTACTTTATACACTGCCCCTATCAAAAACTATTTATCTGGTCTGGGTGTGGGTGGATGGGAAAACAACATGTGGCAAAAACTGTACCTATATGGCTTACAGACACAAGATGATTGTTACTCAAACCAGTTGAATTCATTTGATTTAAAGTAATATTAAATCTAAAAGTAAACATTTGTTATATTGCAGCTTACCATTTCTTAGATTTGATGGTTGTTTTATTTTTCTTTTTTAGGCTTTCTTTCTTCTATTTTCTTTTGGTGATCCAGCCAAAAGCCCAAGCTCTCCAGCAGAATGTACCAGTTTGGGAGGATGAGACAAACCACTTAACACTGACAGTGATGTTCATTCATGCAAAACTTTTATCCAAAAAAAGCAAAAAGCCGTTTGCTTTAACTGCTTATAAAGTGTGAGCTGGAGTTTGGCTTCAATATGTTAGTGTATCTAAATCTGCTAATACATTTAACACTCCCCCTCTAGGCTGGCAATGCTGCTGTGCCTCCAGAGTTGTGTCTCACTAATACAGGAGGTGTGTTATTGGCCAGATCACCAGGTGAAAAAGCCAAAGAAAAGAAAACTGATGCAGCCACCACATCCAATGATTGGTAAGCATCAATATAATATATACATGTTTGGTTTTGGGTTTAATACAGCTTTAAGAAATTATTTCAGATTAATGAGAGCAGTAGACACCCCCAAGGTTTGATATCCTTGGTTAGTCTCTATTGTGCCCCACCCCCACCCCCAATAAAAGTGTTGATAG
Source organism: Pelophylax lessonae (assembly GCF_965119305.1). NCBI lineage: Eukaryota > Metazoa > Chordata > Amphibia > Anura > Ranidae > Pelophylax > Pelophylax lessonae. Next base: position 274,174,844 of record NC_138771.1, read on the forward strand.
GAATTATCTGCCCACTTTTTTCCTGGGAAGTTGGATTGTACCTGCATGAACAAAAATCCTTGTATATCTACCTAAGGCTCCAGTCACGTCTATACATGTTGCTTTTGAGTGTTTCTGCAGTACTTTTTGCTGTGCTTTCTGCATTTTTGACACGGTTTTGACGCATTTTGCTTTTTTTTTTAAATCTCTTTAATAAACTGTGTATAGCTGTCCCTAACAACTGATGAGTCATCAGCTGGCAGCGAGCTTCCCAGATGACAGCTGAATGTAAAAAAAACATTGCCAGCAATAAAAAATAGTCAAGAAAACGGCGTGGGGGTTTGAAGGGAACCCCACGCCAACATTTTTTTAAAAAATGGCGTGGGAACCCCCCAAAATCCATACCAGACCCTTATCTAAGCATACACGCCGGCAGGTCAGGAAAGGGAGGAGATGAGTGACCACCCCCCCCACATCAACCGTACCAGGCCACATGCCCTCAACATGGGGGTGCTTTCCCACCCTAAAGCACCTTGTCCCCATGATGATGAGAAGGGCCCCTCTTCCCCACAACCCTGGATGGTGGTTGCAGCGGTCTGTGGACGGGGGGCTTATCGGAATTTGGAAGCCCCTTTTAACAAAGGGGCCTCCAGATCCTGGTCCCCCTATGTGAATGAGTAGGGGTACAAAGTACCCCTACTCATTCAGCAAAAATGTGTAAAAGTGAATAAAGACAGTACAAGAGCTTTTGAAAAGTCCTTTATTAAAAAATTAAAAAACAATGTCCCCTGATGTAGATCAATCATCAATCACGACGGCCACCACCACCGCCGACCCTGAAAAAAGAAAGGAAAAAAAAATCTCCACCCACGATGAATGCTCCCGTGGGCTGCCTACTCCACTGTGTGACATTTCCCTTGCTAAAAATAATGTCATGCATTTCTGCAAAAACATAAAAAAAAGCTTTGGTGTAAATGAAGACAAAGGCGTTTCGTTTTGCTATAAGGATCTAGTAAAACAATGGAACAAATGTAAGTGGAAAACGGGTTGACTATAGGACACAGTGAGGTTGATTTACTAAAGGCAATTAGGCTGTTCAATTTGCATGGATATTTGCACTGTGCGAGGTAATTTTCCCTTAACTTGATGAATGTGATGAAAATTCACTTTGGAAAAAATACCCAATCAGGTCCAAGGGAAATAAAAAAATGTTGTTGCTTGCACAAAATTGGATGATGAAAATCAGCAGAGTCTCACCTCATTCATTAAGATTTTGTTTTACCCTTGACTCTTTAATATCTGTGGAATACAGTATAAAGGCAACTAAAAAGCAACTGTTACACGGTACTCCTTGTAAGGTGCCACACCAATCTCCGTTCAACCCTTTCGGCCTGAGTTGTAAAAGGTGCTGGCCAGAGAAGGCCGTCTTCATTCCAGTTCTTTGAAAGTCCATACAAACGTGGCCACACTTTCATGAAAACAGTTCTCCAAACAGTTTATTCAGGACACACTGATAGTCCCTGCCTGTAGCCACAGCCCACTGGTGCATTAAACCCATATTGGTCTGAGCCATAGAGATAAAAAAAACAACTGTGTTTGTTAAAGGGAAACTTTAGTCCAAATAATGATACCTAGACAAAAAATCATTAAATGAACCCCCTTTATAGAGCTGCATGGACCTGCCAGTAGGTTGTTTCCCCCTCCCCACACCTTTTTTCCACTTACCTTTATCATATTGTGTTTAGGCAAACTTCACCTGTTTTTGTCGGGAAAGGACTTCACTTCATTTTTGCACCCTTTTGATTGGAAGAAGAACTGTATCTAAGACAAATAACTATTCCAGATGTTCTATAACTCCTGATAGCTTAATAGCTGTGCTCCAGCATGCCCTACTCTCATTTGACATTTTGTATGTGGTTTGTCACCTTTTGGGGAGGACTAATTTTATGTATTTTCAACTGTTTGCTTGATCTTTTCTAGCAATGTATCATTTATTTGCAGTTTTGGTTTTAAAAAGATGGCTTTACTTTTATTATTCCTTTTCACTGAGTTTTGTAAGTTACGTAAGCCAATAATATATGTCAAGGCTTTTTTGTCAATATTCAGTGGCTTTATTTATTTAGATTTAATATTATTGCATTTTTATTTGTGGTATTTTTTCACTGACTGTCGCTTGCAACTCAATGCTTTGGATAAAGTTACTTACATTGTGGCCTGACTTCCGAGTATGAGAAAAAAAGCGGGTCAGAAATGAGTGCTGAAGGTGCCTTTCCAAACGCAAAACTGACTTTTTTTTTCAATATTTCTTCTTTTGTTCTCTGGGACCAATTTATGAAACCCTGTGGAAAGAAACCTGTAGCTCATAGCAACCGATCAAAATAAACTTTTTTGTCTAGGATTCTAAAACAATCTGAATTTTTATTATGGGTAGCAGCCCTGCTTCTGCTCTAGTTTTTTATTAGGTTTATTTTTTTTATTTTTTTACTATTACATTTATTTTCTCTGTTTATATAGTGCCAAAATACTATGCAGCATTTTAAAGAATACACTGAGTCATTTGCAGGAATCTTTTTTTCAGAGAAGCTTACATTCTAATATCTCTCAACAACATTCTTTAGTGAATTTAGTCGCTGGAGGACATTTGAGCAACCAGCGGAAATCATACTGACAAAGAAGGAGAATGATTATCTCATCAGTTATCTGTGGCTTCTCCACTGTCCAGTTACAGGCTGTGGCAGGAAAGTGACAAGGCTGTGATTCATACCTGCATTAGAATACCTCCCAATCGTCCCAGAATGGGTGGTACTGTCCCAAGATTTAATCGAAATCCTAACATCCCGCAAATCCAGGCTAAATCTTAGAGCCCAGTGCCAAAATGAGTTCCCGCACTGGGCTCCACTAATTTACCTACTCTAATCCGGCTCTGATCCACCCGGCTTCTCCTCTTATCCTTCCCACCAGCTGTGCTGCATGGGAATCCACAGTGTCTGCACCCGACCTCCTTCTTTGCTTTAATTCCCGCCCCTGGTGTGCCTCCCTCGCCACTCTGATCCCCCCCCCCCCAGCAGCACTGCTGGCCCTCCTTCTCTCCCTACCACAGCCTTTCAGCTGCTGTGGGGCACAAGGGTTCAGGATGGAGACCAAGAAATATATTATGTTTACTGGACCCTTCCTTTCCTGAAAAAACTCAGTGAGCGATTGGTACCAAACGCTCCTGTGTTCATTCATAAAAGCTGGCCATACACGGAACAGTTGCAGGAAATAAATTTGCTTGATTCCCCCATCAACACAGACAGTGTTGATGCGGGAATCCCTCCTGGCGAGCCAATGTTTGCTCCCAGCGCGGGATGGAGGAGGGCTGAGGAAGTTGCCCCCATTGGGAAAAGACAGTGATTATTGCTAGAGGCTACAGCAGCCGCTAGCAATAATCGCAGGTAAAACCCAGCATACTGGTTGTACACAAGTTGATTGATCGATTAACTTGGTGCATTCAGCCTGCCAATACACAGTTTGAATCTTGGCCTTTTCAGATTTGAACTGTGCATGGCCTGCCAAAGACTCAGTCCTTTTCTCTGTCTCAAAAGTGAGCCATCAGGGGTCCGTTTAGACCCCTAAAATGTCACTAAAGTCCCCCAACAGGGCTGTTAAAATTGTAAAAAAACAAAACAAAAAAAATTCAAAAAACTGTAAAAAAAATAAAATATAAAAAAAAATGATTTGAAAAAATAATTAAGGGGTTACTAGCTCTTTGGTGATCAGCATTCAGTTTTCTCTTCAGAGAGCATTTGACAGGCAATAAGGAGGCGTTGTATTGCCTCCTCACCACTTGCTTTTTACCCTTCAACCCCACACCAGCATGCTGCAATCATGTGCATCACTTAGATTGGTTGCCTTCCACAGGGGTTATAATTCATGGTGAAAAGCAAAACATCACAGCCACAGCATGAGTACACCCCCAAGCGCTGCAGCTAAATTGAGTTGCGGTTGAGGCACTTTTTACTGTGGTGCGTTACGCACACCACAGGTCGCTGTCCCCCTGAGCTGTCCCTCATTCTTAACATCAAAAATTGAGAGGTATGACTTACAGAAGAGTCAAGTCACCAGCCTAGTTATTTGCTCTGTCACGGCTGCATAAATCTCAGGACCGCCTGGATAGAAATACAAATACTTTAACAGGTAAATCATCTCTCATATAAGCATTTCAATGGTGTATTTGGCTGTTTGCCTGGAGTTAGATTCAATATGATCGCTCAGCTACAGGCTCTAAAAAGCTCATGCAAATGTAGCGCTGCAATTTTAGATATGCTGAAATTATCTATACAGGAACAGTGACCTTCTTCCATAAATCTAAGAACAAATGAGTTGTAGATATATTTATTCTTTTTTTTTTTTTTTGCTTACATTTTGTTTGCACTTTCTGTATTTCCCATTGTGTGTTAATATTTTGTAAATATTCCATCTTGTACCGCAATGAGTATTTTTAGCCACAGCCGTGTTCTTTCAGTAATTTTGAATTCACACAAAAGGAATCAGTGTGTTACAGAAGGGGATAATGTAAGCTTGAAAAGTAAAGAACAAAAGAATCTTCATAGTTGATGGAAAAAGTGCTAGCTTTTGACTGCCAGCCAAGTCTTGTTCTGGTTTTAAGTCTTACAGAGATCAACCTACAGAAGAACTGTGGGAATTTAAATATATTTTTCACTCTTTTTGTAATGCTGGGCTGCATAATTCTTAGAAGACAAAAATGCTTTTATTGGATTTTTATTCATTCAAATGTTCAATTTCTTTATACATACTTAGTATAATCCTGACATTGAAGAAATTTAGAATGTTGTCACAGCTGTCTGTATTCTCTTAATAAAAGGTTATTTGACCTTTTATTAAGAGTTATTTTATATTTAAAGTTGTCCAAGCTAAGCCAGATGGGCTATGCAGCATGGACTTATGTATGCAAAATGTTATTTTTGTTTACATTATAAAATGTTAGAATATTCCCCCAGCTGAATCTTCTCTATCCTCCTCTAACTAATCACTGGCATAATAAGTAGTATACCCTACATAAATGCCCCATTTACTTATCTAAATCTCAGGTCATGTGAAAATTGCAGTATCAAGGAATTGTGGTCCTTCTTTGGGTGTTCACTGTCTTGGTAACATGGACACTTTCTGTTGGCTGTTTAGTGACATGTTCAGTGGCCTCTGTTGCTCAAAATTTTTTGAGGGGGGGGGGGGGGGGCGCAAACCGAAAAATGTAATAGGCATTGCTTTGCGGCAAAAAACGCTGTAAAAAAATTGCGTGACTTTGAGGTTGCAAAAGTGTGAAAGGGGCCTTCAGTATTTAAGGTATAGTCTGCCCCCTTTCAATGCAGAGAGACCAGCGTGCCCCCTTCCAATGCAGAGAGACCAGCGTGCCCCCTTTCAATGCACAGTGACCCCCCTTTCAATGCACAGTGACCAGCGCGCCCCCTTTCAATGCACAGTGATCAGCGTGCCCCCTTCAAAACAGTGACCAGCGTGCCCCCTTCAAAACAGTGACCAGCGTGCCCCCTTCAATGCAGTGACCAGCGTACATGCCCCCTTTCAATGCAGTGACCAGCGTACAAGCCCTCTTTCAATGCAGTGACCAGCATACATGCCCCCTTTCAATGCAGTGACCAGCGTACATTCCCCTTTCAATACAGTGACCAGCGTACATGCCCCCTTCAAAGCAGTGACCAGCGTACATGCCCCCTTTCAATGCAGTGACCAGCGTACATGCCCCCTTTCAATGCAGTGACCAGCGTACATGCCCCCTTTCAATGCAGCGACCAGCGTACATGCCCCTTTCAATGCAGTGACCAGCGTACATGCCCTCTTTCAATGCAGTGACCAGCGTACATGCCCCCTTTCAATGCAGTGACCAGCGTACATGCCCCTTTCAATGCACTGACCAGCATACATGCCCCCTTTCAATGCAGTGACCAGTGTACATGCCCCTTTTAATGCAGTGACCAGCGTACATGCCCCCTTTCAATGCAGTGACCAGCATACATACCCCCTTTCAATGCAGTGACCAGCGTACATGCCCCTTTCAATGCAGTGACCAGCATACATGCCTCCTTTCAATGCAGTGACCAGCGTGCATGCCCCTTTTAATGCAGTGACCAGCGTACATGCCCTCTTTCAATGCAGTGACCAGTGCACATGCCCCCTTTCAATGCAGTGACCAGCGTACATGCCCCCTTTCAATGCAGTGACCAGCGTACATGCCCCCTTCAATGCAGTGTGCCCCCCCCCCCAGACCAGTGCACTTACCTGGAGCCCTGGAGCAGCCGCGGTGGCGCCTTCTCCTCAGTGTCCCGGCGGCGGCTTCTCTTAAATCCCCCGGCGTCTCCTCGAGTCCTCCCGCTCCCGCCTCCTCCTCGGCCAATGGCGTGGGATTTGCCTTGCGGCCAATCAGGAAGCGCGTATCGGACCCGCTCCCTGATTGGCCAGGAGGAGGATCCGTATTGTCACACAATGGGTGGGCTCGGGATGCACTGCTCTGCGCCCTGGGTCCACCCTTTGCATCGCCCTATTAGAGCCTCTGGCTCTAATCAGGTGATGCCAAAAAAAAAACCCCATTGAACTCCATGCGTGGCCGACGCATGGATGGGGGGCGACGCCCCTGCGCCCCCAACGCACCGGCCGCCACTGGACATGTTCCTTTCAGGATGTGATGATGTCAACATCACACCTTAGATTGTAAGCTCTTTAAGGGCAGGGGGTAATGTGAATGTACAATATATATGTGTAAAACGTTTTGTAAATTGACAGCGCTGTATAAGTACCTGTAATAAAAAAATACACATCAATGATGGGGAATGGCCAGCGTGGGCACATCTGCACCACTGGTCAATAATGGGGAACGGCCAGCGTGGGCACATCTGCACCACTGGACTACCGGTCTCCTGCAAACAGAAACAGCACTAATGAAAGGCACAGATGGGGGACCTAGATGAACAAAGAACTTCTTCACCAGTTATTTCAACTGAAAAAAGGGGGATGAAAATAGGTTTTTAAGTTTTAAGAGAAGGCCTTTAACAAAAGGCTGACAACACAAAGACAAGAAGGGCAATAACTTCACAGCAGGATATAGAAACTTTAAAAGAAGAATCTAGTAAAATAGGGTGGATAACCAGAAGACAAATGAGGTTTATTATTGAAAAATGTAAAGCAATGCACTTGGGGGCTAAAAATATACTCATTATGGGGATAACCCCTGGGGGAATCCAGGATGGAGAAAGACCTGGTGGTCCTAGTTGAAAGCAAACTAAGCAATAGCATGCAATGTCAAGGTGCACCAAGCAAAGCATGCAATAAAAAAGGAACTTACTGCAGAGATAAAACAATAATCCTGCCACTTTATAAAACTCGACCACATCTAGAGTATTCAGTCCAATCCTGGTCACCAGTCCTCAGAAAGGATGTGCTGGAACTGGAGAGAGTCCAGAGAAGGACAACAAAACTAATAAGGGGACTGGAGGATCTACAAGCACTAAATGTATTCTCCCTGGAGAAGAGATGCTTGGAGGGGACATGATAGAGATGTACAAATACCTCAATGGTGATCCCAGTGTAGGAAGAAAATGATTCAGTCTTAGTTAGTGTAAGAGAACGCGGGCCACACAATGAGACTGGAAGAAAAGCAATTTAACCTTAAGCTGTGTACGGGTTTTTTCACTGTCAGGGCGATAAGAATGTGGAACTCTTCCACAATCGGTGATGTCAGCAGAAAGTTTAGATAGATTTAAATGACTCTTGGATGTGCATCTTAGTGAACACAACATACAGGGATATGGGAAATGATTATAGACATGAACACACATACACCAAATAATCAGGTTGGACTAAGTGGACTAGTGTCTTTATTCAACCTTACCAACTATGAAACTATGAAAAGTTTTTTTTTAACTTCTTTAAATTTTAATCTGAAATTATCAGTGTTCAAAATTGTTTTCTATATTGTTTTTTTGTGCCTATGTTGATAGGTAATGCAGGGTGCACCAGCTTACCATTGCTCCTGACTACTTGTCAGGATACATCAATGAAAGTCTAACAATTACCCTGCTTTTGAAAACCCTATTTGAAAACATGGAATGAAAAATTCATGATCTTTCTGATCTCAGGATGCTGGAAGGATATGTCGGCACTATATAGTTATCATACAGTTGATTCCGTCACGTCATACATCTGTTTTAATGTTGTGACTTCCAAAAGCAATAAAGTCTGTGGTCACTGTGGTTTGTGATTTTCATAGTTACTCAGGTATTGGGTAACAGAGATGAGTTTACACTTGTCCAATTAATTTAAGAATTTTTCTAACAATCAATCAGCTTTAGGGGATTTAAAAATGCTGAATTTATTGGATTGAGATCACAGATCTGCTGTATTATTTTAGAACGTTCTTTAGTTAATCACCCTAAATTACAAATGTGCTCTAAAGTCAAGTATCGAGTTTACCACAGCTCTGTTTTTTTAAGTCTCTTATCATTGTTATCGGGTTTCTTTTTTGTCTGTGCATGCTCCCAATTTTCTGCTGATGCACCTCACTGCTTTTAGTGTAGAGCCAGCAGTGCCGTTATTTCTGATCACATGATTTGCTCTATGCGTCCCACAATTCCCATATCACTGAATAAGTCTGCCTGTGGCTGTGTAGTCCATTTCAGGGGCCAGAAGGAAAGGATGGCTACATTCACATACAAAAGGGGGGCATTGAGAACGAATGTAGCCACTCTAAAATAGGAAGTCTAGGAACAGCAGAAACAAGCTTGCATTTAGGAGATAAAACAAAGAGGGAGATAGGTAAATTCTACCCATTTTTAAATGTATTGCATTTATTTTATTTGATAAAAACATGAGTTTAAAGAAGATCTTTGCCCCCCTGGAGATAAAACAAAGAGGGAGATAGGTAAATTCTACCCATTTTTAAATGTATTGCATTTATTTTATTTGATAAAAACATGAGTTTAAAGAAGATCTTTGCCCTGTATTAAAAAAAATTAAAAGTAAGCAGCTACAAATACTTTAGCTGCTGACTTTTATTAAAAGGAGAAAAGATGGAAAATAGGGTGCTCTGGGTGAGGAAGACCCTCTCAGGAAAAAGGTTCATAATGTAGCCCAGGCAGGAAATAAGTTCGACAGGTGATGTCCAGTACAGTCCGGAGCAAAACAGCAAAAAAATAAGCGCAGGGCGAGCATGACTGGGCCAGCAGTGGAATTGGCGTAGCAGGGGTTAAAAATAAATGGAACATCGTGTGGGTTCTCCCCTATTGGCCCTTGTTAGTTGCTGGGGAGGGGCCAAAGAGGGGGTGTTAGCTGACCTGTAGTTCCTGGGCATCAGAGCAGCGTGGGTGTAGAATCGTTCCCGCCCGCCCGCCCCTACATTGGGATTTCTGTATAATGCACTTGTTTTTCATATTTGGCGGTTGGGGTCTTTGGAGGTGTTTTTGGTAAAACCTGCTGTACTTATCAGCTGAGGGACCCATTTAAGGTATGGAGTCACCTGGGGAATGCCAGTTAATAGATGGGTCAACTGGTAGTTTAAATTGGGAGGTATCTGCTGTGTGTTGAGGTCGTCCCCGAGCCGGTGTGGTGCGGCTGGGGACAGTTAAGAGTTACACAGATACAAAAATGGTACTTGATATTTGGGGCCTCCAAAGATCGGCAACCTTATGTTATCTTTTATTATATTATTTTGGTTCCTGTTCTAAGGAATGTGTTATATATATTTTGTTACTGGTTAATAAATGGCCATTTCGGACAATTTTACTCCAATAACGGTGTCTGCGTATTTACTGCAGGAAGTTTAGGTAAGGGGTTGGGTCTTTGGGATAACGGTTATGTTAAGTGTGATAATTACATCTGGGGTGCCTTAGTCATGTAAAGCACTTCAGAAACACTCCATTACAGGGAAGCACACTGATGAAAACAAAACGAGAAGAAGGTGCTTCTAGGGGGCGTGGCCTGGCGCAGCATGTGAGAGGACGTGTGTGAGAGGAGCTCCGCCGGACCGATATCCTTCACCGCTAATCCTGCAGCCCTTCGGGCACGATAATCCTTCCTTCACCTCCCGCACACCCGCGGCACCGACCTCCGCATGTCTCCGCCGAAGAAAGGCTCTGAAGCTGCGGCAAAACTGGCTGCATTCCGGAGGCTGGAGAAAGAGGCCCCGATCCAAGATGGCGCCGGCCCGTCGCTCGTGGTGGAGGAGCCTGAGAGCCCTGCTACATCCAAGGTTTTGGAAGCGATTGCTACTTGCCAGACCATGCTGACAACTAAAATCGAGGAGGTGAAGGTAGATATATCTTTGATGCGTCAGGATATGCAGAAGCTGAGGGACAGAGTTGGTGAGGCTGAACACAGAATTAGTGAGGTGGAAGACTCCCTCCCCCCATTGCAAAGCTCCTCAGACAGGCTGCAGCAACAAGTACACCTTATCCTCCAAAAACAAGATGACATGGAGAATAGGCTGCGCCGCTGTAACCTGCGGTTCATTGGCCTCCCGGAGGGCTCTGAAGGTGCTGACCCCTCATCATATTTGGAACAATTGCTCACTCAGACTTATGGCAGAGAATCCTTTTCACCCACTTTTGTTGTGGAACGTGCACATCGCCTCTCAGGGCGCCCCCCCCCTCAGGGTGCACCCCCCCCGCACGTTCATCGCTAAATTCCTGAACTATCGGGACCGAGATGCCATATTGCGCCTGGCCAGGGTTAAGGGGAACATTCCATTTGGAAATCACAAAATAGCGATTTTCCCCGACTTCTCTGCTGAGGTCCAGAGGCGCCGCAAGAGCTTTTTGGAGGTCAAACGCAGACTGCGTATCAAGAATATCAAATACTCCATGTTGTATCCGGCCCGTCTTAGAGTGGAGGGCGAGGACCGAGCCCACTTCTTTGAGGATCCGGAAGCCGCCATCTCCTGGCTAGAAGGACTGGAAGCTAGAGCCTGACCACCTTGCCCTGGCGACTTCATGATACTTTCTCCCTGATGGCCTATACCTTAAGCTGCTGCAAGGGTGGAGGAGGGGTTTTGTAGATCCTGTGGAACTCAAGACTTTGCATCCCCCTTCCCCCCCCCCCCTCCCCCCTCATTTTCCTGCACTATTGCTCCTGTGTTTGACCGGCGGAGCGCCCTAGCTCCACAGATGGAACTGATTTCTCTGTTCTCTTCCTATGGACTTCCACCTGCCCATAGGCTTTGCTACCCAGCGATACACCTGTTGGTTTTCGCCCCCTACACCCGCTAAGGCGTGTGTTTGTGCCCAACTCCCCTGTTGCCCCCTGCGACTTCTGCTGGACCTGGGCCCCCGGGCCCCCTTGTTTATTCTATTTGTATTTTGTTGTATTTTTGCTGCATACCTTGGGGGTCCCTGGCCTCCTGATCTTGCTCTTTCCCAGTCGCATGTGGGCCTGTTCTGGTTGAGGCACTTGTTTGGGAACATGCCCGCACAAGTTGGGGTTGGTGCAGGGCAGGGAGGGGGGATTGGGGTGTTACCATTGTTTATGGTTTATATTTGGTACAATCTCTATACTGTTTCTGTTTTATGCACATTGACCTCAAGTAATAATTATTTGCTCTTTTGCTGCCGTTTATCGCCGCTGGTGTGTGACCGTGGACTTGTTGGTTCCGTGGCCTTACTGCCTGAGATCCTGGGAGCCTCCGCTCCGCGCTCTGTACTACCCCTGCCATGGCCGCATTGAAATTGTTGACGTGGAATGTCAGGGGTATGCGTGATAAGATTAAACGAACGGCTGTCTTTAATGTCCTACGCCGTGTACGGGCTGATATTATAGTTCTGGTGGAGACACATTTGGAGGGCCGTGTACAACAGTCCCTCAAACGTCCCTGGGTTGGTTGGGTGCAGCACTCTGCTTATAGCTCACACTCCAGGGGTGTGGCGCTACTGGTGGCCAAATCGGTACATTTCCAGCTCCTAGGATCTCAGGTCGACCCAATGGGTAGGTATGTTTTTCTCAAAACGTCAGTCTATGGGGAATTGATGCTACTGATGGCTTTCTATGTGCCCCCCCCTTACTCTGCTGTGATTATTATGGAGGGACTGGCGTTTATGGCACAGAGCCCAGGGGCCCCGGTGATCTGGCTGGGTGACTTTAACAATGTGATGGACTCGGGTCTGGATAGGTCCGGTGGCGCCTCCCAGGTGCCGCCGGGGTCGTCCCCGACCAGGTTCTCCCGATTGTTGGAGAGCTTTGGTTTGGCCGACTCTTGGCGCAGCAAATACCCCGCGCAGCGCGCGTACTCCTGTTTTTCGGCTGCACACCACTCTATGTCACGCATTGATCTGATATTGCTGTCTCGAACCCTGCTCCCCAGGTTACTGACGGCAGGCTTCGCCCCACGGACTCTGTCTGATCACTGCCCTTATTGGATACTGTTGTCCTTGCCCTGCAATAGACCTCCCCCGGCCTGGCGCCTGAATCCCGCCTGGCTCCCCTTGGTGTCGGATGGGAACGACATTGAGGGGACCTGGACACAATTCTTTTCTGACAATGAGGGCACTGCCTCCCCGGCTGCGGTGTGGGAGGCGTTTAAACTGTTCGCCAGATCCACTATGATTTCCAAAATCAAGGCTGTTAGAGCGCGGGCTGCCGAGGAGATCTCCAGGGCAACGACAAATCTAATTGAAGCTGAACAGGCCTTTATGGGGGACCCGACTCCGGCACATGAATCTCAGTATAAATTGACCTCTAAAGTCCTTTCCCAACTTGACTACGAGAGGGCAAAATCTAAGATGTTTTTTCAGAAGCAGAATCTGTTTGCACATGGTGAGCGGGCGGGGAAACTCCTCGCATACTTAGTTCATTGTGAGGATAGGCCCCCGGTAGTTATTACTTTGAAGGATGACCTGGGTAATGAGATCGCTGATCCTGCTGCGGTGACACAGTGCTTCCGCTCATTTTTTAGTACTCTTTACACCTCTAGGGCTACCGCTGACTGCACTGACATGCATGACTTTTTGGACTCTATTGACTTTCCCACTTTGACACCCGACCAGTTGGCGACCCTCGAGGCACCCATCTCTGTGGAAGAGATTGCAGCAGCCGTGTCCAAGTTCCCTAGATCTAAGGCCCCCGGCCTGGACGGCCTCCCGATTGAATTTTTCTCCCAATATTCGGAACTCCTTTCTCCTAAATTATTGGCTTTGTTTCAATCTCTATTCAAAGATGCAACCCTACCCCCTTCTATGCGGGAGGCGCTAATTGTGCTCATTCCCAAGCCGGGCAAGGATGTACACGCCCCAGAGTCTTACCGTCCCATCTCTTTGCTCCCAGTAGACACTAAAATCCTTGCGAAAATTTTATCCCTCCGCCTTAACAAGGTGATCCTTTCACTCGTACACTCGGACCAGGCCGGGTTCATGCCTGGGAGGAACACCTCATTTAACCTTCGCCGGTTATTTATGAATCTCCAGGCACGGCACGACGGAATGGGTGGCAGGGTGGTGGTCTCATTGGACACGGCTAAAGCATTTGACTCGGTAGAGTGGCCGTTTCTGTGGACCTGTCTGGACCGGTACGGCTTTGGACCTAATTTTATTAAGTGGGTCAAACTTCTATATAGCGCCCCGGTAGCTAGGGTCCTGGCAAATGGCTGGCAGTCGACCGCCTTCCCTTTATCCCGTGGCACTCGACAGGGGTGCCCCCTCTCCCCCCTGCTGTATGCCCTGGCCGCGGAACCTCTGGCGATGGCCATTAGAGCACATCCCGGGATTCGAGGCCTACGTAGGGGACCGTTGGAGGAGAAGATCAGCATGTATGCAGATGACACTTTGTTATATTTGGAAGACTCTCGGGAATCCCTACTCACGGCCCTTTCTTTAATTGAACGGTATGGACGATTCTCCGGTTTTCAGATAAACTGGGATAAGTCACAAATTCTCCCGCTTGACGAGAGCCCACAGGCAATCACCCCCGCAAGCCCAGCCCTACAATGTGTATCCCGCATTAAATACTTAGGGATTCAAGTGACAGCTAACTCAGCAGATTATGTCCCGGATAACGTTCAACCCCTGTTCCCTCTGCTTAAGGCTAAAATTCAAGTATGGTCCAAATTACCTCTGGGAGTGATGGGTAGAGTCAATTTAATTAAAATGATTCTCCTTCCCAAAATACTTTATGTTGTATGGCACTCTCCTATTTACCTGCCACTCAAGCTGTTTAAGCAGATGGAATCACTCCTCAAGACCTTTGTTTGGGGTGCTAACCGGCACAAGATCTCCTGGCGCAAACTCAAGAATCCTACAAACCTAGGGGGATTGGCCCTGCCGGATTTTAATCTGTACTATCTGGCAGCTCAGTTGTCCCAGTTCTTTCACATAGATAAAACAGATAGAGAACGTTTTTTGACCCTGCTCTGCCCTGGGTGGGCTCATCCCCTCGGGGACCCCCTCCTAGTTATCCTTAGGGGTGTCAGGGGCTCGCCGGAGCCCTTGTGCCCCAGATCTCTTCTATACCACTATTGTCGGATCTGGGAGGTGGTAGCGTCCAGGCTTCGGTGCCCTCCATTTCACACATTCACCCCTCTGTGGCATAACAGCGCATTACGCGAGTTCCTTTCCATCCCTGACCTGTCGATATGGAGCGGGAGGGGTATTCTTCTCCTTAGCCATATCTCCACGACCACTGGTCTGCGGTCTTACGAGGCCTTGCAGGATCAGTTTGCGATCCAGGGCCCCATGCACTACAGATACTTACAGCTCTCCCATGCCTATAGATCTCAATTCCCTGATGGCCCTCCTGAGCTAGAATCGGTTACCACCCTTGAGATTGTTAAAAGTACAGCACCCAGTCACCTTATTTCCATGTTCTACTCTGAACTTCACACACCTTCCTCGACCACCTTGGCTTTTGCACTTAAGACCCGCTGGGAGCGCAGTGTGGGGGCCATGGAGGATGAGGAATGGGAGGATGCCCTGGAGACGTGCCGCAGAGTGTCGCCAAAACTGTCGGATCGCCTAACTCAGACCTTTATAATACACCAGGCTTATCTCACCCCACTTAGACTGTCCAAATATCACCCTGACTTGGTCCCTTCTTGTCCTATGTGTGGAGACCCTGACGCCTCCTTCTTTCATCTCTTGTGGAGCTGTCCCCAATTACAGACTCTATGGCAACAAGTAGTCACATTCCTCCATGACAAGATGGGGTCTCCTCTGCAACTCTCCCCTAAGGAGTGTCTCCTGGGGGTTTACCCAGATGGAGAGATGCCCAAATCCACTGTCATATTTCTTCAGGAAACTTTGTTTATAGTACGTAAACTGATAGCCAGGAGGTGGATGAGACCTACTCCTCCTACTCTAGGTTTGTGGATTAAGGAGGTTAATAGTGTCATCCCATTTCATAAACTTTTATATAAACATAGGGGGTGCCCTCAGAAGTTCAACAAGATTTGGGACAAATGGGTGCAGTGCCCTGATACGGCTCGGTAATGAAGTGGGTAACTATTTTATGTTGACCGCCCCTGGTAAATCAATATTTTCTGTTCGAGGGTTGGATCGACGGAGAGCCACTGACTACTGTTTTGTTTTTTACTATGTCTGTTCTGTCTCTCGGTGCTGATCATTTTGTATATTTGTATTTTTTGTACCCCAATGTGTTATGAACCTGATTGCAGTTTCAATGCACGGTTTATTTTTGTATTGTACCAAAAATTTCAATAAACCTCACTGTTTTGAAAAAAAAAAAAAAGAAGGTGCTTCTAAGTGCAGTAAAAACAAGACTTTTAATTACCCAAAGAAGATTTACAAGATGTAAGAAGTATACAGGCTCATCAATGTGTGTAAGACATCCAGCGGCAGACATCCATTTAGAAATAGCAGCTGCAAGATGTTGTTGCCTTCAGGTCATCCCTTTATATTGTTTTTATAGTCTTGTTTTAACTGCACTTAGACACGCCTTCTTCTCATTTTGTTTTATTAAAAGGACAATTGTCTGTCCAGGGGGTCTAGTTCCCTGCTCACCCAAAATGCTTTTATTTCGGTCTTCGGGTCTCTGGAACTGGCATTATTATTGTGATTTCTTGTGGCTTCACAGCCAGCTGTTCACTAGACATGTGCGAGCCACGCTGAGCTTTGTGAATGGTCACACAGCCTTCTGGTACCTGTGATGTGTCCCAGAAGGTTGCCCGGGGGGGGGGGGTCTTCTAATGGATCGTTGTGGTGCAACCTTGTACCTAGCACCCCCCCCCCCCCCAAAAAAAAAAAGTGCCAAAAACAGAAGTAGAGGGGGGAGGAGGGCACAAAGTAGAACTTCCCCTTTAGAGTGAAATTCCTATTTAAATTTACTTTTAATGTCGGAAGCACAATATGTATCTACATGGCCATTCATGTATTTTTATGGTGTCTAAATGTCTTTAGCTGCTATCCACATATGTTGGGATTAGAATGTATGTTTGTATGCAGACAGCCCAGCCTGTCCTAGGTCTGGCTCTGAACAAATAGAAACGCTTAGCTACTACGCAATAAGAGCTTAGGTGAACTAAGACAGTAAACATATTTAGGGTATCCTAATCTTTAGATGATAATTTATGAACCACATGTCACTTCTGGCTGGAAATGTGAGACTAAAGTGTAACTTCCATCAAAGGACTAAATATACAGTTCAAATACACACAGTATAATTATTGTTTACCTGCCAGAGAATTTGTAGTTTTGGCCAAGGATCCTGTGATATGCACACCTCTGCTAGTCAGAACAACACCCTGCTATTTCCTAATATACTATTACTACTCCCTGCATTAGCTCCCTTCTAATTGTACAGGGATGATAATTCAGATTCATTGTTCATTGGTCCAGCTGAAGGCAGAGAAATTACATAGGAGGTCATGAAGCTAAACCAGAATGCTGAATCACTAATCCAGGAGAGTGTAAAGCTTGTCATATACATGCCAGTGGGTTGACATCCATGCTAACATTGTGGATGAACAAATTGCCCTTGATGAGCTGTTTTAAACAATGGAGGCAGCAGAGCAAAACATTGCTTGAATTTTGACAAAGCCAACAGGTGTCATCCAAAATGTGAGCAGTGTATGGCCAGCTTAGGTGGGTCATCTGTGGATGCTTATTGTCTCAGGACATGCGAAAATAAAAAGACTGACTAAATAAAAAAACATATATATATATATATATATATAAACTTTATATACTCTGCTTACCTAGAGTTCTAACACTGTATATTCTGGGGAGGCTGTGGTAAATGAAGGAGCAGTGGTTGATTGCTGGAGAGGTTAGTAATGCTAGGTCAAGTACGGGGTCACTTTGCCTTCAATGGACAAAGTTACTTTGTCTCTTTAGGGGATAGAACAATAGATTTCTAGCATAAAAAATACAAATCTGACAGTTTAATGTAGTCGTCAGTTTAAAAGACCAAAAGAATTTTAATACAAATCCACCAAAACAAAGCAGTTATTCAGCGTACTGTCAGGTAAAATATACCACCATAAATATGCTCATAAATAGGCAAATGTACCTCTACTTTTCATAGGTGTTTGCTAGGCAAAAGAAATACATAGCTAAATGTTAGTATTTATATATTAGCATAATATTATTTAGAAATACAGGTAATCTGTCAGGCAGCAAAACACCTAAGTTCCTCGGGTACCTTAATAGGATTAGCTTCACTGTCCTGAAACCAATGTGCATCCCAAGACCGGTTGGCATAGCTCCCACCTGTGCTTCATTTGGAGGGACTGTCATGCTTTTGGAACCAAATGCCTCTTCCTTTCTCGGTTGTCCCCCTTTTTGGTCTGTCAAATAAAAATGTATTTCACCACCATAAGTTTTACACTACAGTAAACCTTTCATACAAACTCTAAAATGATAGCATTTGTTAATTTGAATAAATGGTATAATGGAGATATAGTGGTTAAAAAAAAAAAAAAACAGTTGTGGTTTTAACCAATCATTTTTTGCTAATTAGCCCTTCTTTTTCCCCATACCTTAGGGTTGGCATGGGTACATCCTTTCCTTATCAACTTTTTGTCACGGTTTCTCTTTTCAGAAAGGTGGGCTAAAAGAAGAAGCAGGGAAATTAAAGAAAACAATTTAAAAAATAGTAATTTCCCTTCTAATTGAACTGAGCTTATCCTTGTTTGTTACCCCAACATTTCATATTCCTGATATGTGCCTGCTGTACCATGTACTTGTATGAGAACATATCCTGTTCTCCTTGTATTGCTTCGTTTGTATGAAATCCCTGATGTTCCTGCCAGTCCCTCTGCTTTCCTATTAAAAACTGACCACACTAAGGGCCCTTTCACACTGATAAGTTTTTTCTGCATTTTTACCTTGCAGGAAAAAGGTTTCCCTTAAAATTCTATGGGACTCTTCACATCACTGCGTTATAGGTGCAGTGTGTTTTAAAAAGTCCTTCAACACAGCTCCCTATTAAAATGATTGGGAATCGTGGCACAATTTCTGTAAATCGTGGTAAAACCGCACTGTGTTTTGCGTTTTTGGTGTGGTTTGAGTCAAATGTCCATTTTTCACAAGTGCAGGCAACCCAAAAAACGCACCAGAAATGCACAGGAAATGCATCTGAAACAGGACAGTAATTTTGCTACAGGGCAGTGTGAAAGGGGCCTAAGCAGGAGAGCACACTGTGGTGAGTTCTCTAGCTGTGCTGGAAACTCAGCTTGCTCTCCTCTAATGATCAAACTTGTCCTGACACCCCCCGCTGCACAGCCATTCACTGGACAGCTCAGTGTGCTATTGCTTCTCCTCCCCCCAGCTCTTATGCAGCTGAGAACAGAGGGAATGTGATCACTTATAAAAAAGGGGAAATAGTGAATTTATATATTTTCTTTTTTTTATATCTATACAAAAATATGTTGCCTTATATTTATTTTTTAAACTGAATGGGTTGTTTTACAAGGTGATCGTTTACAATCACTTTAAGCAACTCAACCCTACAGAAAGAGAACTTCCTTCAGTGCCATCTAAACCAGGTGTTTTACATTGTGAAATGTTTCTTTTATTAGAACTAAAGTCTCCTGTCAGCATTTCAGCTGATTAGATCTCCAGACTGCACTGTGAATATAGGACAGAATCTAGCACGTTACACATGCTCCATAGCTTTTTGCCTACTGAATAAAAAGAGGGTAAAGTAATCAATGTTCTAATGCATTTTATGCTGCATTTGTTTAACAAATTTAGGAGGACTGAACACAAAAACACATGTATTCTGTAATATATAATTAAGAGTATTTATGGTTTATTTTTAGGAATATAAAGGGCTGGCCTGAGGGCAAGCTTCACTGTCACACCTCAGCTATTTAGAACTACACCCACTCTGTCAATAACATCCTGGTATCTTTTTAAGGCATCTTGTCTATGTCTGACTGTTCGCGTGACATAGTTTGGCATCACCACCTTGTCTAGTGGCTGTTACAAAAACTACATTTTTATTTTCTTGTTTGCTGAAACAGAAAACTGTTTATATTTAGTTTTTCCTTTTATCTTCAAATATGTGCAAAAAAAAAAAAAAAATGAAAACAAAAAACCAACAAAACATTCTGTTCATCTCTATAATACAATGCATATTCCCGTAAGTTTTATCTCTTAATAAACACTGCAAGTACAGAAACATACCATTGATCTGCCATTAATATAGTGTGCACCTAAATGTGCTGACAGCCCAGCAATTATTGTCAGCAATGCCTGCTCTGTCCCCCTACACCCCCTTCCTTTAACCTAGCCCCCACTCTTTCCCACTCCACTTATATTGTTGTTGATGTTCAGTCGTTTAGTCATTGTCCGACTATTTGCGACCTCATGAACCATAGCACACCAGGCTTTTCTGTCCTCCACTGCCTCCAATAGCTTGCTCATTGTTTCGATGATGCTATCTATCCATCTTGTTTTCTGTCATCCTCTTCTCCTTTTTCCTTCCATGTTTCCCAGCATCAGGGTCTTTTCCAATAAGTCCTCTCGCATTAGGTGGCCAAAGTATTCACGTTTCAGCTCCAGGATCTGTCCTTCCAGTGAATATTCAGGGTTGATTTCCTTCAGGATTTACTGGTTTGATCTTCTTGTTGCCCAAGGGACTTTCAAGAGTCTTCTCCAACACCATAGTTCAAAAGCAGCAATTCTTTGGCGTTCAGTCTTCTTTACGGTCCAACTTTCACAGCCATAGGTAACTACTCTGAATACCATTGCTTTGACTATATGGCACTTTGTTGGTAGGGTGATGTCTCTGCTTTTTATAACGTTGTCTAAGTTTGCCATTGCTTTCCTACCAAGAAGCAAGCATCTCTTAAAGCGGAGTTCCGGCCTCAAATACCTTTTTTAACTAAAAATACCCCTATAACACTAATCCATCACCCTTTACAGAACCGCTATTCTCATACTTACAAGGTGTATAGTATTGGATTTTAGTCAAAATCTTACTTTTAAAAACGCTGTCTGAGGTGGCCATCTTGGATGTGGGCATCTGAAGCCGCAGTCTAATCTGCTGTGTCCTTCTTCCTGATTCCAGGGAGTATTCTGGGAGTTCTTCCTGATTCCAGCCTCCTGGAAGTGATGACAAACAGCTCCCAGGATGCAATGCAAAGGCAGAAGTGATGTCGGTGGCTGCGGCCACAGAGGGGGGAGAAGGAGGAAGTAAAATCAAAAATGCCCTGAAAATAAGGTAAGGGACCCCCCCGAAAAAAATTGAAAATGCCCAATTGTTGATCAGAATAGCGAGCACACCAGGAATCACTAAAGTTGCAAAATAGGCCGGAACTCTGCTTTAATTTCATGGCTACAGTCACTGTCTGCCGTGATCTTGGAGCCTAGGAAGATAAAATCTGTCACTGTTTCTATTTCTTCATCTTTTATTTGCCAAAGAGTGATGGGACCGGTTGCCATGATCTTGGTTTTCTTAATGTTCAACTTCAGGCCAGCTTTTGCCCTCTCCTATTTCACCTTCATTAAGAGACTCTTTAGTTCTTCTTCACTTTCTGCCATTAGTGTGGCATTGTCTGCAAATCTCAGGTTGTTGATATTTCTCCCTGCGATCTTAATTCTTGTAACTTGTCGATCTTGGCATTTCACATGATGTACTCTGCATAAAGGTTAAATAAGTAGGGTGACAATATACATCCTTGCCATATGTTCTTGCCATTGTTCTCTATGTACTTACCAAGACAGGTGAGGTGGTCTGGTCTTCCCATTTATTTCAATATTTGCCACATCTTGTTGTGATCCACAATCAAAGGCTTTACCGAAGTCAATAATGCAGAAGTAGATATTCTTCTGGAACTCCCTTGCTTTCTCCATGATCCAGCGAATGTTGGCTGATTGATCTCTAGTACCTCTGCCTTTTCGAAATCCAGCTTGGACTTGTGGTAGCTCTCGGCTCACATTTTCAGTATAACCTTGCTAGCATGTAAGATGAGTGCGATTGTACGGTAGTTTGAACATTTTTTGGTGCTGCCCTTCTTTGCCCGAAATGTAAACGGACCTCTTCCAGTCCTGTGGCCATTGTTGAGTTTTCCAAATTTGTTGGCATATTGAGTGCAGCACTTTAACAGCATTGTCTTTTAAGATTTTAAATAACTTAGCTGGGATACCATCATTTCCACTAGCTTTGTTATTAGCAATGCTTTCCAAGGCCCACTTGACTTCACTCTCCAGGATATCCGATTCAAGGTCAGTGACTGCATCATCGTGATTTTATAGAACATTCAGATCTTTCTTACATAGTTTGTCTGTTTATTCTTGCAGTAGCTGAATCTTTAAGAATTTTAAAAGCCTGGTCATGATGGCACAGAGAGTAATAAAAGCTGTCTTTTGCTACTGGAAAGTCAGTTCCAATCCATTTAGGAATGCCTTCAGTAGGTTGGTAAGCTTCTGGGCATCGAGGTAGCAGCACTCTTACTAGGAAAAAAATGAATGTACAAAAAGGTAAAAGTATATAAAAAGCAAGGAACAAAGTAAAAATATAATGCTAAGACATGAGGGTGGGGGAAATTTTGGTTTTATCTTAACTCATTTTTAAAATAATTGTTTTTATTAATCCTTTGTATTCTGTTGTAGGCATCTCTTAAAAAAAAAAAAAAAATACGTGTGCAGAAAAAAGTGCAAATTTTATAACCTTATCTTTTAATTTTATTTTCTGTTATCTACTGATTGAGCTTATTATAGACGTTTCACATATTAAAATTTTAACTCCAATGTTACCAAAATATACTCAGTCATTATATTAAAAAAAAGAAGTGAGAGAAAAACTCCAAGTCACCAAACCGGAGATTGGAATGTTAAAGTGTCAGAACAAAAAAGCAAAATTTTATTTAAAAAAACATTTTCTTTATATAGTACATAAAATAATTCTCATTTATTAAAATGTAATCCATATTTACATGATAGATGTACATGACATATGTAGAGCCTATTGGACCAATGCGCTCTGCATAATTCAAAGCTACTTCAGGGTCCACTCGCTCACACTATCAAGATATGGATATAATATCTACAATAGAAAGACCAGCATTACAAAGCATTGTTACATACATTACATTTTGTTATATACATATTCGATTTATACATTAATACATTATGTTGTGGAGAAAAGAGAAAAAAAAACAACAGTAATCATAAATAAAAACAAAAAAAAAAAAAGCCCTAGAAGTCTTTGGTCCCCCTCGATGACCCTTTAGGATGCTTGGAAAGCTATATGTATGTATGTATGTATGCATGTATGTATCTATATATATATATATATATATATATATACTGTATATATATATATATATACACATACATACATATACCCTGTATGTTTTGTTTACATATACATGTATAATATATAAAAAAAAAAATAAAGAAAAAAAAGAGGAATTTATGTATAAATCAAATATGTATATAGAAAATGTGATGTATGTAACAATTCTTTGTAATGCTAGTTTTTCTATTGTAGATATTATATCCATATCTTGAAAGTGTGAGCATGTGGAGAAGAAGAGAAGCTTTGGATTATGCGAAACACGTTGGTCCATTAGGCTCTACATTTGTCATGTACATCCATCATGTAGATATGGATTCAATTTTAAAGAATGAGAATAGATTTATGTACTAAATAAAAATAATTTTTTTTTTATATCATTTTTTTTTGTGTTCTGGCACTCTAACATTCCCCGACTCCAACCTCCAGTTTGATGACTTGAGTTTTTCTATCACTTTTTTATTTTAAAAAAATGGGGGATGGTGTCTATTTTTATTGTGGCTAGGACATAGTCTCTCCTCCCACTAAGGTATTATACTCAATATATTATTATACAAATTGAAATTTTATGGGTAACATGAAACATGTGGATATTATTTTTTTACTTCATAGGGCAAAAGCTTACATTTTTCATATTTACTTAAAGCTAAACTGGAGGAGATATAAAAGACAAAATTAATGTAGCTCTGTATTTAATTAATCAGGCACAGGGAGGGAAAAGTAGCACAAAGAGCCAGTCACTTGTGTTGTCTTGCAAGGAGCAGGATAATGGGAGGTTAGAGCAGAGTGACAATGAGATGAGCTCATGATGCTCATCGGGGTGCTGCTTTTCCTTTCTCTTTCCAATCACATGATGTGGGAAGGACAAGACCTGTTAAGTGTTTCTTAACTGCAGAAGAAAAAATCCTGGTTTCCAATCCCATCAGACTGGGATGTGTTGTGTGGCAATGCTGTGTTAGCCACTTCAGCCCCAGAAGGTTTTACCCCCTTAACGACCAGGCCAGTTTTTGCGTTATTTTACCTGACAATTGCCTGGTCGTGCGACACTGTACCCTTTTTTCCCCACAGAGAGAGCTTTCTTTTAGCGGTATTTATTGAAAGGGGATAGGGAATTGCCGCTGCCTGGGAAAGGACCTAGTATCAAATAATTTATCACAAATATAGATATAAATATAAAATAATAAATAGTACTTAGAAGTAATCACTGTTTCTACCAAGCAAAATAGATATATATCTTATAGCAGATTATATAAAAACAAGTAATATTTCTCATAAAACCAAAGTATTGTATTTAAAAGTGACTAGTGATAAAGTGATATAGTGATAGAAATAAATAATAAATACTTGTGAACAATATGATTATATAGGTGACATCTACCATATATATATACAGTATATAAAAAGATATTGCACTTGATATTTAAAACATGTTCGATAATATCCAAAAATCATAACCACGTGATTAGATTTGTGCTGAGGACGTCTATGAAGAAACGCATCCAGCGTGGTTGCGTCACTTCCCGATCCGGATCTATCATGGAACGCATTGCGTTCCGGAGCTCTGCATTGGACTGCCGTCTTCTTAATGAGTCTCTATATGAGACAAGTTTTATACGCTGATTACTTCTAAATACTATTTATTATTTTATATTTATATCTATATTTGTGATAAATTATTTGATACTAGGTCCTTTCCCAGGCAGCGCCAATTCCCTATCCCCTTTCAATATTTACACCGATATAGCAACGCTATATTTTAGGGAGGCTGCAGCCCAACCCCTTCATTTCTCCATAGTGCGGGTTCTCTTATTTTCATTTTCTTTTAGCGGTATTTGATCACCTCTGCGGTTTTTATTTTTGCGCTATAAACAAAAATAAAAAAAAAAACGATAATTTTGAAAAAAAAAAAAAACAATATTTTTTACTTTCTGCTATAAATAACACATCCAATAAAAAAATGTAAAAAAATCTAATTTCTTTATCAATTTAGGCCAATATGTATTCTGCTATATATCTTTGGTAAAAAAAAATCCCAATAAGTGTATATTGATTGGTTTGCGCAAAAGTTATCACGTGTACAAACTATGGGATTTTTTTTTGGCATTTTCTTTTTTTTTTTTACTAGTAATGGCGGCGATCAGCGATTTGTAGCAGGGGCTGTGACATAGCGGACACCTAACTGACACTTTTGACACTTTTTTGGGAACCAGTAACATTATTAAAGTGATCAGTGCTAAAAATATGCACTGTTACTGTACTAATGACACTAAAAGGGACTGGGTTAAAATCAGGGGTGATCAAAGGGTTAACTGTGTGCCTAGCTGGTGCTTGCTAACTATGTGAGGGTTGCTCTGACTAAATGAAGACAGAGATCGGTGTTCCTTCATGTTGTTTACATAGGCAGATGGCCGTTCTGCCTCTCTGGGGAACGATTGCGGGTGGCCGGCAGACATCCGGTCTGCCTGACCCGCTGATTGGCATCCCCTGAGCCCAATCAGTGCGTGATCGCGCCTCAGGTGGTGCGCATGCACCCTCCAGTGTCTATTGAACAAAATGACGTACAGGTATGTTGTTTTGTGCAATAGAGCTGACCTGCCGCAGTAAAAGTGCAGTAGGCGGTCAGCAAGTGGTTAAGCTCAGAAATGGGTGGGCAGAAATACATTTTTTGATTAATTAAACAACCTCAATATCTGCATTTCATCTTTATGTTTTGCTGTTTGCCTGGATTTCAGTTTTAGCTTGGTATTAAACCCAACAAGATTTGGAGTGATATTTGATTATGTCATTAATGTACTGCTCATTGTTCTCCTTGCTGGAGAGAAAGCTGCACCTAAAGACTTCAGGTCCTTAGTCATCAATGGGCCAGCTCTGACATGAGGAAGCAAATTTCTGCTGATGTACCAAGATGGACATGTTCACACAGACACAGTGTGGGAAGAGGCATTGTAGCGCGAAATGGTAACAATGTAAATTATAATATATTAATTTCCACGTTGAATATCAAATATTTCTATAATATGCTTATTATTCTGAACAATCTTAAAGTTTTTTTTAAACTTACTTTGTAAAGATCTTCACACATTTCTTGAATTCTGTGACATTTACCATGCCCTGTGAGTAGGTCACACATTTCACAGAGCCTGCCTTCTGAACTACAGAGGTGCTCAGACAAGGAGTTTCAGGATGCGAGCGAGTACAAGAACCACCTCTTGCAGGCAGGAAGGTACCAAGGGATATGTAGCCCTTAGAAATTGAAAGTAAACATCAGAGGAGAGGCTGCAAAGCATGCAGGGAATCCATGAAGTTGTGG
This sequence comes from Pelophylax lessonae, assembly GCF_965119305.1. Lineage (NCBI taxonomy): Eukaryota > Metazoa > Chordata > Amphibia > Anura > Ranidae > Pelophylax > Pelophylax lessonae. The sequence continues at coordinate 274,200,879 of NC_138771.1, forward strand.
TATTGCCAGCAGACAGGCAGCAATCACAACATAAAAGGACAGTTGTGGTATAGCCAGCAGACAGGCAGCAATCACAACATAAAAGCACATTTTAAAAGTAAAAGTACAAAAAAGTAAGCTTATATTGGACTGTCAAAAATAGGAATTTTTTGTATTGTCAAAATAATGCTGGTGTTAGAAAATGAAAGTGTATGCCATGACTATAGATCTCCTTTAAATAACAGGGAAACATCAGCTGCAGGGAGACATTAGGCAGTACTAGTGACTAGTCCTTTGTCCTCTGCCTGCTTTTTTTCTGCAGAGCTTCCACAGTTCACACCCTCTTTAGTTCTTTTAGTTCCTTAGGGCTGAGTTCACAATGTTGTGGATGTGGGACAGTGTGTAAATCACACACGTTCCCGCACCTACAAGTTCCCACATGTTGCTCTTATACAGATGCACGGGGGTGCCATTATTTCTTAATGGCACCCCCACGCATTCAAAAAATGCAGGGTGTTTTCTGTCCCTCTGTGTTTTAGTAAAGGTGCAAATGAATGGGCTGCTGTGCCTGTGCAAATATGAGCAACTCAATACACAATAGTGTAAACCTAGCCTCCCTATAAGCCTATTTGGGAAATTAACTCCATGACCTTATCTCAAAAAGGTGACTTTCCTTGTCGCCCATACATAAGCTAAAACAGTCTCTGAATTGAATGCTATATCTTGCAAGGATCCTTTCCTTACCCTTCACAGGAATGTTGTCTTGTGACCTAGACCTTCCTTCTTACTGAAACTCATGTTTCCATCCTAATGAAAACATCATGCTTCCTTCCTTCTATCTGATTTTTGCTCATTCTACAGCTAGTGTTCTACACACTTTTGATGTGGTGCAGGGAGCTGTGTTTTATCTTACTGCTACAGGTTCCCTAAGGAAGACTGATTCTCTCCTAAGGTGTACAAGCTAGGACTTAATCCTTGGGTGGTTCAGTGGAGACCAGTCACTATTGGTGTACCACAAGGCTTTCTATTAGGTCCTGTTCTATTTAATTTATATGTAAGTGATATAACTAAAGGTTTGTTGGACAAGGTGTCTTTAACATGGAACATGATTTGGCATTGCTGGAAGATTGGTCAAAGAAGTGTGGAAACTGCAGTTTAATGTTTCTAAATGTAAAATAATGCATCTAGAGAAAAATAATGTCTTGTACAACATTGGGGGTACAGTGTTGGCCACTACAGAGGAAAAAGATTTGGGAGTTTCATTATTTCAGATGATTGCAAAATCAGCCAAAGAGTGTGACCAGGCAGTGGGGAAAGCAAATAGAATTCTAGGATGTATCACTCACTAGAGGGATCACCAGCAAGAGGAAGGACATCCTTGTTCCCCTATATAGATGTTTAGTGAGACATCATTTAGAATACTGTGTCCAGTTCTGGAGACCTCATGTACAAAAAGATATAAAAAAAATAGTAGAATAAGTCCAGAGATGGGTAACAAACATGGTGAAAGGTCTGGGGGATAAAACATTGAGACAGACTTCAGGAACTTAATTTGTACAGTCTGGAGGAAAGCCATGACAGAAACCTTTAAATATATTAAAGGGGATGAAAAAGGTTCAGGATGGCAGTATTTTCAATATGAAACTAAAATCAAGAACATGGGACTGAGGAAAGCTCAAAATTAATTTTAGAAAGTTTTCTTTTACTGAAAGGGTAGTTGATGCTTGGAATAAACTTCTAGCAGAGGTAGTGAGCCAGTCAACAGTAAATGGCTTCACACATGCTTGGGACAAACATTGATTTATACTTAGACAAAAAAAGTTAACAAAAAGAAAAAAAAAACAAACAAAAAAAATAAAAATAAACATGTATTAAAAAAAATTGGACAGACTCGATGGACCATTCAGTCTTTTCTGCTGTCACTTTTCTATGTTTCTCTTTGTCATGCCAGATGGTCCCTGATCCAGCATCAAGTGGGACCATATGGATTCATCATAATATTTCTCAGAGTCTTCCATAAAGAACCATGTACCCCCATTCCCTGTTACCCCTTACTCTGCCAGAATGGTGAGCACTTCCTGCGCCTTTTGGTATTAGGCTTGTAGGTGGTGTACAGCATGGTGCGGAGGCAATAATTCACACAATCAGGTGCAATATAAAACATGTATAGAAGTAATGCAGCAACAGTTCATAATAGACCTGGTGGGACAGCTAATCAGCCAGGCACACTCACAGTTTCCAATGATGTGAAGAAGCAGGTTCCAGCTGAACCGCCAGTGTCTCTTGAGAGGGGAGAGAATGAGGCCTGGCTGTCTCTTGCCCAATCAGGAAGGTTTCCAGAGAGATGCAACCCTAAGTTTTTCCTCATCGGGAACCTTTCTCTGTCGCAATACTGTCCCTAACAGACGGGGTACCTTTCTCTACACTGCCCACACGCATAAAGTGCACCAAACCCAGAGGCCAGGGTCTTAAATAGACTCTGCCACACCTAAGATGGCCACCAGAGTAACATAGGGGACCAGCGTCCAAAAGGATCGCTACACCAATGACTCAGGAAACCATAGAGCTGTTAGGCCTGCCAGAAACCCCTACCGCTCCTCCGGTTTCCTGACCAGTAGTCTTGTTATCCCGGTATCAGGTGGAGGAGCGGATAGGATCCTGCAGCTGAAATATCAGGACCACAAAAGAAAGTGCAATCAGCAAACCTAGGGAAAAACTAATAAAAAGGACTCACAGTTTGGAGTAGGTCGGGAGCCAGACCCCAAGGGAGCGAAATCCAGAAGAGTAGTCAGGAACAAGCCAAGTCCATTAGACAGAGCTGGTTCAGTCCAAAAGGGGTAATCCAAAGAGAGGTCAAGAGCGAGCCGAGATCAATAGCCAGAGACGGTACAGTCCAAAAGGGGTTATCCAAAGAGAGGTCCTGGTAAGCCAAGGTCAGCAATGAGAGCAAAACACTCAGGCACTAGCAGGAAGTAGAAGAGGGAAACTGACTACAGCTGGCCACTGGGTGGAGCAAGAGTCTCATACCAAAAGGTAGGATATAGTGAGAAACAAGCCCAGAAAAGGAATCACCCAGTGGCTCAGCCAGCAGGGAAACGAACCAGAACACACCAGACCACAAGATCAATTCCCAGCCAAGGCGTGACAGTACCCCCCCACAAAGAAGCCCCCAGGGCTTACTTGGGATTGGAGGGATGTTTGTCATGAAACAATCTGACCAATTGCTGCGCATGGACATTGCGAGCAAGTACCCAGGTCCTTTCAGCTATAGAGTAGCCTTTCCAGTCCACAAGATATTGTAATTGCCTACCTATGCGCCTGGAATCCCAAATTTTACTAATCTCGTACTCCTGATGGCCATCAACCGAGACCGGAGGGGGGCGTCTAGCGGGAAGAGAAAACCTATTCTTGAAAAAGGGTTTTAACAAAGATACGTGGAACGTATTGAGAATACGTAAGTGTGAGGGTAGCCGAAGTTTATAGGCCACTGGGTTAACCTGACTGAGAATGCGAAAGGGTCCTATGTATTAAGGGCCCAATTTAGAAGAGGGTTGTAGCAGCTTGATGTTCTTAGTAGATTACCACACCAGTTGGTTAAGACGAAAACGGGGTGCGGGTCGCTTATGACGATCCGCGTATCCCTGGTACCTGCGAACGGAAAGAAGTAATACTTTCTTAATGTCTTTCCAGTGCCTAGTTAGCTTGCCTACCATGTGGGTACTACAATCGGAGTCGATTGAAAGGGTAGGACCTTGGGCTGATAACCAAAGGCAGCTTGGAAAGGGGAACATTTAATGTAGGAGTGCCACAGAGAGTTGCGTGCTAATTCTGCTGGGCACAGCATTTCACTCCAGTAATCCTGTTCTACATTAACGTAAGCCCTCAAATAGGTTTCTAAATCTTGATTAACCCTCTCAGTTTGACCATTTGATTGGGATGGTATCCAGAAGAGAGGGAATTTTTGATACCCAGATGCTTGCAAACAGCTTTCCAAAATGACGAAATAAATTGGGGGCCACGGTCGCTAACAATATCGACAGGAACTCTGTGTAAACGAATGACGTTGTCTATAAACGATAAGGCCAAGCTAGGGGGACGAAGGTAAGGCTGGAAAGGGGATGAAATGTGCCAGTTTAGAAAATCTGTCTACTACTAACCAGATGACAGTATTTCCTTTGGAGACAGGCAAATCTACAATAAAGTCCATACTGATATGGGTCCAGGGAGCACGAGGAACAGGCAATGGTAGTAGTAGACCTTGGGGAGCACGTTGAGGGGTCTTGATAGTTTCACAAACAGTGCAAGCTTTGACAAAGTCAAGAACGTCCTTGTTCAGGGAGGGCCACCAAACTAGGGTTTTTAGGCGTAAAAGGGTTTGTTTACTACCCGGGTGTCCAGAAATCCTTTGTCCATGGGCCCATTGCAAGACTTTTTTCTGGAGGGACATATAAGGTATTAGGTGGAACGGAAAGGTTAGCAGGAACTCGAGACTGTGCTGCTATAAGGTTCCTTTGCAGTACGGTGTCCAGTTGAGCGATGATACGTTCAGGAGGGACAATATGATGGGGAGAACTTAGACGAATCTCGCAAGGGAACTGCCGAGACAGAGCGTCAGCTTTAATGTTCTTGGTACCCGGGATGTAGGTCACAACAAAGTTGAATCGAGTGAAGAACAGTGCCTAGCGGGCTTGCCTGGGATTCATTCTTTGCGCTTTCTCAAGGTACGTCTAGTTCTTATGATCAGTTTGAACCACAATTGGAAGCTTAGTACCTTCTAACAAATGCATCCACTAGAAAAATGTCAGTTTGATGGCCAAAAGTTCACGATTCCCAATTTCGTAATTTTGTTCGGAGACAGAAAATTTTTTTGAAAAGAAGGCGACTGGTTGTAACTTGTTGGTAGAGTGGTCTCGTTGGGATAATACCGCTCCGGCGCCCACTTCAGAGGCATCCACTTTCATGAAGTATTGAGGAGAAGGTTGCGCATGGCGAAGAATGGGAGCGGAGCAGAAGGCCAATCTGAGGCGGTCAAAGGCTTCTAAAGCTTCTGGAAGCCACTGAGAACAATTAACTCCCTTCTTAGTGAGGGCCGTGATGGGGCTAGAATCTTGGAAAATTCTTTAATGAACTTTCGATAATAGTTACTGAAGCCGATGAAACGTTAGATCTCCTTCAAGGTGGAGGGTCTGGGCCAATGTAGGATGGCATCAAGCATCTTGGGATCCATTTGGAAACCCGTAGACGAGATAATGTATCCTAAGAAAGGAATTTCCGTTCTTTTGAAGGAGCACTTAGACAGTTTGGCGTACAACTTGTGCGTTCTGAGACGTAGGAGAACTGTGCGCACATGGCTCCGATGGAGCTTAAGGTTTTTGGAGTGGATCAGAATATCGTCTAAATAGACAACAACAAACGAGTCCAGTAGATCTCTAAATATGTCATTTACAAATTCTTGAAACACGGCTGGGGCGTTACAAAGCCCAAATGGCATCACAAGGCACTCATAGTGGCCCCTTCTGGTGTTAAAGGCTGTCTTCCACTCATTTCCCGCTTTTATTCAAATTATATGCAGAGCGAAGATCCAGCTTGGTAAAGACCGAACGCGGTCAAAAAGTTCAGTAATGAGAGGAAGGGGATACCAAATCTTAATCGTGATACGATTGAGTGCTCTGAAGTCAATACAGGGTCTGAGTCCACCATCTTTCTTCTCTACGAAGAAGAAGCCTGCTCCAACGGGAGAGGTAGAAGGCTGAATAAATCCTTTCCTAAGACTATCTTCGATGTATTCCTCCATAGCCTTTGACTCTGCAAGGTTTAGGGGATAGGCCTTCCCCCTAGGTAAGGGGGACCCGGGGAGAAGATCTATGGCACAGTCATAGGGGCGATGTGGTGGAAGCTCCTCAGCATCTTGTTCTGAAAACACATCGGTAAACTCAGCATAGGCCAAGGGTACTACAAGGTCAGTTGAAACCTCATGGAAGGAAACATTATTGCGTACAAGCTTCGGGAGACAGTGAACTAGACAGGAAGTGCTCCATTCAGAAATTTGACCCAAGGACCAGTCCATAGACGGGTTGTGTACCCAATGCCATGGGAACCCGAGTATGATTGGATGTCTTGTGGACGAAATTACGTCAAACGTTAGGATTTCTTGATGTAGTGTGGCCAATAGAACGAATAGAGGTTTGGATTCATGGGTAATAAGCCCGTCTCCCAGAGCCTCCTAAGGTGGTTACACAAAGTGGCAACTTCTTAGGAACGACAGGAATATGCAGTCTTTTAACCAGTGCTGCGTCAAGGAACACACCGCCAGCACCAGAATCTATAAAGGCCATGGTGGAAAAGCTCTGGTCCTCTCAGGATAGGGAGATAGGAACTAATAGCATCTCTTGGGAAGCATTCAAAACTTTCTGGCTTAATGGAACTCCTCGATTACCCATTAAGCCCGGCAGTTTTCCGGCCGAACAGGACAGGCACGCAAGAAATGTCCCTGCTTCCCACAATAGAGGCAGAGGCCTAGGGTCTTGCGTTTGGCACGTTCATCTTTGGACAATCTCACAGCACCTACGTCCATGGGTTCTGCTGCAAACAAGAGGGATACAGGAACCGGCTGAGGCTGTGGAGGAGGTTGGGGATCCACTCTGCAAGGATTATACTGTCTATAGCACTCCCTCTCTGCTTGACGTTCAGAGAAGCGAGCGTCTACCCGAATACAAAGATTAATAAAATCCTCCAGGGACTCAGGGATCTCACGGTAGGTCAATTAATCTTTAATACGTTCAGCTAGACCCCTGCGAAAGTAAGGTTTAAGGGTGTCATCACCCCAGGAGGTCTCTGCTGCTAATGTGCGGAATTCTATAGCATAGGAAGCTACCGTACATTTACTCTGACGCAAGTCCAGGATCCCAGACTCCGCCCCCAACACCCTGCAAGGAGCATCAAAAATGCATTCAAAAGTCTTGATGAAGGTGGAGTAATCATATAGTATGGGGGACGCTTTTTCCAGAAGAAGAGACACCCAAGGTAATCCAAGGAGAAGTCGACTCAAGAGCGAGCCGAGATCAATATCCAGAGACGGTACAGTCCAAAAGGGGTTATCCAAAGAGAGGTCCAGGTAAGCCAAGGTCAGCAATGAGAGCAAAACATACACAGCAGACAACAGGAAGCAAAACCTATACTCAGGCACTAGCAAGAAGTAGAAGAGGGTATATATAGGTCAGGGGACGAGGTAACTGGTAAGAGTCTCATACCAAAAGGTAGGAGATAGTGAGAAACAAGCACAGAAAAGGAATCACCCAGTGGCTCAGCCACCAGGGAAACGATCCAGAACACACCAGACCACAAGATCAACTCCTAGCCAAGTCGTGACAAGAGCATTGATGGCGAACCTTGGCACCCCAGATGTTTTGGAACTACATTTCCCATAATGCTTCTGCACTCTGCAGTGTTGAGCATGATGAGAAATGTAATTACAAAACATCTGGGGTGCCAAGGTTCGCCATCACCGCGGCACCGCCATAGAGGAACCCTGTTCCCCATGACTTCCTCTGCATTGCCGCTGTGGTTGAACGCCACTTGCATTGGAGACAGCACACTGCACCTGCCTACAGGCTTCTGTCTCACAGGTTTAAAAGACTGCTACCCGGGTTCTTGACCACACCTATATTATATTGCAGTGTGGATGTGGTTTCACTGGCAGATGCTACCTGATGATGTAATGTACTGCAGGCAGCAGTGTGAACAGTCAAGCTACTTTTTGAGAGTTGCTAGGGCATATTTGCCCCTTTTAAAAAAAAAAAAAAAAAAAATTATAGCAGTGCTAATAACTAAAGTGCTCAGTAAAGGTAAAAGTGTCAATTTGCTACAAACATCAGAATCTTTGGATGCAATCATACAAATATTAATAATAAATAAACAATGAACAATTGAACATTGTGTGTAATTACCTCTGCTCTTATCCAATGCTTACAAACAGTATATAAATGTATTCATACATCCATTTCCTGCATAGGTGTCACAGGGACTGAAAGTGTTTAAATACAGTATGTTACCAAATGTATTGGGACGCCTGCCTTTCCACGCACATGAACTTTAATGGCATCCCAGTCTCAGTCCATAGGGTTCTATATTGAGTTGGCCCACCTTTTGCAGCTATAACAGCTTCAACTATTATAGGAGGGCTGCCCACAAGGTTTAGGAGTGTGTCTATGGGAATGTTTGAACATTCTTCTAGAAGCGTATTTGTGAGGTCAGGCCCTGGTGTGGACAAGAAGGCCTGGCTCGCAGTCTCCATTCTAAATCATCCGAAAGGTGTTCTATCGGGTTGAGATCAGTACTCTGTGCAAGCCAGTTAAGTTTCTCCACCCCAAACTCGCTCATTCATGTCTTTATGGATCTTGCTTTGTGCAATGGTCCAAATCATTTGGTGGAGGGGGGATTATAGTGTGGGGTTGTTATTTAGGGGTGGGGCTTGGCCCCTTAGTTCCAGTGAAGGGAACTCTTAAGATCTCAGCATACCAAGACATTTTGTAAAATTTCCACCCACAGACCCCCACAACCACAGCCCAGGGTTGTGGGGAAAAGGCTTTTGTCACCATCAACATGGGGACAAGGTGCTTTGGGTTGGGCACTTGCCCCCCCCCTTTCGTGACCTGTTGGGCTACATGCTTGGATAAGAGTCTGGTATGGATTTTGGGGGGGGGGGCCCAACGCCGTTTATTTTTACATTTTGGCATGGGGTTCCCCTTAAAATTCATACCAGACCCGAAGGGCTTGGTATGGATTGGAAGGGACCCCACGCTGTTTTTTTTTTAGGAAATTCTTATTGCTGACATTTGTGTACATTTCAGCTCTCAGTGGGGAAGCCATTTGGCCAGATTCTGTCAGACGTGCATTCTGGAAAACCAGCAGCCGACCGATTCCCGATCACCCAAAACAAAAAAGCGCTGAGCGGAGTGTTCAGGAGGGGAGGGGGGCGGGGCATCCACCTGTCAGAACACAATAGCTCAGTGGAGGGAGATTGCTGAACTAATCTTGCATGTTTAGTGCAGCAGCTCCGACTGGAGCTGACAGGTTTTTTTTTCGTTCAACCCTCTGACTTGAACAAAAAAAAAAATAATAGTGTGTACCTGGCTTAAGAATCATTTTACACCTCGACCCTTTTTTCGACAACTTTTCAGTATATTGGTTTTTCTTCAAGTTGCTCCAGACTGTTCAAGATTATTTAAATTTGGTCTGTTCTTTTGCGTGGGAACAATTACATGTTTTATATTATCAAATAGGAAATGCATATTTTCCTTTTTAAGTACATTTTTGATGAAACTGTGACTTCATAGTAGAGGTATGGACACTTCAGGAAACGCTATCTGAAAAATGTATGAAAATAACCCCCATAAAAAAAAAAAGAAATGACTTCTGGGTAGATGTCTACAAAAATGGAATTCACCCAGAAGACCTTTAAGCTCTTAGAGAGGGTAAACTAGAATAACATTGTGAAAATGCGCATTTCCGGAGTTTCAACCTTGTATACATGAGAGTAGAGGAAAGTAGGATTACAAAAGGCTGACGTGTTATTAAGAAAACATATTTGTAGATTGGACCATGAGGAATTCATTGTTTTTCCTACAGTTTACAGAACAATTGTGTTGTAGGAGTATCACTTTTTTTAAATGTGATACCACAAGCCAGTACGAGGAAAACCGCACTGGCTGAATATGAGTTTTGTCGGCGATTTAATGTGACCTGATAGGCTATCAGTGGTGAAAGCAGCTTATTAAATCTAATGAATTACAATAATGAATTTTTAAGGCTGCTAAGTAATGTAGAGTAGCAGGGCTCATCTCAAATAAAAATGTATAATATATGAAATAATTCATATTAGTATTTCCCATAGCAGGAAGGACATTATGTTTTTCTTCACCATTTGCCATAAACCTTTAAATGTGTAAAAAAGTTATTCTTAAGAAACACTAATTTATATTAAAGCATATATATGGTCAAAATGTAAAATCATATAATAATTTCCAAGTTGTGCTTCAATTTATTTATAGCATACTCCTATAAATCTGAGAGATCTTGAAGTTTTAAAACCTACTTTTGAAAGACCCCAACACATTTACTTCCCTGAATGCAGTGGCATGTATTAACTATCCCTGTGAGCAGGCACTGCTGTGTCACAAATTTCACAGAGCCTGCCTTCTGACCTACAGAGTTGCTTAGACGAGGAGTTAAGGAGGCAGAGTTAGTACAAGATCAATGCTTGCAGGCAGCAAGGTACCATGGGATAGGTATTCCTTAGAATTTGAAAGTAAACATCTGCAAAGTATGCAAATCTAGGAAGTTGTAGAAAGAGATTGCCAACAGACCGGCACAACTCACAATTCACAACATGAAGGGAAATTTTCAAGTAAACTTATATTGGCTTGTCAAAAATAACCATTGTTTGTATTGTTATTACAATTCTGATGTTATAAATTGAAAGCTGTGTTGTGACTTTAAATCTCTTTTAATTTAAGCTCTCAACTTGAAATGTGTTGTTTGCTCAAGCCTAAACTGAATTTAAAGAGGAAATCTAGGCAGATATAAAAAATGCTCTCATAAGTTATAAAGTATATTTATTCAAAAACTATTTTATGTTTTTTTTTTTTCTTTCACTTATCGGTATGGTGATACTGCTCAAGTGGCATACACAACATCCGCTCACACCGTTAGAATAGGTGGGTTGCCAAACCAGACCATATTACATGTACCGAACTCCTTTCAGCACATGAAGAGAACATTCTTGAAACAAACCTGTACACACTGATCCAAGCCACTTCTCTTGTGACTTTTCACAATTTTCTACAGAAAGAAATCCAGTTGTGCTCCACTCAAATCCAGTTGGGCTCCACTCAAATCCAACTTAATTTAATCTAGGGCCACATCATCATTATGGTCACCCTCAAACGACCGACTGTATCTATAGCCCCCACAATTAAAAGTCAAGAAATCTCCCTTACATCACAATGCACCCCCTTACCTTGTGCTGCTGGCAAGAAGAAGCTAGGTGCAGAAATGGAAAGCAGAAAGTGCAGGATCTGGGGGAGGACCAGAGGAGGGCTGGAGTCAGCTGCTGGAGTCTGCTGAATGCTGAGACCAAGGGGGGTGGAGATGAAGGGGTGCTCTGGCTGCACAGAGAGGTGCAGGATCTGTGTGAGGTGTTCTGTCCTCCTCTCTGCTGCCAACTGCTCAGACAAGGTTGGGGACGAAGGTGCAGCAGCTGCAGGGGGGGTGCGAGGGCCACATAAAATAGCCTGGAGGGTCAGATTTGGCCCGCGGGCCTTGTGTTTAACACATGTGACGTAGGGGAACTGGCAAGGTATTATGTGATACCGCCATCCTTACCTGACCGAAGGCCCACTCTCATCCCTTCCACCGTCTCCCAGCTATGTTTCCCTGTAACCCCCCCCCCCCCACCCACCCACACACACACAACCTTATTTTTCTTTTCTCTCCCTTATCTGCTTTCCTCTCTTCTTCTTAACAACCACCACCCTCCCCCTTATTTTACTCCCTTCCGGCTCACCAGCTCCTACATTTTTTCTGTATAACCACACTCTCCCCAAAACAGATCCATAGCCTGAGACATATCAGTTTCATATCCCATACCTCTATAGTGCTTTCTACCTATGAATCTCTTAGGGATCATATATACACGAGTATCTGGCAAGATCACTACAGTTTCTCTACAAATGATGTATTCTCAAAGGGTGGATGAGCCCCAATCTCTTGTATTTACAGTACGTCTTTGGCTTGCTAGATATTTTACACCATAAGCAGTGCTTGTGCATGCAATTCTTTTAATTTTCTCTTAAATTTGCCTGTCTCTGTATACAAAATTCAATACTGCTAAAATCAAATTGCATTAAAACTATTCCATGCATTTTTAGGTAATGGTGGTGCTATTACCTGAAATCCTTCTACATAACCCCCATTCATGTGCTTTGGCCCTACTTCTCCTTTAGAGTTAAACTCTGAGTTCCCCCTCCCCCACCCTCACCTAGTTCCTCCACTCACCTCTAACTAATCACAGATATAGAGAGAAAGGCCCTTTTTAAATGTCCCTTTTTATTCATCTAAACCCATGATCACGTAACACTCTAGTTTCAAGTCATTACTTTTCTTCTGTTTGCATGAGGCTGGGTTCAGATACTCTCATCACTGCCTGCATGGTGTGGACACTTTCTATTGGTTGTCCAATAACAATTCAGTCCATTCAGGATCCAGATATACAGTAAGTCTGCAGGCGATAATGTAAGCCAAGAGGACTGAATGGTTCAAGCTAGGGATAGACCGATATGGTTTTTCCAGGGCCGATACTGATATTTTGGTCACGATGTATCGGTATCGGCCAATATGGGCCCATATTTTGTACATTTAAAGTTTTGAAAAATAAAGACAATTTTTGACACAAATCTGGTACTGAACATGTTAATTTTTGTTTAATGCTTAATGGCTGGCTTGCTGGCACCCTGTGGTTTGGCTGGCTCGCACCCTGTGGTGGCTGGCTGGCTGGCACCCTGTGGAGGGTGGCTGGCTGGCACCCTGTGGTAGGTGGGTGGCTGGCACAGGGGCTGTGGGTGGCTGGCTGGTACAGGGGCTGTCGGTGGCTGGCTGGTACAGGGCCTGTGGGTGGCTGGCTGGTACAGTGCCTGTGGCTGGCTGGTACAGGGCCTGTGGGTGGCTGGCTGTCTGGCACCCTGTCTGTGGGTGGCTGACTGTCTGGCACCCTGTGGTGGGTGGCTGGCTGTCTGGCACCCTGTGGTGGGTGGATGGCTAGCACCCTGAGGTGGGTGGGTGGGTGTCTGGCACAGGGGCTGTGGGTGGCTGGCTGGTACAGGGCCTGTGGGTGGCTGGCTGGCTGGTACAGGGCCGATGGGTGGCTGGCTGGTACAGGGCCTGTGAGTGGCTGGTTGGCTCGCTGTTACAGTGCCTGTGGCTGGCTGGTACAGGGCCTGTGGATGTGGGTGGCTGGCTGGCACCGGGCTGCTGTGGGTGGGTGTATGGCTGTGATGTACTCCCGCGAGACTATTCCCAACTCCCTACTAGGCTGTCGAAGGCGAGGGAGGCGGGCCTAAGAAGGCAAAATGACGTCACAAAAATATTGGAAATATCGGCCAGTTCTGGGGGCCGATACCGATATATCGGGGAAAGTGGATATCAGCCCCCAATATATCGGCCATGCCGATAATCAGTCTATCCCTAGTTCAAGCACATTTGGAGTGCTGGCTTACTGGCCTCTTGCACCTTGAAACAGCGCTGGCAAGGGACCTGGATGGTGGAGAACTAAACTGAATAAGTTGAGCAGAAGCATTTCTCGTGAAATAATAATATGTCAGAGCTACAAAAAAGTTGAAATCAGCAGCATGCAAACAGTGTATATATACTAACGGTGAACAATCAATAAAAGGTTGCAGCGCTGTATATTCTATAATATTCAGTGATAAAGTGCAGCCAACCATATCACAAAACTCAATCTGACATGAACACATAATAAAATAAAATATTTATCTGAAACATAAAAAGTCCATAAATCAAAATACAAAGTGAAAGTAAACTGTGATAGTTCCCGTTGCTCAATAATAAATCCGATGTGTCACCACTGTGATATCCTCCACCAGTTAGTAAAATTGCGAACTCACCAGAACCATATGCTGTCTAGATTATAGGACAGCAAACATGCCATTGTACTGATATACTCTCTCTCTGGAAGTGGTCTCAAATAACAGCGATTCATGCGCTCCCACGCTTTCAAGTTGATGTCATCACACAGAGTATTCAAACCAGTCATAAAGGATGATTTAGGTGTTGACTTACTGAAATTCCTTATCAAGTCCACGGTTCAATCAGATGATCCAGTGCTTATCTGAATTCACCGTGGGGACACATCAGAGTTATTATTGAGTACCGGGAACTATCACAGTTTACTTTCACTTTGAATTTTGATATATGGACTTTATATCTTTCAGATAAATATTTTGATTTATCATTTGTTCATGTCACATTGAGTTTTGTGATATAGAAGAATTTCTCTAACCAAATCTTTTTTTTTTGGATAGAGGAGGAATAAATCCTGTATCTGTATTTTCTGTAAATCTGTATTTTTCTAAATCTGTATTTTCATCTTGTTGTCTGGGTTCAGTTGCAAAGAGTTACCTTCACTTTCTTTCCCAGAGACACAAGAGAAGTAAGAGGAAAGTCCCTGTTTTACCATCGCTTTCTGCCTTGTTGACAATTATTTAAATATAGTGGGTGAAGCTACCTAGCAGGGCATAGACAGAAATAAAACTCATAGAGATTTTGAACTGGTATTAAACCCCCGAACCAAAAAATAGAATACCTCATCTTTTTTTTCCTCTTTTTATACTTTTTTTCCTCATTTTCACCTGGTAATCTGGCCAGTAACACACTATCTTGTGTTTCCGTTTGAATGGAGGGGCAATGAAGATATCTTTGGACAGCAACGTTGTCAGTTTGGGGAAAGGGTAGTGTAAAGCCTGCCATAGATGTTTGGAATCTTGGCAATTTAGCAAAAACTGTCCGAGATTCAAACCATGTATGGGCTGGCTGAATGTACCAATGTTGATCCATTGATCAACTTGGGTACAACTAGCCTGCTGGATTTTACATGCGATTATTGCTAGCGGCTGGTATATGGTATGTTCTCCTGGTGGAGAACACAATAGCTCCATTGGTGGGAGTCAGCTATCAACACGTCCGTGGTTGCAGGAAAGAAGTTCGCTCCATCTATGGCTGGCCTTAGATGAACTAGCAGATTTAAATGGACTTGACTAATAAATTAAAGATGAACTCCAGCTAACACTTTGTAGGCAGTTACAGCAACAATGTTTTACTTTTTTCTTACATAAAGTAAAAAAAAACTAATCATTGTATTCACTCCTATCAGTATTACATGGTTTGTCTCATCCCTTTAACTGCCAATTTATTTGGAAAGCTTGGTCTGTTAAAGAAATTTTAACAATAACAGACCTACTGGCTGGATTAAAAAGTGACGATAAAGGATAAAAAAAAAGAAAACCAAAGCAGCCACCACATCTAGGAATTGGAAAACTGAAAAACAATACATTTTTGTATTTGGATTTAATACTGCATTAACCCTTCCCTACCCTATCAAATACTAGAAAAACAGGTTTAAACCAGAGTTCCACCTAAAAGTGGAACTTCCACTCTTAGGCCTTCTCCCCGACTCCTGTTTGTCAAACAGAGCTTTTGGGGAGGAGGGGGGAGCAGGTACCCGATTGTGACAGGTACCTGCTCCCACTTCCGTTTTGGTCGCCTTAGGCGATCGGAAACAGATGTTCTCCTTCCCGTAGTCTTCTGGGACACATGACAGGTCCTAGAAGACTTTGGGAAAAGTCACAGAGCGCAGTACCGCTCACGCATGTGCAGTGGGCATCCAACTGTGAAGCCGCAAGCTGTCACAGCCGGGTGCCCATAGTAGAGATGCCGGCGCTGCCTAGGGAGGTTACAGGGAGAACACGGCTGAGGTGATTGCACCACCGGATCCTTTGACAGGTGAGTGGCTGTTTATTAAAGGTCAGCACCTACACTTTTTGTAGCTGCTGACTTTTAATAATAAAAAAAAAATGACTGGAACTCTGCTTTAATTAAAGATGCACGTAAAAGTAGCTTTCCACAATCCCCTGCACTCCAGAAATAAGCCTGGGGGGGGGGGGGGTTTAGTCCTAATGGAAGAGGATGGCACTGGTGGGGTGATGCTTATTCACAGTTGGGTGCCCAGCTTATTCACAGTCATATAACCTTGCATTCTGGCTATAGCGTTGGTCGCATACAGCCCGCCCAGCCACAACTCCTCGGACCCCCAGACACTCCTGCTCTTCCCAAACAGACATCCAGGTAGCTGTAGGCCTGCCCATAGAAGCGGATATATTGTCATCAGTGGCGGCTGGTCATATGGGGTGCAGGGGCGTTGCCCCCCCATCCATGCGTCCGGCCCCCTAATCTACATGCGGGGCGCTGGATGCATGGAGTTCACTGGGGCTTTTTTTTTTTAACCATGTGATTAGAGCCAGAGGCTCTCACAGGCTAAAAAAACAGGGTGGACTCGGGGCGCAGAGCAGTGCACCCCAAGCCCACCCAGTTGTGTGACAATAGCAAATGAAAATTTGCAATTGTCACATGGATCCTCCTCCTGGCCAATCAGGAAACGGGTTTTGAGACCCGTTTCCCAATTGGCCTGAAAGGAGAAGCCATGCCATTGGGCATGGAGGAGGAAGGAGGAGACGCATGAAGACGGGGAAGAAGCCGAAGCTGCTGCCGCCGCCTGCTGCTGCATCCAGGCAGGGTGAGTGAGCATCCTGTCTCCCTGTGGTAAATCCAAGGTAGGAGCCCAAACAACAAATCCAAGTAAAGTAGTGCTTGAAATGGAAAGAGGCGAGGGACCACCGCTGTGCTCGGGGGGTTGTGTGTCAGAAGAACTCACCAGAAAGGTTGGATCCCCTCCTACCTTACAGCAGGGGGATCATTTAAAGAAAAACGTATTCCTCCTCCCAGTGCTTTCGCGGTGCTGCTGGTCCTCCCGTAGTTCCTGATTATGGGTTCTCCTATGTATTGCTGTATATAGACTCTGTGGGTATCGGATATCAAAAGATAGGAAGCCTCATAGTGAAGTCCATAAAAGTAGTTTATTTAAATATATACGGGTCAGTCATAAAAAAAAAAAAAAACTTCATGCATAAGAGACAGACCAGGTAAAAACTTAGTAAAACCAAATAAAAGAAGTTAGTATAGGACCGATCACAGATAGTGCACCCTAACGGTGTGCACTGGAGGTAGCGGGGGACGGGGAACGCTGGTTTCCGCGTGCGTTCCAAGACCGTCCTGCCAAACTACCGGTCACGTGTCATACGTGCGTTCCAAAATGACGCGTTTCGTCATCAAGGTATGACGTCCTCAGATCTTGGAATGCACATAAGGAAGCAACAGCGTATTTTATTGCCGACAATGTCTTTGCTATTGTATAATATACATATGCAGTTAATTAGACCGTGCAGCACTATAATGTGTAAAGAAGGCAAGTGCTTATACAAATACAAATGGAGACATTATTTTAAACATTTTGTATATCTATAAACGTTGTCATAATCTACAAACCCTTATACAGAGAGGGGATCAAACCTTTCTGGTGAGTTCTTCTGACACACACCCCCCCGAGCACAGCGGTGGTCCCTCGCCTCTTTCCATTTCAAGCACTACTTTACTTGGATTTGTTGTTTGGGCTCCTACCTTGGATTTACATCCCTGCATGGTGTATTATTACACCCAGCATAGACTGATCTTTATGGACACCAATAACTGTTATTTATAATAAGAACTATTTATAATATTATTCCTTTTAGAGCCAGCTTCAGTACTACTGTATTAGTGTTTATGGTATCGTTATATATATTTTTTGAAATGTATTCACTATTTCACATTTTATACATTTTAGTTGCAAGCACAGAAAACGTGGGGTATCATTACCCCTCTTTTTTACTTCATATTCTATCTCCGTGGCAGGAGGAGTTTTTTTGCGGCTACACATCTTATTCATATATTTTGCACATTTATACTTGTTCAAATATTTATAAATTACTATAGAAATGTTGTGGTGCACACGTTTAATAAATTTATATTTTGAGGTGACCCCTAGGCGCAGGTGCACAAACCCCCCCTTTTTTCTAGAACTTTACATCTGCCAGCATTATCCTACCTTTATTCGATATAAGGCAATACAGTGACAGAGTGTTAACATCAAGTGGATTTGTATCTCATCTCACTAGTTCCAAGCCTACCTGACCCCCAGACTGAAACAGCTGAGGGTCCATTGCTTCTGGTGAGTGGGGATTCAGGAGGGGAGTGAAACACTCTTCACCGCTTGATTAGTTTGAAGCACCTCAGCACTTTTTTGAGGCACTCCAAGCACTTTCTATTATCAAGCGCAATTGCACAATTTATGGAATTTTTTTTAGCACTATTGTACTTTTAAGGAATTGCACAATTTATGGACAATCTTTTAGCACTATTGCACTTTTAAGGATTTTTTTGCACTATATTGTTATTTTGCACATGAATAATTAATATCATATGATTGTCAATTGTATCGTTGCAAGTGCTGTTTTATTGATAGCCATAGAGGCACGAATGTGTCATGGGAAGGGTTGACTTTGAATATCACCCTCTGGCAATGCAGTGTGAATCACAAGTGCAGCAGGGCAAAATGACAAATATCTTGGAAATGAAACATGCTCACATAAAGTATATGTATGTATATTATTTGGCTGTGAGCCTGAATCAAGTAGAAATATATTTGAATAAGTTAGAAACCCTGTTTTAGAGGCAGGTTGTGACTAAAGTTCAGAAAAAAGAGCCTTTTTTCCCCCTAAAGTGTCTGAAAGAGCTGTCTATGTTACATTTTTATCGGAATAGGTAATCAACCATATAAGACAGGGAGAAACTGTAACTTGCAGTTTACTAAACGGTGTGCAAAGTTTGAAACAATAGTGCTAATTGCTAAACAGTTTTATGATGGCAAAAGGCATGCATACACTCAGAATAAAAAAAGCTGCACAAACATGGACTCTTTACAGCATTGTCTCTGTGACTCAGTCAGGGTAACATGAGGCTGCATAGCATAGTCTCTATAAGACTCTATAACAACAGGGAGTGTCTCTGAGAAACAATGGTTAAGTAAAACAGTTCAGAACACAAACAGCTACTAGCAATTTATCCTTGTAGACTGCATCTGGCAGGAACATGCTAGCCATAGTGCAGCTGAAGCTCAGAGGCGCACGCGAACACGCACACCTATGTGCGTGCGCGTGCATTAGTCATTAACACTGGGGCCAAGTGGTCTATATAAGTGCAGCAGCTGCCCTAGTCCATTGCTGTCTGATCTGCAGCTTTACACTTGTTTCTGTGTCTAATTCTGCTGGCTTGTGTGTTTGACCCAGCTTGCTCCTGACTTCGCCTGAATGCTACATTCCCTGACCTCGGCTTGTCTCTGGACTTTGCTCTGCCTTTTGCCTATCTGCCTGATCTCATGTTGCAAGTCTCTGCCTGGTTTTGCAGGACACAGCATATCACAACATTTTGCAAGATGCCATAACAAGGATCCCACAAACCTAGAACTTATTGTTATTGAAAAATACGTCCCACACAGGCGAGGAAGCAACTTAAAAAGAGCCATATCCCGCCGTGAGACAATTTGGATTTATGAACTTAAATGTTTCAGACCACTGGGACATAACATTGAGTGGGACATAAATGCCCACATCAATAACAGCTAATACATTTCCTTCCATACATAATAAATTATTTTACAGCCTTTTTAAATATTTATATTTTAATCAATGTGGATGTATATAATTTCTAAATGTAAAAATCCCATAAGCATATACTTTTAAGCATGATTATATTCATTATTATATATGTTGCCCCCACCTACTTGCATGAATAAAATTGCTGAGGTAGTGTGGAATAGGAGGAAGTGACTTCCGGTGTCAACACATTTATAAATATATACTTACTGGGAAAATACATAGGCTTAATCCAAAAGATAAATGCCTAAGACCTATAATATTTTAAATACAGGGATCGAGCAATGAGTTTGAGAATAGTCTGAATTTTTGCCACATATTTTTATATTTTAATTCTGGGGAGGAAGCAAGGCAAAAAAGTGTCCGGAATGGCCACATCTCCGGTCATACGTTGCAGACACCGGAAGAGCTACTCTCACAACACATAAAAAAGCGGAAGTGACGGCGCCGGCACCCTCCTGTATCGGTTGATGCCCTGTAGGGGGAAACGCGTCATAGAGGAGGCGCCGTACCGTTACATCCTTCAGCTGCGGACCGCTCTGCAGGCGGCCGCAAGCACAAGAGTGATAGCAGCTGTTTTGTCATCATATACATGTAAGTGCAACCGTTATTTTTCTTAATAAAGTTTAAAGGATAATGCACTATTGGCTTCCTTCTCTTGTTCTCCAATCTGCATAATATAATCTGCGAGGGAGTTTAAGAAGAGGAGAGGAGTGTATATTTTTGGCATCCCTTGAGACCATAGAGAGGAGATCCATCAACAGGAGCTTTCACACACGCTGATACATATGCATATCTGGTAAGAGGCTATTCATTTGTCTCTGGCTACAGGGGTATACAGCAACGCTGTATCTTGGCCTAGGCCTAGGGTGGCACTTTCTGTGGGGGGTGTCACCAAAAGATGCCCCTAGGTCTTATAAGGGTGGACTGGGTCGGGAGTAAAATCTGTCTGGCGCCCCCAAAAAGCCCCATATCATACATGGGAGGTCAGTGTATAAATAATATTTGGGGGTCATTGTGTGTGTATATATATATATATATATATATATATATATATATATATAATACAATGGGGGTCAGTGTGTATATATAAAACATGGGGGTCGGTGAATATATAATATATGGGGTCAGTGTATATATAATACATGGGGTGATGGGGGATCAGTGTGTATGTGTGTATATATATATATATATATATATATATATATATATAAAACACATAGGTGGTCAATGTATATATAATATATGGGGGGCCAGTGTATATATAATACATGGGGTAATGGGGGGATCAGTGTGTATGTGTGTATATATATATATATATATATATATATATATATATATATATATATATATATATATATAAAACACATAGGGGGTCAATGTATATATAATATATGGGGGGTCAGTGTGTATATAATACATGGGGTGATGGGGGATCAGTGTGTATGTGTGTATATATATATATATAACACCTAGGGGGTCATTGTATATATAATATATGGGGGGGGGGGGTCAGTGTATATATACATAATACATGGGGTGATGGAGAGGCAGTGAATAATAAATGGGGAATCAGGGGGACGTCCACCAGTCTGCCTGCCTGCAAGGAGAACTGGGGGCTTCAATAATAATAACTGGTGAAGGGGTGGGACAAATTTAGATGGGGGGCGCCCAATTTTAATCTTGCCTAGGGCAGCACAAAACCAAAATACACCACTGGTATACAGGCATGTGATCCTTCCTTTATGGGACAGGGGTGTTATCACTTCCAGGTGTTCAATTATTCTGCTATTATATCCCTATTTCTTGGTAAGAAGCCAATCCTGAAGGTAGTGGGATTTAAGTGTGTCACTAAGCACTGATTGGACCTTCATTTTCGGAAGGTTTGCATTTTTCATCACTGGAATTTTCACATGGACTTTTGTTTATATTTGAAGCACGGATATTACACTGTGGACTTTGTCGATTTGTACACTTTTTAGGGTTTTTCTTTCTCACATTTGTATTTGGTGTATTTGATTATATACCTTATTTTTGGTTGTCACAATATTGATCTATTGTAATCACATATGTTGTTTGGCACCATATTTGTTTAGCGCACCAGACCACCCTATTTTCAATATTACTTTCCAGATCAGGTATCTGGATCATTGGTAGCAGCTTCACGGTTTGTTTAAGATTTATCAGCGCACCCATATTCACTTTTAAAAAAGTCTCTGCCTGTACCCTGGTGATTCCTTGCCTGCAGTCTATGCCTGCATCTGACCGTCTGTTGTCGACTTGGCTTGTCTGACCTTGCATCGTGCTGTTCATCTGCCCTGCGTGCACCTGCCTAGTTCCTGCTGGAGCTTCTCCCACAGTGGGCCACCAATCTTCCTGCACCTGCTAGCAGCCACGGTCTACCGCTGCCTGCTGTCTACCAGTCCGCGGGCTTCTGTTTCAGCTACCCGGACAACTCTGATGATGCACCTGCTATGCATCACTACATCTAGGGGAAGACTACACAGGCACACATACCTCACCACACTCTTGCGATCACTGTCGCAACATCAGTGGTTTCCAAACCGGGGTTGTACGAGAGGCTCCCCTCTGCATGACAGGCTCAGCTGCAAGGTTTGTAACAGCATCCCTAACAGTAAAATCCAGGGTAGCTCTTGTAACACAGGTGACGAGCTAGGGGGGTTTTAGTCCCCTCTGGAGTACTTTGATAACAATTGGGAGAGGCTCCCCAAAGTTGTTGGGCCTTCAAGAGAAGGCGCATGCAGATTCTGGTAGCTGAGAACCACTCACATGGCTGTGGATCACTCTACCTCTGTATCATCAGACATGGCCGCTTTAACTGATGAGGAAGGTAGGCTGAGAAATGTATACTCCCCGCACTTGTCCAGGAACCCAGAGAGTGGTGGGGAATGGAGTTAAAGTGGCCTGGCTTGCATCTGAGTATAATACACTATAGTATACACATATACCATCCTATCTAACCAATTCCAATAGTCATCTTTGCAGAGCTGGCATCTGACTGATTACTATAGGTAACACAAACAGTTCTTCTTTCAGACACCTTGATCAATGAGATTATACTTGTTGTGTGCCATTAAACAATACCTAAAATGTTTTAAAAATAGTCCACATCATTGGGGAGTTATTTTGTTTATTGCGTCACTTCTTGTAATACATACAAACATTCAGTTACAAAGAGATAAGTACATGGAAGATAAACACTGGAAGTGGGAAAGACAACCGAGTTTGTGCCATGTTTTCATATGACTGCATTGTACTTTCCTAAAATAAGCATGTTACGTGTACCCAAAATAAATGTCAGCTAGAGAACATTGGGTGGGTTCATGAGAACATTTATATTCCAGTACCCAAATAAAAGCATGCTAGTTATAAATCATAAAGGTTAATAAGAATAGTGGCTTAAAGTGGTTGTAAAGGTACAGGGTTTTTTACCTTCATGCATTCTAATACTTACCCGAGCCCCCTCTTGATAGAGCAATGTCTACGAGAGCCTTGCCTCTCCGGGAACTCGCACTTCTGATTGCCTAATGGCAGCAGTGGGAGCCATTGGCCAGTGAGCCAATCAGGAGACAGAGGGGGCAGGGCCAAACTGCAGCTCCTTATGTGTGAATGGACACACAGCTGCGGCTCGGGACAGGTGCCCCCATAGAAAGCTGCTTGCTGTGGGGGCACCTGACAGGAGGGAGGAGCCAGGAGCACCGACGTGGGACCCGAGAAGAGGAGGATCCAGGCTGCCCTGTGCAAAACCACTGCACAGAGCAGGTATGTATAACATGTTTAGTACTTTATTGAAAAAAAAAGTAAAGCTTTACAATCACTTTAAGCCTCGTACACATGACCAGAATCTCAGACGAATCGTCGTCCATTTTATTTTTTTTGCATGCAAGTCTCATATCGAAAAAATTAAGAGGTTACTCAAGTTACAAAAATCCTCGTTTGACAGGATACAACTTTGGAAGTGATGTTATGTGTTGTATTCTAATGTAATGTATTCTTTTGTTTCCGAGCGTGCGAGATTTTGGATTTTTTTCAGAGGAATACTGTACTGATTAACCACTTCTGGACTGGAAGGTTTTGCCCCCTAATGACCAGGCCATTATTTGCAATTTGGCACTGCGTTACTTTAACTGACAAATTAAATATATATCCTTTTTTCCTCACAAATAGAGCTTTCTTTTGGTGGTATTTGGTGGTATTTGATCACCTGTGCGATCTTTATTTTTTGCGCTATAAACAAAAAAAAGCGACAACTCTTTCTATTTTTCACTTTCTGCTATATAACATACCCAAAAAAAATCTAATTTGTTCATCCTTTCAGGTCAATTTGTATTCTGCTACATATTTTTTTTTTTTTAAAAATCCCAAAAAGCGTATTTTTATTCCTTTGGGCAAAAGTTATCCCATCTACATACTTTCGGAAAGATTTATGTATTTTTTATTTATTTATTTATTTATTAATTTTTTACTAGTAATGGCGGCGATCTGTGATTTTTAGCGGAGCTGCGACATTGTGGTGGACAGATCAGACCCCTAGCTGACATTTTTGACACTTTTGGGGGTGACCAGTGACCTTACTACAGTAATCAGTGCTAAAAATATGCACTGTTACTGTAATAATGACACTGTCAGGGAAGGGGTTAACCCAGGGGCGATCAAAGGGTTAATTGTAAGCCTAGGAGAGTGTTTTCTAACTGTATGGGAGAGGGACTTGTGGAATCAACACAGAGATCTTTGATCCTAAATAGGAGGAACACAGGCGCTCTGTGATCATTCCAGAGGGAACAACAGTCTGCTGTGATTACAACAGCAGACCGTCATTCTCTCTCAGCGGGGAGCAATAGCGGCCCCGTGGATCAGCTTCCCTGCTTCCTAATGGATACTTTGGTTAGCTCAGCGGAGCCAGCCTGCCGCAGTATATCTGTGGCGGGCGGTCGGCAAGTGGTTAAATAAAAATCGTACATTCTGTTACTGTATGAAAAAAATGTTTTTATTTGTCCCTTCGGATAATTTTCCATGAGCAGTAATGATCGGAATAGCTGTGTACTAACAATCAGATTATCGCACGATCGATTGGAAACCAGTATTTTGGTCTGATTTTCTGATACTTGGCTGTACTAGGCTTTAGTAGTTAGCACATCTCCCTTCGAGCTCTAGAGTCATCAGTTTAACTCCTTCCTGCCTGCCCTTGCATCCCCTGTATAAGTTCTTAAAGCCCAGGAGGGCAGGAAGGAGTGGCGATAATTTGATCACTGTGATTGGCTGTCACAGTGGTCACATGATCAGAAGCCAGTTCGCACAGCTACCGATGTTTTCCCAGGACCAAGAGTCGTTTTTGGCAACATGGTCTTTGTACTAGGAGTGCGCTCCCAGCACATGAACATTTCCTGTCCAGCGATGCATAAGTGTGGGGTGTGGGCATTAAAGCGCAGCTGTTTGCTACCGCACATATGGCTTACTGGGGTGTAAAGGGGTTAAATCTCAACCACAACACTACCTGCATGGAATTTATAAGTACTCCCTGTGCTTGCATGGGTTTCCTCCCACGCTCTAAGGCTACGTTCACATGTGGGTGTAGCGGATCGCGGGCAGAATCACTGCGATTCTGCCGTGATCCGAAAATCATTGCAAATCACAGGACGCCTGTGCGCAAACAAAATCGCGCAAACAATCGCGCAAACAAAATCGCGGGATGCATGACGCCCCAAAGAAGCTCTTGTACCTTTTCTGTGCGCCATGTGTCCCACTATTTTGTTTGCGCGATGTTACCGCGATTCGGCAGGCTGAAATCGCTGCAACATCACACAGCGTCTGGGGTGCCATTGCAAATCATGGGCAACGCACAGGCGTCCCGCGATTTGCAATGATTTCCGGATCGCGGGCAGAATCGCTGTGATTCTGCCCGCGATCCGCTATGCCCACATGTGAACGTAGCCTAAGACATGATAGTAGTAGGTTACTTGGCTCCTGTTCTAAAGCGATACTAAAGTCTTGTTTTGTTTTCTAAAAAAATCAACAAACATGTTCGTGTCGGTTCACACTATGGCAATCCAACTTCGGGGGCGACTAGTGAAGTCGCCGTGCACTGCGACTTCGGCGCGACTTGCACGGATTTCACATAATGGAAGTCAATGCAAGTCGCTCCGATTTCGGTCAAAAGTAGTGCAGGAACTATTTTCTAAGTCAGAGTGACTTGAGTCGCTCCTATTACAACGGTTCCCATAGCACTGAATGGACCGCGACTTGTCAGGCGGCCAAGTCGTCTGACAAGTCGTGGTAGTGTGAACCAGGACTTATACTTACCTCCTCTGTGCAGTGGTTTTGCACAGGCAGCCCAGATCCTCCTTTTCTCAGGTCCCTGGCTTGAGTTCCTGGCCCCTGCCTCCTGTTGAGTGTGCCTCACAGCAAGCAGCTTCCTATGGGGGGCACCTGAACCAAGCCACAGCTCCGTGTATCTATTCAGACACTGAGTCATGGTTTGGCCCCGCCCATCACTCCTCATTGGCTACCTGAGTTTGGTTGACAGCAGCGGTAGCCTATGGCGCCACTGCTGTGTCTCAGCCAATCAGGAGAGAGAGCCCTGGATGGCCGAGGCATTCGTGGATATTGTTGGATTAAACGGGGGGCTTAGGTAAGTATTGGGGGGCTGAGGGGGGGCTGCTGCACAAAGAAGGCTTTTTATCTTAATGGATAGAATGCATTAAGATAATAAACCTTCTGATTTTACAATAATTTTAATTGGCCCTAGTATGTGCACTGTATTTATGAATGTAAGATAGGGACCTTAGGTCTGTTTGAGGACAGGGTGAATGTGAATTTATGTGAATGTACAGTACAATAAGTAAAGTGCTGTGTAAATTGTCAGCTTTAGGTAAACACATATATTTATACATTAATACATATAAGAGGAAATAAGAAAAGATTGTATTCATATTGGACAGATCAAATCTAGTTGTATCCATCCAATTAGGATGTCATTACAGACATATAAGACAATATTGCAGAGCCTGGTGTAAAATATATTGCCTCCCAGAACTGGGAAATCCAACCTGAAAAATACCTACTAGGAGGGTCATAAGACTTGGTCATACACCCTGAATGAAGGTACATTTCCAAGGTCTGATGTCCATACACCACCAGAGACCCTCGCATATTGGTTCCCTGACAAGTGTTTAAAATAAACTTTTCAAAAGGATTAAAGGCCATAATAAAATGCTATCTAACATTTGTCTGTAACTTTTTATTTGCTTTCACTGCTATCTTGGGTTTTTATGACCAGGTAACTTTACAATATCCTGTACACTCATTTTTCAGTTAGTCAGACTCACCGGGATATTTTGCATTGTGAGCAGAGATTGAACAGAGTTCAGCTGGTATTACACATTAGGTGAAGGAGAAAACTGTCTGTAAGTGTACTTAAATGGGTGTGTTCATAAAAAAATAAAAAAAATTGCTGTAAAAACTGTTACACTTTTTCTGTGCAAAAGTCAAAGCATATGTTATTAGGCTGTTTTCTCTATGGGTCGAATGTTCTTCATAGAGTGAATCATGAAATGACCACTAGATGGGACCGATGATCATAGTACGTATTTACTTCCTATGATCATCCGCTCCATCCAGTGGCCCTAGTTTGCTATTTTTCTGATTTACCTTATTCTGTATGAATGAAGAACATTTTACCTGGAAATAAATAGCCTAACAACATTAAATTGTGTCCATGTTCTCACAGAACAAATGTACATGCATTTTCACAGGATGAATAGTTTTTCAAATTTATTTCTAAATAAATTCCAAAATATATTGAATCCCCCCAAAAAAAGAAAAATGTGGTGGCTGCATTTATTTTCTATTTTTCGGCTTATTTATTTTACTTTTTTTTCACCTAGAGAACCTGTTAGTAAAACACTTCCTGTCCTAGGCTGACAACGCTCAGAGCCCATTCAGACAGGGGCGACACGACTTGCTGGGGCGACATGTGAAGTCTCGGTGCACAGCGTGCACAGCGTGCACCGCGACCTCGGAGCAACATGCACGGACTTCATATAATTGAAGTCAATGCAAATCGCCTCCAGGTCGCCCCAAAGTAGTACAGGACCCTTTTTCTAAGTCGGAGCGACTTGTGTCGCTCCTATTAGAACGGGTCCTGTACTACTCAATGGCAGGCAACCGACCGCGACTTGTCAGGCGACCAAGTCGCCTGAAAAGTCGCGCTAGTGTGAATGGACCCTCACTCACTGTATTGTATCTATAAAATTCCCCCTATGTCACTCAAGGACAGGAATTGTGGTAGGATTACAGAACATCTTTTCCTTCACCTTATCGCCATGATAAAAGGAGGAAGTGTTCTGGGGAAGGGAGGGGATTAAGGCTGGCCGTTTGTACATCTCGGGAAAATTAGAGACATAAATATCTTCTCTTCTGTACTCTGTTTTATGTATATTCCTTCACCCTCAAGTCTGGTCTACTACATGATACTCAAATACGCATTCCAAAATTTATGCGACATTACATGATGCAGATCTTTGGTTTTTTCTTTTCCTTTTTTTGTGATTCTGTTTATTTACCCTGGCTTCCTTACAGGAAATGTTGATGTTACATTCTGTATATACTTTATGACTTTGTTCTACATTTGGAATTTCTCCATTGTACTCTCTTGCTTGTTCAATAAAATGTTCATGCAACAAATTTAGACAACACCTACTTTATATTTGTTACGTGTTTCCATTAACATAGTATAACTAAAATATATATTTTTTTTAAATGCCACTTACCTTTTTTGCTTTTTAACCACTTTAAGACCAGAAGGATTTCCCCCCCTTAATAACCAGGCCCTATTTTGCGATCCAGCACTGTGTTACTTTAACGGACAATTGCGCGGTCGTGCGACACTGTACCCAAATAAAATTGATGTTCTTTTTTTCCCACAAATAGAGCTTTATTTTGGTGGTATTTCATCACCTGTGCGATTTTTATTTTTTGCGCTATAAACAAAAAAAGAGCGACAGTTTTGAAAAAACCAAAACAGTATTTTTCACATACATTCTCAAAAAAAAAAATTGTAAAAATCTAATTTTTTTAACATTTTAGGCCAATTTGTTTTCTGCTACATATTTTTGGTAAAAAAAAATTGCAGGAAAGATTTGTCATTTTTATTGTTTTGTTTTTTTTTTTTTACTAGTAATGGCGGCAATCTGCGATTTTGTGCAGGACTGCAACACTTTTGGGGGTACCAGTGACATCACTATAGTAATCAGTGCTAAAAATATGCACTGTTACTGTATTAACGACACTGGCAGGGAAGGAAGGGGTTAACCCTGTGGGTGATCAAGGGGATAAATGTAAGCCTAGGGGAGTGATTCTAACTATGGGGGGGGGGGGGGCATGGCTTCTGAAATGACCATAGAGACATGTTATCCTATATAGAAGGATCACAGGGGCTCTATGGTCATTTCAGGGAGAAGAACGGTCGGCTGTGTTTACAACAGCCGACCGTCCTTCTCTCTCAGCGGGGAGCGATCGCGGGTGTCAGGCGGCAATTAGAGCCACCTGACAGTGCATCGACTTCCCCACTGCTGAGCTGCCGGCGCGCGCTTGCCTACTAGCTTCCCGCACGCTACCAACGTAGACTTACGTCGGTTTGCGCAGGAGAGCCACCCTGCCGCAGTAAAAAGGTGGTGGGTGGTCGGGAAGTGGTTAACTTGCTTAGAAATATTACCAAGCTCTACCCTGTTGCTTCATAGTAAGAAGAGGTCTGGGAGTTAGCTTGTCTGCATTGTACTGGCAGATCTCATTATCAGTTGTAAACTAGAGTTGAATATTGTCTGTGCTAACAAAGGGTTAAAGATCCCAGGGCTTATGTTTTATTTTAAATACTGGGTCCTTACTTATGTCCCTTGTCTTCACATCACAACTAATAGAAGCTGCCCATGTATAAATCTGCTCCAAAAAAACAACTAGAAATGTAAGCATTTTTTTTATTTTTAGGCACCATTTTTATTTTTAGGCATGCTGTGTGAATAAAAACACATATCACGATCCTTCCTCGTATTTTGAGTGCAGCTAAATCATGTATTCCGACACTCTGGTATACTCCATACTCGCCCACTATCAGTAATTGCATGCGCAAACTGGAGGAGATCAATAGAATGGAGGACCTGGCCCTCACGGTTCAGCATAGAAGTGAGAGGTACGAGAAGATCTGGGGTTTCCCTCCCTTCCACCCCCGCTTTTTTTTTTTTTAGTTCCCTCTCCCCTCTTTCCCCCTTTCTGCTCTTATACCTCTGTCTGTTGTATCTATAAAAATCTGGCAGAAACAGCTGGAATTGCTTGCGGAAATGCTGCTCCATGTATGGGTGTTCACGCGCTTTGTATTGTTGCTATGTTGTGGCTCTAATGTTATATTTTGGGTTACTGCTGACTTTTCTTTATGTCGGTAGCCATCTTGTTGATACTACTATGGTTTGTTGTATATGCACTTTCAGTTGACATTGTTTGTTCTGTATGCCAATGCCTCTCCACTGTCTTTGGCTTTCTAAATAAAAATATTTGAAAAAAAAAAAAAAAAAACACATATCAAATATATATAGTGGAGGTATCTCAAATCTGACAGTAAAAGTGGAAATACACTTTAAGTATGGTGGAGTACTAAAAAACAAATGGAAAAGAAGGCCCACGCACCTAGTGCATCACCAAAAACATTTATTAGCGATATAAAAAACTGCTACAAATAGATACTCACAAAGTAGCAACTGATAAAAGCCAATGAAACACAAGATACCATGCAGTGCGTATGCACATACTCCAGGTACACCTGGTAGGAGTGTCAATCTGATGCGTTTTGGGGGCATACCCCCTTCCTCAAAGCTAGGATACCCTAGACATCAGTGCACAAGCAATCAAATAAGGTCAGGTCACAACTATAAGGCCCCCCACCCCCAAAAAATGGGGGGCGGGTTTGGGGAAAATGGTGGAATACTACACATACTAATCATAAATGGAATGATAAATGGAATGATTCATAGATAGACAGTGATTCTGCTCACAATTCAAAATCGCGACAAAACAAGTGTATTTGAGTGACATTCTTTTCTTTTTTTCCTTTTTTAAAATTCCTTATTTAGAAGGTTTGCATTCAAAAATGATAGTAATAACACAAGTAGTGTGTAAAACATCGAAGGTGACAAACAGTAGTACATACAGTGTAACATTTGCATGACAACTCACTAATCAAAGGGTGTTTTCTTCAACATCAGATATTGCTAAGGTAAAACAGTGTGGTACAGCTATGAAAACTTGTCAGTGCTGCAATATGAAACATACATTCGTTTAGCTGATGCTATCAGCCATGCTGTCAGAGCTGGAGTTCATGAAAAGTTTTGAGATAGTTTCCCAGGAAGGGGCGTGTCAGAGGAGGAAAAGGAAGTTAAAGTAGAGGGATGGCTAGTGAGAAGAGTGTCATTATTGCCATAATTGTTGTGCAAAAGAATCACGTGGCAAAACACATAGGCCCTTTTCACACAGGGAGTCCGTCAGGCGGACTCCGTTTTTCTCAGCGGGGGATCGATCTGCCGATCCCCCGCTGAGCAGGCGGATGACAGCTGTGTCTCCGCGTTGTGTGCGGAGACACAGCTGTCAGGTCCCCATTCTTCTCTATGGGGGAATCGGATGGGAATGGACTGTCTGTCTGTTCTCATCTGATCCGATCCGCCAGACGGATGGAAAATAGGGTTTCCATTCGTCCGGTTTTGATGGATCGGATCGGATGTCAGCGGACATGTCTCCTCTGACATCCGATGCCCCATAGAGATGCATGGGGCGTCCGTTTAGATCCGCCAAAAAAACTGACAGGCAGATCTGAATGGACTCCATGTGTGAAAGGGGCCATATTTAAAAATCACACAAAACTTGTTGGCATGAGCTTTTTTGGGAGCGGTAAACACGTATAGGGCAGCTTATTGAAGTGAATGGGCTGCCCTATGCGCGACACATGAAAACGCATGTAAATTGCGCTTTAAAAATCTTAAGCGGGAACTGTAGCTCTGAATGTAGATATCATATGATTGCTTCTGTCTCAGCTGGTAAAGCTAGTAACAACCAAACTGTGAACAAAAACCTTTAAAAATCCCAGCAATTTTAAGCTTTTATCTACTGGTTAATGGAAAGCAGTCAAAAATGTTCTGTATTGTCATAACTAATAAAAAAATTGTCGTAACAAAATAACAATAATAATAATAATTAACAATAATAATAGGTAATGACGAGAATAGGTTCAAAGTTCTGTGAACAAGCTGGACACAACAAATATATTATACTTAAAGTTGTTGTAAAGGCTCAAGGTTTCTGTGGGCAGCAGCCCCCCCATCCCCCCTAATACTTATCTGAGCCCGATCTTCCTCCAGTGATGTGCACGAGAGCCTTGGCTCTCTGGGGACTCTACCTCCTCATTGGAGACAGCAGGGGAAGCCATTGGCTGTCAATCACAGCCAGTGAACCAATGAGGAGAGAGAGGGGTTGAGGCCGAGCTGAGCCACGGATCTGTATGTGAATGGACATGCAGAACTGTGGCTCATGAAAGAGCCTGCCTGGGTGCCCCCCATTGAAAGCTGCTTTCTTGGGGGGCACTCGGCAGGAGGAAGGGGCCAGGAGAGCCAAAAAGAGGAGGATCGGGGGGACTGCCCTGTACAAGTATTACATGTTTGTTATTTTAGAAGAAAAAGTCAGCCTTTAATATCACTTTAAGTTGAAGTCAAGGCTTGTGGTACCATTGGTGGAAACCTTTAAGACATCAGCAGTGGCGGCCGATGTATTGGGGGCGCAGGGGCGCCGCCCCCCCCTATCCATGCGTCCAGCCCCCTAATCTGCATGCTCAATGGGCTTTTTTTTTGTCACCTGATTAGAGCCAGAGGCTCTAATAGGCTTCAGAAGAGGGTGGACCCGGGGCGCAAAGCAGTGTGCCCCGAGCCCACCTATTGTGTGACAATAGCGAATGAAAATTCGCTATTGTCACACGGATCCGCCTCCTGGCCAATCAGGAAGCCGGTCCGAGACCCGCTCCTGATTTGGCCGAAAGGCGAACACATGCCTTCTGCCAAGGAGGAGGCAGGAGGACTCGAGGAGACGCCAGAGGACAGGAGAATCCACGGCTGCAGGTAAGTCTCTCTGCATTGAAGGGGGCATGGCACGCTGGTCACTGCATTGATGGGGGCACGGCAAGCTGGTCACTGCATTGATGGGGGCACAGCAAGCTGGTCACTGCATTTATGGGGGCACAGCAAGCTGGTCACTGCATTATTGGGGGCACGGCACGCTGGTCTCCGCATTGATGGGGGCACGGCAACCTGGTCACTGCATTGATGGGGGGCATGCTGGTCACTGCATTGATGGGGGCACGCTGGTCACTGCATTGATGGAGGCACGGTACACTGGTCACTGCATTGATGGGGGCACGGCACGCAGGTCACTGCATTGATGGGGGCACGGCACGCTGGTCACTGCATTGATGGGGCATGGCACGCTGGTCACTGCATTGATGGGGGCACGCTGGTCACTGCATTGATGGGGGCACAGCACACTGGTCACTGCATTGATGGGGGGCATGCTGGTCACTGCATTGAATGGGGGCACGCTGTGGTAACTCTGCATTGAATGGGGGCACGCTGTGGTAACTCTGCGTTGAATGGGGGCACGCTGTAGTGACTCTGCTTTGAATGGGGGCATTGAATGGGGGCACGCTGTAGTAACTCTGCAGTGATGGGGGCACACTATACTTTGATTACTGAAGGCCCCTTTCACACTTTTGTGACCTCAAAGGCATGCAATGTTTTGCCGCGTTTTTTGCCGCAAAGCAATGCCTATTAGTCTTTTCTGTTTGCGCCCCCCCCCCCCCAAAAAAAAATCTTGAGCACCAGCCGTCACTGGACATCAGCACCTCTTCATTTCACCATAAGGATAAATGGCACCATAGTGTACCTGTGACATGTATATTAAGTGTTTTGCAGAGCAAAGCTCCTCCTAAGGACTACATCCCAATACCAATTACTGCTTCTGTAACAATTCCATTTCCAAGATTACATCTTTTCAAAAAGTTAGCAAGAAAATCAGATAATGTCACCTGATTTAGACGATTTTGATGGGGTCTTTAGTAAATCATTTTGCTCCAACAGCATAAACTCATATATTATTTCATGGTTATGTCACGTATTATCATTATTAATTATTATTATAATGCCTTTACAGTAAATTAACTTTTCTACCTGGTTTTACTAACTTACAGAAATTTGGTTACATCTTGCACTAATACATAAAAGCAGATGTCTTGGTTGGGTCCACTACATTCATATAGCTGCACTAATACATAACAGCAGATGTCTTGGTTGGGGTCCACTACAATCATATAGCAAATTTCTTATAAATGTTTTCTGGTTTAGTTCACAGAAAAATAGTAAGGATACATGGAAATTGTAGGTCAGTGTACATACTTCACAGCTTACCACATCTGAGTATCATTAGCGGGTGGATGGTACATGTTTTAGTAATATAACTGCGTTCCTGCATGTTTTATGTCAGTAACAAGAATGTAAGATGTGTTTGGTATAGTTAACGGAAAAATACAGTCTTTAAAAAAATATTTTTAGGTATACATGAAAAAAAATTAAGTTTAGTTAAACTGATCTATATATATATAATGGCAGATTTTTTCACCCCCTATTCTTTATTTTTACTGCTGGTTGAAAACATTTGATTCTCTACAGTAGTTTTTGGTGGCCAGAGGTCATGTGATCTAGGCCTTCTAGGCTTGGGGAGGAAGAACATATATATTTTTATTCATAACAAAGCATCAATTTTCTTTTTTATTAATGATAATGTAATTTGGTAATGCTGACATCTGCCATATTATTTGATGTTAAGTCAGAATTTTAATAGTAGGCCTACTTTAACCACTTAAGTCCCGGAAGATTTTACCCCCTTCCTGACCAGGGCCTATTTTGCGATTCGGCACTGCGTGAATTTAACGGACAATTGCGCGGTCGTGCGACGCTGTACCCAAATGAAATTGACGTCCTTTTTTTCCCACAAACAGAGCTTTCTTTTGGTGGTATTTGATCACCTGCGCGATGTTTTGATCATGCGCTATAAACAAAAAAAGAGCGACAATTTTGCAAAAATAACAATATTTTTCACATTTTTTTTATATGAAAATCCCCCCCAAAAAATAGTAAAAATCAAACTTTTTTAACATTTTAGGCCAATTTGTTTTTTGCTACATATGTTTGGTAAAAAAAATTGCAAAAAGCGTATTTTGATTGGTTTGCGCAAAAGTTATTGCGTTTACTAACTAAGGGAAAGATTTTTGTCATTTTTATTGTTTTTTTTTTTAACGAGTAATGGCGGCGATCTGCGATTTTTTTGCGGGACTGCGACATTGCGGCGGACAGATCAGACCCTTGACTGACATTTTTGACACTTTTGGGGGTACCAGTGACATTACTACAGTAATCAGTGCTATACATATGCACTGTTACTGTAAAAATGAAACTGGCAGGGAAGGGGTTAACTTTATTTGAGAAGGAGGGGTTAAGTGTGTCCCTAGGGACGTGTTTCTTACTGTGATTGGATGTGGCTGTGTGTGTAACAGCAGAGATCAACGGTCCTACATAGCAGGACCATATGATCTGTGCTTTTACACAGGGGAGAATGACAGGCGGCTGTGTTTACATTAGCTGCCTGCCTTTCTCCCGCTGTAACGGACAATCGCAAGTGCCCGGCGGACATCGGGTCCGCCGGGCACACGCGCGGGGGGGTCCGTGAGCGAGCGGGAGCGGGAGCGCGCCTCCGGCGGTGCACGCTTGCTCCCCAGAGCCTCACAGGCAAGCGACGTAGTACTACGTCACTTTGCCTGTGAGGGGCTGACCGCCACAGTAAATAGTTGTGCGGCGGTCGGCAAGTGGTTAAGAAAACATGGAAGTGTTTGTACAGTATAGCCAGTATTAGGTAATGATATTGAACTCTACCTATTCTGTAAGGCGGAAGACATTCTGCAGTTTAGCCAAGCAGTTTCCTCAGTATGAATGAGTGTTATGCCGGCCATAGATGGTTCACATCTCGACCGGTTCAGCAGGGATTGGCTGAGATTCAAACCATGTATGGGCAGGCTGAATATACCAAGTTGATCAATCAATCAACTTGGGTAAAACCAGCCTGCCGGATTTACTTGTGATTATGGCTAGAGGCTGTTATAGCTGCTAGCAATAACCACTGTCTTCTCCCGGTGGGAGAATACAATGTCTTGGCAGGAGGCATTCCCCTGTCAGCACTGTCTCTGTCGATGGGGAAATGGTGTGGAGCAATAATTCCAGGCATTGGGCCTGATGTGGGTCTGCCATTGTTACCGGTACCACTTCCAACACATTTAGGTTGAAAATCCAAGTGTGAGAGCTGAGACAATGACCATTCCGGCATCTTTGGTTTGTTTTGTTTATTTTATAATGGGGATGGAAGAAGGGAATGAGTGGGATACTCCCCTTGCTCAACTAGGTTTAACTGGGACACTTTGTAGAAAAGATGCCTGTTAGCGCTGTCCTGACGCCAGCCGAATGCCGACCAACGCTTCCTGGCACTTGAAATACTGTTCTGCTGAAAGTGCTGAAACTTCGACTTTAACTTTAACTTGGTTAACTCAGAAGATCCAGGACTGTAATAATCCTTGACTCTTGACACTCTGTCTAGCTCAAAAGTCCTGCGTATGACTCCCTCCAGCCCTACACTGACTGAGGTAGCTTCTTGTAACTGCTTGTGCTGCTGCAACTCTTAACACTGCACACTTGACTCTTCAGGGCCCAACCGCTGGCACCCCCTCTACACTTGTGTATAAAATTAAATAAGTGCGCAGGATCAATAGTGTGAATAGCTGCAACCTTCGAACCAAATGGTGATAAAATTGTGTAGAAAAGAAATCAGGTGCGCTAAAATTCACTAGTGTCACAAATCAGGAAAAGGTGTGACACTATAATGAGTGTCCCCCATATACCTGTGATGTGTTTCCAAAATTGATGTGCACTTGAACGGGTGTACAGTAAATACTATGCACCCTGGTGCATATACTTGGGTGTGTTATGGTGAATAGGTGATGATAAATGGATACACTTCCAGAGTCCTCTCACTAGGCAACCCCCTTAACACTTGCAGGCTCCAGGATCCCTGGGACCTTCACCGGATTGGTCCCCTCTACACTAGGCAGACCCCCCAGGAGCAATTCACAGTACTCACGACCTTGGAAGGCTTTCCTGGAACTGAACCCCTCTTCCTCCGCTGGTCCTCGGCACACCGGATCCTCTCTGCAGCTCAGCTCTCCCTCCTGGATTCTCAGGCAGCCACCCAATCCTTCTGACAGGAGGAGAGACAGCCGTACCCTCCCTCCTGGGACTCTGCTTCCCGCCAAAGACGCTGCGTCATGCGTTCCCCTCAAACTTATACCCACTCCCAGAATCCTCTGCAGCAGAATCTGCCTTCTGGGGTAGATACAGGCCTGAATGGCCCACTGATTGGGTTTCCTCCACTGCCCAATGAGAATCCTTTCATGGAGCCAGTGGGGAGACTCCCCTCTCAACAGCGACACCTGGGAGACATGACAGTCCAGCTGAAAATCATGGCCCTGCTTTTAGGCAGCCAAAGCCTATTATGCTTTTACCTAGCACCTACCTTGTAGGGTGCTACACGTGCAAATTTCTGAAGTAAAGAAATGGCTTGCATTAGGATCACACCCCAATCATTACATTCATTGAGGTATCATAGTCATCCTAATCCGATCACAGTGGAATGTGTCAAGATAGATGTTGATTGCCCAAGAACAGAATGGGAGGTGTGAAAGTTCTGGAACCACCTCTTCGTAGTTCCATCATCCCGTCTTTAGTGCCAGGGGTTCTACGTATGTGTTTAAGCATTCGATTTACATGGCTGAATGGGTGAATTGTTGAAGGGGAAAAGATGTCAAAACAGCATTAGATTGGGAATACAGTTAGTACTTCTAACAATATGTTGTCTTCACCAAATTTCCAATGACGGAAAGCGAAGAAGAATTAAAATTTTGGTTACATTTTTATTGTTCTCTGTGTCCCAAAAGTAGAGATTCCCTACCACTTAATGTTTAAGAGACAGTGGGTTAGAGATATTGGAAATCTTACCAGTGGGAGCAGGGACAACTACAAAATTGCTTTTATTTTTTTTAAATTGGGGAAGAATTAGAAGCTCTGTGAAAATGTAGATTTGCTATTTGTTCCCACCCATCCCAGTAACTCCTAATGCTCTTATTTCTTATCCTGGGTGCTAGAGGGATAATAAGTGAGTAAAAACTCCCAAAGAGGTAACAGGGGGCAATATATTCCTTCTCTACTTTATGTTGAAACAATAAGTCCCGGTTCACACTTATGCGATGCGGGAAGGCTGCGAATTCGCAGCCTGTTCCCGCATCGCAAACGCAACCCTGGCAGTTCACACTGCCATATGCGATATGCAGGGGGTGTCAATGAAATGTTAACGACACCCCCAGTTTGATCGCATATCGCAGTGCGATCTGACAGTTCGCACAGGATCGGATCGCACAAGTGTGAACCACTGTGCGATCCGATCCTGATGCGGCTGGAAAAAAGGGTCATGTGCGTGTTTGGTGCGGATACAGTGCGAATTCAGCCATACAAAGTGTATGGCTGAACTCGCATCCGCACCTCCGATTGCATGTAATGAAGGAGCAGTGCGCTCCGAATTACATGCGATTGTCGCACTCGCAGGAATGTGAACCGGCCCTAAATGTAATATTTTTGCTGGAATTAGACCTCAAGGTGTATTTAAAGGCAAAACTTTTTTATTTAGTTTTGGACAGAGTATGGAAGGAATTGCACTCCTGTGCAGTTTTGCTGTCCTTGCCCCTAATGAGGAGATTTATGCTCCCTAATTGTGACCATTTGTTTTTGGGACTAATGGGAACATTTTTACAATGACATCTAAGATGAGGGCTACATCACTTTGAGAGATTTCCACTTTCTACCTGTTGTGTCTAT
Source organism: Pelophylax lessonae (assembly GCF_965119305.1). Classification (NCBI taxonomy): domain Eukaryota; kingdom Metazoa; phylum Chordata; class Amphibia; order Anura; family Ranidae; genus Pelophylax; species Pelophylax lessonae. The sequence continues at coordinate 274,239,304 of NC_138771.1, forward strand.
AGGACAGGACTATTGGACATAAAGTCAGGTCTACAGGGCTAGCCAGTTCTGTTTACTATCAAGACCTAATCAAGAATTCTGACTTTGAAACTCACTATTAAACACATTTTTTTTTTTTTTCAATAAATTTTAGAATGACCCAGAGGCCCTTCCGTAATGGATGGATGGTTAAATATGAGTGCAATCTGCTACAATTTGTTCGCTTTTTAATAGATACTACATTTTAGTATCACTAAACTGAAAATATCTTACAATTTTCTTAGCTCTAAAAACAAAAAAATCCTACTTTTAAAAATATACTAACAATTTTTAAAATTAAATTTACATTTTATACAGTCTGAGCACATCAGATTATAAATGACCAACTCATGTCTAGCTTTCAGTACTATTAACTATTTTCAGTGTAACAGATTGGTTCAGTGTAACAGATTGTAACATTATAGATATATTATGATTAGATAGATGTGTAATGATGCGTACATACATTATAATGCGTATTACTAAAATGATAAACTCATAACTTAAATGCATGTACAAGTAGGTTACTGTAAATGAGTCAAAGCAAGAAATTCAAATGCAGAGTTATACTGTAACAGCCGACCTTTGTTTTACATACAGTAACTGCCCTATATATAAAATAAGGAAGAAAGAAAAAAAACTCCAGGAAATATGCACTAGTGGAGAAGAGTAAATTGTATCACTATTTTTATCCTGGAAAGGAAGTAAATGAAAAGAAATAGCCATACATTTTAAACATTCTGATTGTCTTGAAGCTGCATTTCATACGCTATATGATCAAAGATTAATAGGTGGCTATTTGAAATGACCAAATGGATGACACTCTCCTTAGTTAATGTGGTATTGAACACAAAACAAAAATGTACTCTTAGATGTGGTAGCTGCATTGGTTTCCTTATTTAGTCTTTTCCTTTATTTTTCCTTAGTTATCATGCCTGTAAGTCTGTTATTTTTCAACCTCCTTTAACAGACCAAGCTGTCCAGCAAAAGTGTCAGTTGGAGCGGAGGCACACAATTTACCACTGACAGGGGTGCTTACAATGATCAGCTTTTATTCATTTACATAAAACCTTTATCCCAAAGGGGAAAAAAAAACTATTATCTTAACCATAAGAAATTTTGGGGCCCCCTTACACAGCTTTGGGCCTGGGCCCCTCCAGGCCTGACCCCCAACATTGGCCATCCACCCACTGGCTAACCCACCGAGTCCTTCAGTGCACCCACTTCTATTTTAACACTCTTACAACTTAATATATGAAAATGAATATAAACCAGCAAAGAGACATCCCCATATATTCAGCAAAGATACATCCCAATCCAGCAAAGAGACATCCCCATATATTCAGCAAAGAGACATCTCAATCCAGTAAAGAGACAGCCTCATATATTCAGCAAAGAGACATCCAAATCCAGTAAAGAGACGGCCCCCCCATATATTCAGCAAAGAGACATCTCACTCCAGTAAAGAGACAGCCTCATATATTTAGCAAAGAGACATCCAAATCCAGTAAAGAGACGGCCTCATATATTCAGCAAAGAGACATTACAATCCAACAAAGAGACGGCCTCATATATTCAGCAAAGAGACATTACAATCCAACAAAGAGACGGCCTCATATATTCAGCAAAGAGACATTACAATCCAACAAAGAGACGGCCTCATATATTCAGCAAAGAGACATTACAATCCAACAAAGAGACGGCCTCATATATTCAGCAAAGAGACATCTCAATCCAGTAAAGAGATGGGCTTATATATTAAGCAAAGAGACATCCTAATCTAGTAAAGAGATGGCCTCATATATTCAGCAAAGACACATCCCAATCCAGAAAAGAGACAGCCTCAGACTTTCAGCAAAGAGACAGTGCAATCCAGCAAAGAGACATCCCTCCAGCTGCATTGTCTTACTATGCAGCCGCCCTGCTTTAGCAATTGCTAGTTACTACAGCAGCAACAACTCAGTCTCATTGGTTAAGGCCTGGCCCCTTGGAATGCCCGGGCCCCCTGCATGTGTATGGGCTGTCCCCCCCCCCCCCCCCCATGGCTGCCCTGATCGTAACTACTGAAACAGTATTAGCTGGAGTTCAGCTTTTATTCACTAGTTAAATCTAAATCGCTAATACATCTATCAGGTTGACAATGCTGCCATCCAAGGCTGTCTCTATTGCTCCTCCATCCAGAGGGGAGACACTATAAGATAGGAAGTGTGTTACTGACTGGATCACCAGGTGAATATAAACTAAACAAAGTCTAAAACAAGAACATAAATGCAGCCACCACATTTTAAGTTGTTGTAAAGGCTGAAGGTTTTTACATTCATGCATTCAATGGATTAAAGTAAAAAAACCTTCAAGGGATACTAAAGTCTTGTTTTTTTTTTTTCATTTAAAAAAATAAACATGTTATACTTACCTGCCCTGTGGAGTGGTTTTGCACAGAGCAGCCTGGATCCTTCTTTTCTCGGGTCCCTCGCCGGCGCTACTGGCCCCTCCCTCCTGCCGAGTACCCCCACAGCAAGCAGCTTGCTATTGGGGCACCCTAGCTGAGCTGGTGCTCTGTGTATCCATTCAGACACAGAGCCATGGCTCGGCCCCTGACCCTCTCCCTTTCCTCATTGGCTCACTGACTTTGATTGACAGCAGTGGGAGCCAATGGCGCCCACTGCTGTGTCTCAGCCAATGGGAGGAAGAGCCTCGGACTGCTGAGTCTCTCGTGCAATATCACTGGATCGAGATGGGGCTCAGGTAAGTATTAGGTACCCGCTCCCACTTCTGCTCAGGCCGCCTAGGCGGTTCAAATGGAAGTTCTCCTCTCCCCCTCCCTCCCTCCCTGCAATCTTCTGGGACACGTGACAGGTTCCAGAAGATTGCCTGTCCACTCAGGACGCGCAGCACGAATCGCGCATGCGCACCGAGCACCCGGCTGTGAAGCCGTAAGCTGTCACAGCCGGGCACCGTGGGGAGAAGTGGGAGAAGAGAGGACTGAGGCTCTCGCCAGCCGCATAGCTGGGCCGTGGGACAGGTGAGTGTGTGTTTATTAAAAGTCAGCAGCTACACGTTTTGTAGCTGCTGACTTTTAATAAACACAAAAATGGATGTAACTCCACTTTAAATACCACCAAAAGAAAGCTCTATCTGCCTCAAAAAATTATACAATTATTTGGATACAGTGTTGCATGACTGAGTAATTGTCATTCAAAGTCTGACAGTGCAAATCTGGAAATTGGCCTGGGCAGGAAGGGGGGTGTATGGACTTGAATTGGTTTAACAAGTTTTCCTTTTGTGTGAATTTTGCCTTAAAGAGGAAGTACACTTCCATCACTAAATTGTACTTATAGGCAAGCCTATAATAAGGCTCCGTTCACACCTGAGCGTATCTTTTTCAGGATTTTTTTGGGGGGGATTTTTTGGGGTGTATTTCAGGCGTTTTTTCTGGTGTTTTTTGCAGGTGTTTGGAGGCAGGCATTGACACGGTGCCGGGACAAGGTCATCCAGTGCCCAGGGCAAAAATGCCAAACTGCGCCCCCCTCCTTCCCCTGGGTTAGGGTCAGAGCGCCCACATCCCTGCAATAAACCATTGCGTCCAGGGCAGCTGCTCCCTCCTGCCCACCCCTTGTCCCGGCCCTGCATTGACATCTTAAAAAACGCCTGTAATCTGCCAAAAAAGAAGCTCATGCACTTTTTTGAGTTTCAGACGTTTTGCTTCAAGTCACAAAACGCTCATATGTGAACAAGGGGCCATTGAAATGAATAGGATTTTGCTTGTTGGGCATTTTGAGACTTCAGAGATGAGCATTTTACGAGCTGAAAAATGCTCAGGTGTGAACAGGGCCTTAGGCTTACCTATAGAAAGTGTAAATATCTCCTAAACCTGCACCGATTAGGAGATATTTAATTTACATGCAGCCAGTGATATTACTGGCGCATACAGGGCCGCTGATAGGGGGGGACCACCAGTCCTCCTGTAGGGGGCCGGGCACAAGGGTGGGCCCCAACAGCACGGGGAATCAGTGCCGTCATGCAGAGGGGCAATTACAGAAGGATGCCCTCTGCAGCAGCTGAAAGCCAGTTTCTCCCCCGTCTGCTGCAGGTAGAGACACAGACACAGGGCATCATTCCTGTAATTGCTTCACCGACACCGATCCTCCTTTCTGTTCTGCCTGCTTCTGACACCCCCCCCCCCCTTCACTGTGCCCTCCCCCCCACCACCGCAGCGCTGCCCTGTAGAATGTTTAAAAAATTGTAAAATAAAATAATTGTAAAAAATTTTAACATTTAAAAAAAAAGTTCTACATTTTCTTTTAAAAATGTAAAAAAACAAATAAAAAATGGCTAATTCACACAGGTTCTCTGTTATGTTTGTGCCCGATAATAATGATTTTAGTGTATTTTCATGAAAATATTGCCTTGATATATTCGGGGGGCTGCCAGGTGGGCTGTATGGGGCACAGTGATTTCTAACAGCAGCCCTGGGCACATGCGCTCTGAAGGAAATGACCACCAGTGCCATTCCTTTAGAGCCCTGAGCTGTGAACGGAGGCTCCCATGTGCATGCATTGTCACAGAGCCGGAGTCCGTAAACCCAGAAGCAAGACAGGTGAAGATGAAAGCGGCTGCAGCGCTGACATTGCGGTGCTGGAACAGCTTTGTTTTAAGGTAAGTTTCACATAATGTGCTAGCATGCGAGGCATACTAGCACATTTATGACTTTAAAAACACAAAAGTATAACAGCGCTAGTGAGCAAAATAGAATAAAAGAGCAGCAACTTCCAGCGAGATACCACAATTAAATATTTGATATAAGCTGCGCTAAAAATAAGATATAAACTTTAAATAAATGAGTTCACAAAAAAAAAAAGGTGAATGGCAAAAGCTAAATATTCGTGCATATAATCAATGATGACACTGACATCAATGTCAGCAATAATAATCCAAAAGTCCCATAACGTGGAGAAATGGTGACAAAGGTGAATCAACCAATATTGAATTTGGTGAATAGGTGCTGTGCAGTGGCGACCGGCCGATAGGGGGCGCAGGGGCGCCGCCCCCCAAAATGTTTTTCGCCCACAAGGGGCGCCGGACTTAGTGCTGGGTATGGCGGGGTGGGCATTGCCTTCCACGTGAGGCAGACAGAGGCGCCGATTGGCGGCCTTCTGGGGGTCATCGGGGCGCAGAGCAATGCGCCCCGACACTCCCCACTTTCCTGGACTCCTGGCTGTGATTGGTCCAGACTCCAGCCTGGACCAATCACAGGAGGACATCCCGGGACGTGACGCGTGGGGGCGGTGCCCCGCCCCGGCGTCATGTCGTAATCACCTTCCGTTCCCGGAACTTCCCACCCGGCTGAGAGAGAGGAGAGCGAGAGCGCGTGAGGACTCGACAACTGACTGAGGCGACTCCGTGGAAGAAAAGCTCGTTAGTAGTCCGCAGAAGAAGTCTACAGGAGTGACTGCCTGACCTGACAGACTCGACGAGTGGAGTGACACTCTGACGCCGCTGTGAGAGAACGTTCAGTCCGCAGACTCCGCAGGTGCAGAGCCAGCCCAGAGACGCTACTCCCACAGGCCGCAGACAGACCCGCAGCAGCAGTGAGACTGAGCCGGTAAGTGATGCCTCGGGGGGGGGGACGGGCCGGCCTGCACACTGTCACAGTCTGGTGCTTTGAAGGGGGCACACACGCACGCTGGTCTCTCTCTGCATTGATGTGGGGGGGGGGGGCGTGTTACATGCCTGTACCTGTGTACAATGACCTGTGCCATGACCTTACCTTCACCTGTGCAATGCCTATACCATCATCTGTGCCATGCCTATTCCATCACCTGTGCCATGCCTATACCATCATCTGTGCCATGCCTATTCCATCACCTGTGCCATGCCTATACCATAACCTGTGCCATGCCTATTCCATCACCTGTGCCATGCCTATACCATCACCTGTGCCATGCCTATACCATCATCTGTGCAATGCCTATTCCTTGACCTGTGCCTTGCCTAAACCATCATCTGTGCCATGCCTATACCATCACCTGTGCCATGCCTGTACCATCACCTGTGCCATGCCTATACCATCACCTGTGCCATGCCTGTACCATCACCTGTGCCATGCCTGTACCATCACCTGTGCCATGTCTATATCATCTGTGCCATGCCTGTACCATCACCTGTGACATGCCTGTACAATCACCTGTGCCATGCCTGTACCATGACCTATGGCATGCCTGTACCATCACCTGTACCATGCCTATACCATCACCTGTGCCATGCCTGTACCATCACCTGTGCCATGCCTATACCATCATCTGTGCCATGCCTATTCCATCACCTGTGCCATGCCTATACCATCACCTGTGCCATGCCTATTCCATCACCTGTGCCATGCCTATACCATAACCTGTGCCATGCCTATTCCATCACCTGTGCCATGCCTATACCATCACCTGTGCCATGCCTATACCATCATCTGTGCAATGCCTATTCCTTGACCTGTGCCATGCCTATACCATCATCTGTGCCATGCCTATACCATCACCTGTGCCATGCCTGTACCATCACCTGTGCCATGCCTATACCATCACCTGTGCCATGCCTGTACCATCACCTGTGCCATGCCTGTACCATCACCTGTGCCATGTCTATATCATCTGTGCCATGCCTGTACCATCACCTGTGACATGCCTGTACAATCACCTGTGCCATGCCTGTACCATGACCTATGACATGCCTGTACCATCACCTGTACCATGCCTATACCATCACCTGTGCCATGCCTGTACCATCACCTGTGCCATGCCTGTACCATGACCTGTGACATGCCTGTACCATGACCTGTGACATGCCTATACCATCACCTGTGACATGCCTGTACCATCACCTGTGCCATGCCTGTACCATGACCTATGACATGCCTGTATCATGACCTGTGACATGCCTATACCATCACCTGTGCCATGCCTATACCATCATATGTGCCATGCCTGTACCATGACCTGTGCCATGCCCTTACCATGACCTGTGCCATGCCTATACCATCTCCTGTACCATGACCTGTGACATGCCTGTACCATCACCTATGCCATGCCTGTACCATCACCTGTGCCATGCCTGTACCATCACCTGTGCCATGCCTATACCATCATCTGTGCCATGCCTATACCATCTGTGCCATGCTTGTACCATGACCTCAAAGTCACGCAATTTTTTACCGCGTTTTTTGCCACGAAGCAATACCTATTACATTTTTCTTTTTGCGCCCCCCCAAAAATTTTGAGCACCAGCCGCCACTGGTGCTGTGTAATCATCCACTGTTAGTGCATCAATATATCACTGCATGCAAATCTGTTTACCAGAAAGCACAGGTAATGGAGCCAAAGCAAACCACTAGGGGTGAGTCGATGTTCACAAACAGCAGGGCTTTGGACACATGTAGGAATATCCTGGAGGAGTACCCACGGCCAGAGGGGGGGAGGCAGTGGGTTACACCAATGAATCTACGTCCATCCCATGCTCAAAGATCCAGAAATCGTAAGACAGCCATCATGTGGAAAAACAATAGGGGCCAGTGGCGGCTGGTGCTCAAATTTTTGGGGGGGGGGCGCAAACAGAAAAATGTAATAGGCATTGCTTTGCGGCAAAAAACGCTGTAAAAAATTGCGTGACTTTGAGGTCACAAAAGTGTGAAAGGGGCCTTCAGTAATTAAGGTATAGCGTGCCCCCTTTCAATGCAGAGAGACCAGCGTGCCCCCTTTCAATGCAGAGAGACCAGCGTGCCCCCTTTCAATGCAGAGAGACCAGCGTGCCCCCTTTCAATGCACAGAGATCATCGGCGTCTCCTCGATTCCTCCCGCCTCCTCCTTGGCCAATGGCATGGGGTTTGCCCTTCAGCCAATCAGGAAGCCGGAGGACACGCTTCCTGATTGGCCAGGAGGAGGATCTGTGTGACAATAGCAAATTTTCATTCGCTATGGTCACACAATGGGTGGGCTCCGGGCGTACTGCTCTGCCCCCCTGGGTCCACCCTTTGCTGAAGCCTATTAGAGCCTCTGGCTCAAATCAGGTGATTCAAAAAGAAAAAAAAGCCCCATTGAACTCCATGCGTCCGGCGCCCCGCATGTAGATTAGGGGGCTGGACGCATGGATAGGGGGGGCGGCGCCCCTGCACCCCCAACGCACCGGCCGCCACTGATAGGGGCTCCATAGTGTGAATCCCTAAAATACTTTTATTAAAATGCAGAAAAACAGTTACACTTTAGTAGAACAAAATGCGCTAAAAACAACACAAGCCGGCCGGCTAATCTCTCTGCCCGTCCTTCATTGGTGACGCCAGCATGCCATGATCCGACGCGTTTTGTCATAGATGACATCTTCCTGGGGTGCCAGTGGATGATTACACAGCGCCTATTGACCACATTCAATATTGGTTGATTCACCTTTGTCACCATTTCTCCACGTTTTGGGACTTTTGGATTATTATTGCTGACATTGATTTTCAGTGTCATCATTGATTATATGCACGGATATTTCGCCTTTTCCATTCACCTTTTGTTTGTGTGAACTCGTTTATATCTTACTTTTAGCGCAGCTTATATTATATATACATTTATGACTTTACCTTGTAGAAAAAAAAAAGGCCAGCGTTATACAACTACTTTTATTGCTGGTAAAGCCATGTAAAGGGTGGAAATATGTGACCATGAATCACACATGTTTATCCTGGTGTATCTTCTTGGCCGCCAGCCAGAAACGTATCTGTAACGTGTGTGGAAGTCAGAGGCCTCTCCTAAGGGAAGGCTTAGGACAACAAATTGAGGTATTTTTTATTGATTATTTTATTTGGGGTCAGTGCCTGGACTGTGTGTCATGCTTTGTTATCTGTGAGCCGTGCTCTCAGTCAGTCAGTCAGTCAGTCAGTGAGTGAGCGCTCTCACCTCTGATCTTGTGTTGCTGGAAGCGCCACAGGTTTGTGTGTGGCGGGCGGCAGTGAAGGGGTGTGCGGTGGGGGGCGTGTCTATGACCCACCCTGATACACACACACACACACACACACTGGCAGTACAGAGGCAGCGGAGGGCTCGGTGTGCGGGGATCCCCGGCCGGGCTCCTCTCCTATGAGGTAGCCAGCGTGGCCGTGCTAACAGCCGCCTTATCTCTCTTAGACGGAGGACATATACTGAGCAATCATGCCGGGCAGCGATACGGGGATAGCTGTGGACAGGACCTACTCCGACCCGGAGAGGCACCAGAGGACCAAGACCAGGGTAAGATCACTACAAGTCCCAGCATGGACTGACAACCTGTATACTTCTACAATTTGTCTACCCCCGATCTGCTGATTGATTGTGTATATGAGGGGGTCATCTAAAGCACGTGATCGATCAGGACAAGTTTGGGGTCTATGGTCACCCCATGATCAGTGGGAGATCCCAATATTCCATTGTATGGAACGGATCGGGCGCCATGTACAATGTATGGGGGGGATCCTGGATGGGGAATGGTGGCCATGGATAGCCAGGGGATTCCTCTACTGTGTACCCATCATATACACTGTGTATAGATCAGACCTGGGGGCACTGCTGACAGCTCTATACCTTCCTATAGATGGAGGCTCTATGTGTTCCTACATCTCCATGCACTGCATTCTGATAGTGCTGTCAAATGTAAACCTTAGCATTGCTATTAATACAGTGCTAATGACTCACCCAGCAGGTTTAAATGGCAGTTACAATTCCATGTACTTACAATGCAGTTCTTAGGAATACAGCTTGGAGAGAGAGAGAGATGGATAAATGAGATATAGAGAGAGAGATTCTTTATAATAAAAATACATTATTAGTATACAGGTTTTATGAGAGCAGAGAGTACATTTACAATACAAGAGGAATCAGAGGGCCATGAGATAGAGAGATTATTTTTTTTTTCTTAAATCTGTTATAAATAATGTTTATAGAATATATGTAAATCTCTGAAAAAATAGGTATTTACTACTATTATTTAACAACATTTTTATTGAGACTATATGTTTTTTTTTTTTTTTTTTTTTTTTTTAAAGGTGTATGTGTGTGTGTATGTATGTATGTATATGTGTGTGTGTGTGTATGTATGTATGTATGTATGTGTGTGTATATATATATATATATATATATATATATATATATATATATATATATATATATTATATACACGTGTGTGTGTGTGTGTGTGTGTATATATATTTATATTAGTGTGTGTGTGTGTGTATATATATATATATGTGTATATATATATATATATATATATATATATATATATATATATACACACACACACATTTTTTCCTTAAAATATATATACATTTTTTTTTCCTTTAAAAAAAAAAAAAAAATATATATATATATATTTTAAGGAAAAAATGTGTGTGTGTGTATATATATATGTATATATGTGTGTATATATATATATATAATTTTTTTTTTTTTTTTTTCTTAACGATACACTACTCCAAAAATACATTTTAAAGGAACACTTTTGAAAAAAAAAACATCAGATCTCAACTGGGAAAAAAATATCATGCTGGATATCTATACTGATATGGACTGGGTAACGTGTTAGAAATAAAAGGATGCCACATCGTTTGATGGAAATGAAAAGGACCAACCTGCAGAGTGCTGAATTCAAAGACACCCCAAAAATCAGAGTGAAAAAATAAGGCAGCGGGCTAGTCCATTTTGCTGAAGTTTTATTGCAACAACTCCGAATGGTACTCAGTAGTTTGTATGGCCCCCATGTGCTTGTATGCATGCCTGACAATGTCAGAGCATGCTCCTAATGAGACGAAGGATGGTGTCCTGGGGTATTTCCTCCCAGATCTGGACCATGGCATCGCTGAGCTGAACGGGCTGAGGTGCAACCTGGTGGTGTCGGATGGACCGAAACAATGTCCCAGAGATGTTCTATTGGATTTAGGTCAGGCGAACATGGGGGGCCATTCATTGGTATTCATTCCTTCAGGAACTGGCTGCATGCTCTCTCCACGCGGGGCAGGTCATTGACATGCACCAGGAGGAACCCAGGACCCACTGCACCAGTGTAGGGTCTGACAAGGGGTCCAAGGATTTCATCCCGATACCTAATGGCAGTCAGGGTGCCATTTTTCTAACCTGTAGAGGTCTGTGCCTCCCTCCATGGATATGTCTCCCCAGACTACCACTGACCCACCACCAAACCAGACATGCTGAACGATACAGGCAGCATAACATTCTCCATGGCTTCTCCAGACCCTTACACGTCTGGCACATGTGCTCAGGGTAAGCCTGCTCTCATCTGTGAAAAGCACAGGGCACCAGTGGCGGACCTGCCAATTCTGGTGTTCAATGGCCAATGCAAATCAAGCTCCACAGTGCCAAACATGAGCACAGGACGTTGGGCCCTCAGGCCACCCTCATGAAGTCTGTTTCTGATTTGTTTGGTCAGAGACATTTACACCAGTGGCCTGCTGGAGGTGATTTTGTAGGGCTCTGGCAGTGCTCATTCTATTCCTCCATGCACAAAGGAGCAGATACCGGTCCTGCTGATGGGTTAAGGACCTTCTACGGTCCTGCTCAGCTCTCCTAGAGTAACTGCATGTCTCCTAGAATATCCATCATGCTCTTGAGACTGTGCTGGGAGACACCGCAAACCTTCTGGCAAGCAATGGCATGTATTGATGTGCTTTCCTGGAGGAGTTGGACTGCCTGTGCAACCTGCCATAGGGTCCAGGTATCGCCTCATGTCACCAGCAGTGACATTGATCCTAGCCAAATGCAAAACTAGTGAAAAACTGTCATAAAAGATGAGTAGGGGGAAAAAAAAGGCCAGTGGCCATCACCTATAAAACCATTCATGTTTTGGAGGTTGTCTTATTGTTGCCCATCTAGTGCACCTGTTCATTTCATAAACAGCAACGCTGATTAACAACCCCCTCTGCTACTTAATTGACCAGATCCATATCCCAGGAGTTTCATTGACTTGATGCTATACTCTGATTAAAAAGTGTTCCTTTATTTTTTTAAGTGTGGATGACCTACTAAAAAAAAAAAAAAAAAAAAAAAGTGTGTGTGTGTATATATACAGTGCCTTGCAAAAGTATTCGGCCCCCTTGAACTTTTCGACCTTTTGCCACATTTCAGGCTTCAAACATAAAGATATAAAACTGTAATTTTTTGTGAAGAATCAACAAGTGGGACACAATCATGAAATGGAACGAAATTTATTGGATATTTCAAACTTTTTTAACAAAAAAATGAAAGTTAATACTTTGTAGCGCCACCTTTTGCTGCGATTACAGCTGTAAAGTCGCTTGGGGTGTAAGTCGCTTGGGCTATGTCTCTATCAGTTTTGCACATCGAGAGACTGAAATCTTTGCCCATTCCTCCTTGCAAAACAGCTCAAGCTCAGTGAGGTTGGATGGAGAGCGTTTGTGAACAGCAGTTTTCAGTTCTTTCCACAGATTCTCGATTGGATTCAGGTCTGGGCTTTGACTTGGCCATTCGAACACCTGCATATGTTTATTTGTGAACCATTCCATTGTAGATTTTGCTTTGTTTTGGATCATTGTCTTGTTGGAAGACAAATCTCCGTCCCAGTCTCAGGTCTTTTGCAGACTCCATCAGGTTTTCTTCCAGAATGGTCCTGTATTTGGCTCCATTCATTATCCCATCAATTTTAACCATCTTCCCCGTCCCTGCTGAAGAAAAGCAGGCCCAAACCATGATGCTGCCACCACCATGTTTGACAGTGGGGATGGTGTGTTCAGGGTGATGAGCTGTGTTGCTTTTACGCCAAACATAACGTTTTGCATTGTTGCCAAAAAGTTCGATTTTTGGTTTCATCTGACCAGAGCACCTTCTTCCACGTGTTTGGTGTGTCTCCCAGGTGGCTTGTGGCAAACTTTAAACAACACTTTTTTATGGATATCTTTAAGAAATGGCTTTCTTCTTGCCACTCTTCCATAAAGGCCAGATTTGTGCAGTATACGACTGATTGTTGTCCTATGGACAGAGTCTCCCACCTCAGCTGTAGATCTCTGCAGTTCATCCAGAGTGATCATGGGCCTCTTGGCTGCATCTCTGATCAGTCTTCTCCTTGTATGAGCTGAAAGTTTAGAGGGACAGCCAGGTCTTCGTAGATTTGCAGTGGTCTGATACTCCTCCCATTTCAATATTATCGCTTGCACAGTGCTCCTTGGGATGTTTAAAGCTTGGGAAATCTTTTTGTATCCAAATCCGGCTTTAAACTTCTCCACAACAGTATCTCGGACCTGCCTGGTGTGTTCCTTGTTCTTCATGATGCTCTCTGCGCTTTATACGGACCTCTGAGACTATCACAGTGCAGGTGCATTTATACAGAGACTTGATTACACACAGGTGGATTCTATTTATCATCATTAGTCATTTAGGTCAACATTGGATCATTCGGAGATCCAATGAACTGAACTTCTGGAGAGAGTTTGCTGCACTGAAAGTAAAGGGGCTGAATAATTTTGCACGCCCAATTTTTCAGTTTATTTGTTAACAAAGTTTGAAATATCCAATAAATTTCGTTCCACTTCATGATTGTGTCCCACTTGTCTTGTTGATTCTTCACAAAAAAATACTGTTTATCTTTATGTTTTTGAAGCCTGAAATGTGGCAAAAGGTTGCAAAGTTCAAGGGGGCCGAATACTTTCGCAAGGCACTGTGTGTGTGTGTGTGTGTGTGTGTGTGTGTGTGTGTAAATTTTTTTTTTTTTTTTTTTTTTTGTATATTTCATTAAAACATGTATATGAAAAAATTGATAAATGTATTTACAAAAAATTAGAGAAATATATGTAGATAGACTCGCCGTTACTTTTCAGGGTCCTGAGTTTTTTGTGTCAGCGGTGACGCCTGACGCCAAATTAGAACTACAAAGTCCAGCAGCCAAGCTGAGTTTCCACGAGCAAGTAATGTAGGAAAAATGCACAAGGGTCACATAAGGCAGTAAACCGCTCTTACAAACTATTCCATATCAGCTGTTTGCCATGAGTTCCAGAGCTGCCTCAACATGCTGAGTTCTAATCTTTCCAAATATACCGGCCGGCGGCCACTGAGTCATTCTGTGTTCTTATTGAGGAATTTTTTTTTTTTAAATGCAGGATATGCTGTAGGTGACTGATTCACACTCAAATTTGTGAGTTGGGATGATTGATTTAGGTAGCTGAGAATCTTTACACTATGCATTGTAAAAGTATTTGTTTCACTTATCCAATCATGTAACTGAGAGATTTGCTTTTCCCATAATTGGGTAATTGAAAGTGAAAATGTACACCAGCTGATTTCCTGAAGAGTAAGATGATGATTACCCAATGAAATGTGTAAACATTCACTTCTATTATCAAATCATGTGCAGATTACATAAGTAAACAGGGAATTTTTTTTGTCACATGATTAGATAATTAAGGTGACTCTTTACATAATCTAGATCTCCAATCCTTAGCCAGTGAAGTGAACAGCCTCTGATGATACACAGAGATGAAACCAATCTCCTTACATAAGTTTTACATGTGCTGTCTTCAGCTTTTGATACTGTTTGGAAAGTGCACGTCTTGTTAGAATTTGCTCTTCCTGATTCGCCTGTGGGATAGAAGTTTGGCCATACACTGTACATACCTCTCCACATTGGCAGAAATGTGCTGTGCTGTGAAAAGACCAGCTGTCTGCTAATCTATCACCCTGACACAAAATTAAGGATGGGTTTTTTTCTCAATTGATGTAGAACTTGTCAGATATGACCAGTTTACATCCACTTTAAGGTCTGTACACCCGATCAGAGAATCGTGCAAAAAATACCACTTTTGAAGTGATTGTACGATAATCTGAACGTTAGTACAGATCTTTTAAGAGACGATCACGACAGTTCACCCGATTTTATTATCAGACGGACAAGCACAAAAAATGTTCTCGTACAATACCTGGCCATACACTGTACATACCTCTCCTCATAGGCAGAAACATGTTGTGCTGTGAAAAGACCAGCTGTCTGCTAATCTATCACCCTGACACAAAATTTAGGCCGGGTTTTTTCTCAATTAATGTAGAACTTGTCAGATAAAACCAGTTTACATCCACTCTAAAGGCCCGTACACACGTACCGATCGTCAGCGAACGATCAGCCGTCTTTTGTCCCTGGGCTGTCGGTGTCTGTTGAAAAGTGCAAAGACAGCACAAGAATTTTGTCCTCCGACTGCAGAAGTGATGTCATGTAATGGTTAACTTTCCCTGTGTTTTTTCTTTTCTGAGCATGCCCAGTCTTGCAAATCTGCGGTCTGTCGTCCGAATTCTGTACTGACTGGCGAACAATCGGCCGCTCTGGTGTCGGCATACAAAAATTTTAATGCTTGCAAGACAGACTCTTGTTGGCAGAATGTGCGCTGACGGCTGTCGGAGGCACCATACTAACAAGCGTACAATCGGCAGATCTTTCGTCCGCCGACGTTTGTATGCCGACGATCGGTACGTGTGTACGGGCCTTAAGGCCTGTACACCCGATCAGAGAATCGTACAAAAAATACCACTTTTGAAGTGATCGTACGATAATCTGAACGTTAGTACAGAACTTTCAAGAGCCGATCACGACCGTTTACCCGATTTATTATCAGACGGACAAGCACAAAAAATGTTCTCGTAGAATACCAGATTGTACAGTTGTCGTTCGAAAATTCACAAAATACATCACTTCCGAATTTTGTATTGTCGTAGGAGAATTTTGGTCACTTTAGTAAACTCTTCAATTTCGATATGAGACTAGCGTGCAAAAAAAAAATGGATAGCTTCAGAGGGTTCGGACAAGGATCCAACGCACCTGAGCTCATCCTTGCTCCAGATCTACTATTTGAATGGAATTCCAGACTTTTTCATTACAACGTGTACGATTTTTTTCCAAATGAAAACCACATTGTTAGAATTTATATAAGAAAAACATTTCCATTCTGCGCTTTTGAATTTTCTTGTCACTACAGTCAAAAAGGCACATCAATTTGTACCCCGCTAATCATAAAAAAATCAAACTCACGCTTGCGGTATTAATTGTACCTGAGCATGGTTCACCTTCAAAGTCCAGTTAGTTTTTTGTAGCGTGATTGCCCTGTATGGTTTTTGGGCATTTTTCAGCATATTGTGCTCAGGACCACTTGGAAGAGGTGGCCTGGGGTTTGATTTAGGTGGACTCTGGCACAGTGTAATTGCTAACTTTACCCAAGCATAGAACTCTTATGCAATCACAAAGCATGGTAACAGGGATCACTGTGGTCAGGCTGCTGGAGGTGATGATGGAAACGGGCTGGGGCCCAGTACAATGTGAAGGCAAACCAAATGGGGAGTGAGGGCAATCCTACTGAGCCACAGTACAAGGCTGCTGTGCCAAGACGGTCTATTTCCAGTGGCTGCTCATGATTAACTGCATGTTTTTTGTGATGTAAAAATAATGTACCCGATTGAGTATGGTTAAGCACGTATTTCAGTAATTAAAAAATCTCATGGATGAGTTCTCATTTAATTAATGTTCTCTGCAGTCATAGGTGAAATTCATGACACAGAAATGTGCCCTTATGATGTAGTCCTAATTATCAATAGATCAGGTGCTACAAAGAAAAGCACTCCAGGCTTGACGTGGTACTGCAAAAAAACAGGATTTAGTTTGCTTAATATTTCCAAGAGCTTTCTTGTCTACCCTATGCTTTTGGTGCTTTTTGAAAGTGTTTATCACTGCACCACCTAGTCTATTCCTATGTCACACTGCTACCTGTGAGTTTCTAAAGCTCATCATACATGCCCCCCCACCTAGGCTATTCCTATGATGTCACACTACTACTTGTGAGTTTCTAAAGCACATCATACATGTCCCCCCCCCCCCCCCCACCTAGGCAATTCCTATGTCACACTGCAACCTGTGAGTTTCTAAAGCTCATCATACATGCCCCCCCACCTAGGCTATTCCTATGATGTCACACTAACTACTACTTGTGAGTTTCTAAAGCACATCATACATGTCCCCCCCCCCCCCCCCCACCTAGGCAATTCCTATGTCACACTGCAACCTGTGAGTTTCTAAAGCTCATCATACATGCCCCCCACCTAGGCTATTCCTATGATGTCACACTACTACCTGTGAGTTTCTAAAGCTCGTCATACATGTCCCCCACCTAGGCTATTCCTGTGTTACACTGCTACCTGTGAGTTTTTAAAGCACATCATACATGTCCCCCCACCTAGGCTATTCCTGTGTCACTCTACTACTTGTGAGTTTCTAAAGCACATCCTACATGTCCCCTATACATTTACCATCCAATATGTTGAGCAAGGGCCTGGTTGATTAGAAACCAATTGAACTGATTATTTGAGTAAGCTTTCATATGGCAGCATTTTGGGATTTTAGGCTCCATTCACAGTTGTGCAACAAGTTACAGCCATGTATTTCAATAGAAGCTGTTCAAATCAATGCGACTTAAGTTGCAGCAACTTTAAAAAGGTTCATGTACTGTTTTGATGCGACTTTCATGCAACTTGAGTGCAATAAACTGCAGTGTAAACTCTCAAGTCACATGAAAGTTGCATCTTAATGTTATCAGTGTGACAGTTGTGCAACAGTCAGTCGCATCCAAGCCGCACCTATTCGAAAGTTGCACTGAAAATCACACAAATTTGGAGTCGCACAAGTATGAATGAAGCCTATGTTTATGACCAGCTGTAAGTTGGACTTACATTTTTTGGTGGGGGGGGCTGGATCTCCACTTTAAAGTCAGCAGCAACAAATACTGTAGCTGCTGACGTTTACTGTTAAGGCGCTTACCTGTCCAGGAATCCTGCAATGTCCTCACCCAAGCCGATTCTTGAATCTGCTCTCGGGTGCTGGTACCACCATCCTGGGTAAGGCAAACCGACAGTGAAGCCTTGCGGCCTCGCAGCCGGTTTTCTACTGCACATGTGCAAATTGCGCGGAATGCGGTGAGAGAGCATGGGAGTGGGTACCTGTCAAAACCAGTTACCCGCTCTGATAGAGAGAGAACCCCCCCCCCCACATCTGAGATATAGCATCATGCTAGATCTAGGATGAGCGGAGTGTGGAGGTCTTGTGAATGTCAGACTTTTCAATATTGCTGCTGTTTGCTAACTGATCATGACCAATGGATACCCTTTTATTTACCTGATCCTTTGCTGAGTGAGGGATCAGTATTCAAATCTTCAGAGATGCCTCTGCCAGTTGAGTGGCTTGGGACAGCCAGGTGGTGCATGCATGTGTTAATTTAGCCATACACTGGGCAAATTTCAGCTGGCTCGATCCGTACCTCACTCTGCCAGACATCCTTTAATGGGGAAATTGTTGAATGAAGAGAACCCGCATCCAGTTTAGGCATCTCTACAGGTATTCAGACAGCAGACATGACTGTAAGTGTTCAGTATCTGCATCTGTTTAGCTTAGTTTAGCTAAACCTGATTAATTGATTTTGTTCAGCCCCCCAGGCTCAGCCTCAGCCATATATAGAGCGAATTTCTTTGCTGCAACCACAGGTTGCTGGAAAACCTAATTGCTTGATGCTCCCATCAATACATAGTATTGATGGGGTATCCCTCCAGCCGAGCTATTGTGTTCTCCCTAAGGGGTAAGCCGCCCCCGCTGGGAGAAGACCAGTGAATATTGCCAGCAGCTATACCAGCCGCTAGCAATAATCACATGCAAAGTCTGGCAGGCTGGTTATACCCAAGTTAACTGACCAACATGTTACATTCAGCCTGCCCATACATGGTTCGAATCTCTGCTGGTTACTGCTGAACCGGCCAAGATTTGAACCATTTATGGCTGGCCTTACTGTTTTTTGATGTCAGTGGTCAACTTTACCTTGTGTTCACCTTCCTCTAGTCTTGTTTGTTAGAAAGTGGAGGTTTCTTATTATAAACCAAATTTTTGTATACTTTTGGTTGATTCATTTTATAATGCAAAGTTTATATTTGATGTAATTCACTTGTTCTTGTATGTTGGTATTACTTTTGGTTTGTTAATATGTACTTTTGAATACTCAAGCATATACACGCACATGACCTTTAATGGCATCCCAGTCTTAGTCTGTAGGGTACAATATTGTGCGGCCCACCCTTTTCAGCTATAACCGTAGCGATGGAAGGAAGCCGGCACTGCACACCGCCAATCATAGGCAGCGTGTGTATGTGCAGCTATCGATTAGGTAATGCCTCACTGTCTATGATTGGCGGTATGCAGTGAGGGCTTCCTGGCGGGCCTGATCTGAACACACCCAAGCCCATTACTATAAAACAGCTTTAACACTTTTGAGAAGGCTGTCCACAAGGTTCAGGTCCAGGTCACACTTATGCGATGCGGGAAGGCTGCGAATTCGCAGCCTGTTTCCGCATCGCAAACGCACCCCTGGCAGTCCACACTGCCATATGCGATACGCTGGGGGTGTCAACGAAATGTTAGCGACACCCCCAGTTTGATCGCATATCGCAGTGCGATCTTTACAGTTCGCTCAGGATCGGATCGCACAAGTGTGAACCACTGTGCGATCCGATCCTGATGCGGCTGAAAAAAAGGGTCCTGTGCGTCTTTGCTGCGGGTGCAGTGCGAATTTAGCCATACAAAGTGTATGGCTAAACTCGCACCGCACAGCCGATCGCATGTAATGAAGGAGCAGTGCGCTCCAATATTACATGGATCGCCGCAGCCGCAAGAATGTGAACCGGCACTTAGAAGTAGGTCTGGTCCAAATCATTTGGTGGAGGGGGGATTTTGGTGTGGGATTGTTTCTCAGGAGTTGGGCTTGGCCCCTTAGTTCCAGTGAAGGGAAATCCTTAAGGCGTCAGCATACCAAGACATTTTGGACAATTTCATTCTCCCAAATTTGTGGGAACAGTTTGGGATGGCCTCTTCCTGTTCCAACATGACTGCACATCAGTGCACAAACAAGGTCCATAAAATACATGGATGAGTGAGTTTGGGGTGGAGGAACTTGACTGGCCTGCACAGAGTCCTGACCTCAACCCGATAGAACACCTTTGGGATGAATTGGAGCGGAGACTGCAAACCAGGCCTTCTTGTCCAATATCAGTGCCTGACCTCTCAAATGCGGTTCTGGAAGAATGGTCAAACATTCCCATAGACACACTCCTAAACCTTGTAGACAGCCTTCCCAGAAGACTTAAAGCTGCAAAGGGTGGACCAACTCAAGATTAAACCCTACAGACTACGACTGGGATGCCAAAAGGTCATGTGATTGGGCAAAGGCAAGCATCCCAATACTTTTGACAATATAGTGTAGCAGTTCGGGAGTTATATTTTACCGGCTGTGCCCTGTTTATTGGCACGGCATGTTTTAGTGCCGGCTCACACTAGGGCTACCTGGTCGCCTCACAGGTCGCCGCAGGTCGCCTCCCATAGGGAAGCTGCGGACCCGTTCTAATAGGAGCGACACAAGTCGCTCCGACCTAGAAAAAGGGTCCGGAGCTTCTTTGGGGCGACCCGGAGGCGACCGCCATAGACTTCAATGTTATGAAGTCCGTGGCGGCCGCTCCGAGGTCGCGGCTCGCACCGCGACCTCGGAGGTCGCGGTGCGAAGTAGCGTCGCTGCAATGTGAACCGGCGCTTATGAAGGTGATTTTTGAACTTCAGGCAAAGCAGGTCAAACACAGCTATATCGCAAGCGTAGCATTTAACCGTCTTTTGACACAAAACTTTTAAAAAGCAGCTTCTTCCCCCCCCCCTATCTTTCCATTTTTGCAAGATTTTCTAAAAACAAACCCCCCCCCCCCCAAAAAAAAAATAAAAAATAATGTAATCCTGCTGTGATCTTTTGCCTGGATCCTGCAGCTGCATGTGACAGGGATATCCCAGGAGGCTGCAGGAGCAAGCACATGTCATTCTTGCCTAGACAACAATAGAAGCAGGAGGGGGGCCAGCATAAAAAAAAAAAAAAAAAAAACTTGAACCAGATTCTCTATATAGCAGGGGGGAGGGTATTTTAGGGTGAAGGTTCACTTTGAGCTGCAATAACTGGATCTATGAGGAGAGATCTCCCATTCAGGAAAGAAAAAAAAAATGCATGACTGCTGAACTTTTAGTTTCAGTCCACTGTAGGCAGATTGTTTCGAATGTGACAGCTCTGTCTCTAGTTATGCAAACAATAGTTGTCATTGTCGCTAATCTGGCAAAGTGTGTAGTTATTTGGATCAATCCTGAGCCAGAATGCATTCCTTCTCCTTGTGTTAATCAGGCTGCAGTGTTCGACATCTGAACATCTAAATACTGTCTTCATAGGGGGGGTACCAGTGGTGGGATGAAATATGACTTGATCAAACAGAATTCCAGTATAACTACATTGTAACAGGTGATGGGAGGGCGTTGCTGTTTTGTTACAAAGTCTTGTATTCTTTTTACTTTTTTCATTTTCTTTTTATGTGATTAGGAATTTTTATCAACACTACGAAACTTTTTATTAGAGAACACCTGAGCAAAGTCTTCCAATATACAGTGCCTTGCGAAAGTATTCGGCCCCCTTGAACTTTTTGACCTTTTTCCACATTTCAGGCTTCAAACATAAAGATATAAAACTGTAATTTATTTATTTATTTTTTTTGAAGAATCAAAAACAAGTGGGACACAATCATGAAGTGTAACGAAATTTATTGGATATTTCAAACTTTTTTTAACAAATAAAAAAACTGAAAAATTGGGCGTGCAAAATTATTCAGCCCCCTTAAGTTTAATACTTTGTAGCGCCACCTTTTGCTGCGATTACAGCTGTAATTCGCTTGGGCTATGTCTCTATCAGTTTTGCACATCGATAGACTGAAATTTTTGCCCATTCCTCCTTGCAAAACAGCTCGCTCAGTGAGGTTGGATGGAGAGCGTTTGTGAACAGTAGTTTTCAGTTCTTTCCACAGATTCTCGATTGGATTCAGGTCTGGACTTTGACTTGGCCATTCTAACACCTGGATATGTTTATTTGTGAACCATTCCATTGTAGATTTTGCTTTATGTTTTAGATCATTGTCTTGTTGGAAGACAAATCTCCGTCCCAGTCTCAAGGTCTTTTGCAGACTCCATCAGGTTTTCTTCCAGAATGGGTCCTGTATTTGGCACCATCCATCTTCCCATCAATTTTAACCATCTTCCCTGTCCCTGCTGAAGAAAAGCAGGCCCAAACCATGATGCTGCCACCACCATGTTTGACAGTGGGGATGGTGTGTTCAGGGTGATGAGCTGTGTTGCTTTTACGCCAAACATAACATTTTGCATTGTTGCCAAAAAGTTCGATTTTGGTTTCATCTGACCAGAGCACCTTCTTCCACATGTTTGGCTTGTCTCCCAGGTGACTTGTGGCAAACTTTAAACGACACTTTTTATGGATATCCTTAACCACTTAAGCCCCAGCCCTATTTCGGACACTTTTTGTTTACAAGTTTAAATCAGTATTTTTTCCTAGAAAACTACTTGGAACCCCCAAACATTATATATATTTTTTTAGCAAAGACTCTGGAGAATAAAATGTCGGTCATTGTAATATTTTTTATCACGCGGTATTTGCGCAGCGGTCTTTAAAGCGCCATTTTTTTGGAAAATTTTTGAAAAATCACATTTCACTAATTTAAAAAAATACTAAACAGTAAAGTTAGCCCATTTTTTTTGTATATTGTGAAAGAACATGTCACGCCGAGTAAATAGATACCCAACATGTTACGGTTTAAAATTGCGCCCCCCCGTGGGATCGCGACAAACTACGGTCAATAGAGATCTCAATCTGCGACTCTTTAAATTTATTTAACGGTTACCAGTTTTGAGTTAGAGTGTAGCTCTTTTTTTTAAATTATTGCTCACGCTCTGGCGATCGCGGCGATACCTCACATGTGTGGTTTGAACAGCGATTTCATTTGCGGCTTGACTTCCATATACGTTTTTTTTTGTGCGCGAGCTGACGGGGGCGGCTAAATGTTTTTTTTTTTTTTTCCCATTTATTTTATTTATTTTTTTAACTTTATTAAAGTTTTAAAAAAAAAAAATAAATCTGATCACTTTTATTGCTGTCACAAGCAATGTAAACATCCCTTGTGACACCAATATGTAGTGACAGGTACACTTTATGGAGGGATCGAGGGTCTAAAAGACCCTAGACCCCTCCACTACACTTCCCTGTATGCAAAACCCCGAAAACGGCATTTTTGCATACAGCCGTTTTTCAAATTTGCCGCCTTTTTGCAGCACAGTAACCCGGAAGTGACGTCATGGACGCCGCCTCCGGGTTACGTCATCGGAGACCCGATCGATGCCGTTTCCGGCATTCATCGGGACTCCATCCAGCCGGCGGACGTGTCGGCTGGGTGCTCGGGGCTCCCGGTGGAACGGGAGCCCCGGGCAAAGCCACGGAAGGCGGCGGGAGGGGGGGGGACGTCCCCTCCCGCCCCCCCCCGGGTACCGATCGAGCAGCTCCCGAGCCGCATCGGTCGGTACCGACGGAAAGCCAACCGTCGGCTCTAAACCACGGTACCGGGATGGTGCCTCTAGCTAGAGGCATCATCCCGGTACACTACCGCAAAGTTTACCGACGTAGACCTACGTTAGTATGCGGTAAGTGGTTAAGAAATGGCTTTCTTCTTGCCACTCTTCCATAAAGGCTAGATTTGTGCAGTATACGACTGATTGTTGTCCTATGGATAGAGTCTCCCACCTCAGCTGTAGATCTCTGCAGTTCATCCAGAGTGATCATGGGCCTCTTGGCTGCATCTCTGATCAGTCTTCTCCTTTGAGCTGAAAGTTTAGAGGGACGGCCAGGTCTTCGTAGATTTGCAGTGGTCTGATACTCCTTCCATTCAATATTATCGCTTGCACAGTGCTCCTTGGGATGTTTAAAGCTTGGGAAATCTTTTTGTATCCCAATCCGGCTTTAAACTTCTCCACAACAGTATCTCAGACCTGCCTGGTGTGTTCCTTGTTCTTCATGATGCTCTCTGCGCTTTAAACGGACCTCTGAGACTATCACAGTGCAGGTGCATTTATACGGAGACTTGATTACACACAGGTGGATTCTATTCATCATCATTAGTCATTTAGGTCAACATTGGATCATTCAGAGATCCTCGCTGAACTTCTGGAGAGAGTTTGCTGCACTGAAAGTAAAGGGGCTGAATAATTTTGCACGCCCAATTTTTCAGTTTATTTGTTAAAGTTTGAAATGTCCAATAAATTTTGTTCCACTTCATGATTGTGTCCCACTTGTTGTTTCTTCCAAAAAAATTAGTTTTATATCTATGTTTGAAGCCTGAAATGTGGCAAAAGGTCAAAGTTCAAGGGGGCCGAATACTTTCGCAAGACACTGTATGTAGGCACTTTATGCTATCTAACCTTGAACTGGAAGTAAACCCAGACAAGGGGACTTACATTTTGCAACATGTATATTAAAGGTGAACTCCACGTTTTAGACCGTGTTACATGTTGCACCCATATTTAGGATGTAACCTGGTGCTAAAATCCATTTCTCTTTTTTTTTTTTTTTTTGTTGCTGCAAATTTGTGTGTACAAATAAAAAAAATGTATTTGAAAAAACAAACAAAAAAAAAATATATACAGGGAGTGCAGAATTATTAGGCAAATGAGTATTTTGACCACATCATCTCTTTATGCATGTTGTCTTACTCCAAGCTGTATAGGCTCGAAAGCATATTATATCAGGTGTGCATAATTATTAGGCAACTTCCTTTCCTTGGGCAAAATGGGTCAAAAGAAGGACTTGACAGGCTCAGAAAAGTCAAAAATAGTGAGATCTTGCAGAGGGATGCAGCACTCTTAAAATTGCAAAGCTTCTGAGGCGTGATCATCGAACAATCAAGCATTTCATTCAAAATAGTCAACAGGGTCGCAAGAAGTGTGTGGAAAAACCAAGGCGCAAAATAACAGCCCATGAACTGAGAAAAGTCAAGCGTGCAGCTGCCAAGATGCCACTTGCCACCAGTTTGGCCATATTTCAGAGCAACATCACTGGAGTGCCCAAAAGCACAAGGTGTGCAATACTCAGAGACATGGCCAAGGTAAGAAAGGCTGAAAGACGACCACCACTGAACAAGACACACAAGCTGAAACGTCAAGACTGGGCCAAGAAATATCTCAAGACTGATTTTTCAAAGGTTTTATGGACTGATGAAATGAGAGTGAGTCTTGATGGGCCAGATGGATGGGCCCGTGGCTGGATTGGTAAAGGGCAGAGAGCTCCAGTCCGACTCAGACGCCAGCGAGGTGGAGGTGGAGTACTGGTTTGGGCTGCTATCATCAAAGATGAGTTTGTTGGGCCTTTTCGGGTTGAGGATGGAGTCAAGCTCAACTCCGTCCTACTGCCAGTTTCTGGAAGACACCTTCTTCAAGCAGTGGTACAGGAAGAAGTCTGCATCCTTCAAGAAAAACATGATTTTCATGCAGGACAATGCTCCATCACACGCGTCCAAGTACTCCACAGCGTGGCTGGCAAGAAAGGGTATAAAAGAAGAAAAGCTAATGACATGGCCTCCTTGTTCACCTGATCTGAACCCCATTGAGAACCTGTGGTCCATCATCAAATGTGAGATTTACAAGGAGGGAAAACAGTACACCTCTCTGAACATTGTCTGGGAGGCTGTGGTTGTTGCTGCACGCAATGTTGATGGTGAACAGATCAAAACACTGACAGAATCCATGGATGGCAGGCTTTTGAGTGTCCTTGCAAAGAAAGGTGGCTATATTTGTTACTGATTTGTTTTTGTTTTTTTTTGAATGTCAGAAATGTATATTTGTGAATGTTGAGATGTTATATTGGTTTCACTGGTAAAAATAAATAATTGAAATGGGTATACTGTATCTTTGATTTTTGTTAAGTTGCCTAATAATTATGCACAGTAATAGTCACCTGCACACACAGACATCCCCCTAAAATAGCTAAAACTAAAAACTACTTCCAAAAATAGTCGGCTTTGATATTAATGAGTTTTTGGGTTCATTGAGAACATGGTTGTTCAATAATAAAATCCTCAAAAATACTCATTTGCCTAATAATTCTGCACTCCCTGTATATATAATTTATTTTTATTTTTTTTTTCCCCCTTGCTAAATGAGGGTATATGTAGGCTTTGATTTTTGTTCTTTTTCTTCTAAAAGTTCTAGTTGGCTTGGTTATCACGCTGACCCTGTGGCTTCAATACTTTGAATGACAGAACTGGAACAAGCATGCAAATCAAGAGTTCTAATTTCATGGTCCGTGAAAGTATTTAAGCCAGATAACTACCATATATTCAGGGGATCAGCCATGGCAATTTAGGTGTTTCTTCTAGTACGGGTTCGCTTTACAGGGTCAGGGAAGCTTCTTAGTAACCAGCAAAATTATGTAATTGGTACTGAATGAGTGCAGTAACATGTTTGAAGCGCACCTGTAACAACCTACGTTGAATAGAAATTCAGGGTAAAGCACAGAAAAATCAAGAATTTCCTTTCCATATCTTGTTAAATTTACTTGCAGTGTGTCTTTTGAATTTGCTAGCTAATGTTCCTAGTTGGTTCCCTAGCACAGCTCTCTCCTTATTGCCATGTCAGAGCTCTTTCTGGGAGGTCTAATTAATCTGTGCTGGCCCAGAATTGGAATTTAGATAAAATGGCTCTCACAAATACCAAGCTATTGATATTGCTTTAAATCAATATGTTAGGCCCCTTTCACACATACGGTCCGTTCAGTTCATCAGTTCAGTCACGTCAAATGTATCAGTTTTTGGTCCTGTTTTTTTGACAGATGAAAAATAGGGCATTCATCCGTTCCAAAAAACGGCCATTGACGGAAGCGGTAAAAACAGATGTTAACGGATGATCATCCGTTGTCATCCGTTTTTACATAGAGATGCATTGATGTCCATTTTTCATCCATCAACGCATGGATGAAAAACGGACCGTATATGTATGAAAGGGGCCTAAGGTGTCCGAAGTCCTGACAACAAGGCCTTTTTTGGGGTACTTAAGGACTAAGGTTGGGGAAACACTACTGTAAAGTGTTACCCAAGTGATATCCGAGTCCACTGGTGCTGCTGACATCACTTCCAAGATGGCGGCACCCAGCAGCAGTTTTGGGGCACTTAGAAGTCTACACAAAGGGAGGCTTTTACGGGTAAATAAAGTGTATAACATACGATAAATGGACGTATAATGATTAAAACCCTATTGGAAGATTCTTCTTGAAATGAAAGATCTGGTGACTGGGTCTATTTAAAACAAAATATTAATCTACGTGTTCCCAATCTTAAAGCGGAGTTCCACCCTGGGAATACTTTTTTTTAATAAAAATACCCCCGGGGCAGTCAGGGCTAGTACATTCCACAATGGCTAGCCTCTGATCTGTCCCGGGTTGCACTTACCTTTTTTAGAAGAAATACTTACCTTGAAAAAGTATTGTCCAGCGCTGCCATCTCAGGTGTGGGCAGCTTGAAGCCAGCGCGATCCTCTTCTGCGTCCTCTTCCGTCTTCTTCGGTCCCACGATGCACTGCACCGGCCCCGCTGTCACTTCCCGTGCCACAGCGTCATCCCTGCACAGCTTCTGGGCATGCCCAGAATCGGTTTAACAAGGTATGACGGCGCCTGCACTGGAACGGACATCGGGGGCGGTGCAGGCGCATTGATTCCTGGGAGCTGAATTCTGGGAGCGATGACGTTCAGCTCCCAGGAATCATTGCAAGCCAGGAAGTGACAAATCGCCGTAGCCACCGAGGGGAAGGAAGGTAAGTATATTTTCTTCTAAACCAGGTAAGTAAAAAAAAAAAAAAATTGCAATTATCCATTTGTTTTTCAGGTGACCCCGGGCATGAAGATGGAGGTAAGTTTTTTTTTTTTTTTTTTTTTTTTTTTTTTTTTTATTTTAGGGTGGAACTCTGCTTTAAGTTACCGACCTTTAGAGGAACTACACTGCATCTGAGCACTATAAACCAAAAACGCTGTTTATTTCATTTTTCATATTCAAAGCCAACTCCCCCATCCATCCATGTCTCCAAGCTTTATTTTGTGGAGGAATCACTTTTAAAAATACTCCTTAGCATTGCTGGCTGTGGCCATCTTGACTAAGATTCATGTAGCATTTACTTCCTGGATCCATCTGCCCTTGGCTTGTGAATTATTGCAGGAGGGTGTGTTTTAACAGAGAAAACCCCTCCTGAAGACTTCTGGGATGTATGGTATTATTTGCCTGGACGTGGAAAACAGGAAGTATCTGAAGAAATGTAAAAACGGTGAATATATTATACCTTCCTATCCGTCTACTAATGCCAGCAGCATGAGGATTAAAAATAGTCAATGTTGATTGAGAGAGTGGAGTTCTGCTATAAGATCTAGCTATGCAATATTTGTCTTCCACTAACATTTTGCAGAGCCCCTTTATATAAAGTTTCAATACCAGTGGGTTAGGAAGATCCTGGTCCTGTAAGCATATAATCTAATGCTATAGAAGTGTGTATTAGATGGAGTTGTTTCTGGGTGGTTGTTTTCTTGTCAGTGAAATAAATGAATATGAGGAATACTGGATGAGTCATTTGAGAGGGCAGGAGAAAATGACTCCAGGTCGGGGGAGCTAGTATTCTGATCTCTGGATATACATATGTTTTCAGACTTTGCCACCTACACATGTTGGGTTTTGTCATAGATTTGTTGTCTTATCCTGTGTACATTTTTGCAAAGTGGAAATGAATATACACTTTTTACAGAGGCAGTGGTTGAAACGGCACCATTAACAACCTTGTATACTGAGACACTGTTTGACAAAGCTCAGCCATCACCCATGTGTAATAAAATCATGGATTTGAGCAGTTTGCAATGCAGGGGCCCTCCGGTAATACAAATTATGATCACTGCGGTGTTACTGTTCTTAACTAGAATACATCAAGGCCTTTCCTGTCTCCTGCCTATTGAGAGCCTCTTTTTTTTTTTTTTTTTTTTTTTTTTTTTTTGTGGTGCCTTTAAATTGAACTGTAAGGCCACTGGGCATTTACCCCTAGTGTTTCTGTGTGGGTGGAAGGTACAGAAAAAGGGGGGGGGGGGAAATGGTCTAGCTGAAATAGTTGGGTGTGATATCCCTGGTGACACCACAAGTATAGCGGTCCTTCCCCTGGCTCTAGGACGTGGGCAGAAAAAAAGCAGGTGCGTATTTAGCCATGGTGTTCCTGTGCCCGGTGGAAGGTACAGGTGCGTATTTAGCCATGGTGTTCCTGTGCCCGGTGGAAGGTACAGGTGCGTATTTAGCCCTGGTGTTTTTGTGCTGGTGGAAGGTACAGGTGCATATTTAGCCATGGTGTTCCTGTGCCCGGTGGAAGGTACAGGTGCGTATTTAGCCCTGGTGTTTTTGTGCCCGGTGGAAGGTACAGGTGCATATTTAGCCATGGTGTTCCTGTGCCCGGTGGAAGGTACAGGTGCGTATTTAGCCATGGTGTTCCTGTGCCCGGTGGAAGGTACAGGTGCGTATTTAGCCATGGTGTTCCTGTGCCCGGTGGAAGGTACAGGTGCGTATTTAGCCATGGTGTTCCTGTGCCCGGTGGAAGGTACAGGTGTGTATTTAGCCATGGTGTTCCTGTGCCGTTGGAAGGTACAGGTTCATCTTTAGCCATGGTGTTCCTGTGCCGTTGGAAGGTACAGGTTCATATTTAGCCATGGTGTTTTTGTAAGGGGGGAAGGTACATGATGTGAATTGTCCAACCTCACTGCTGGCAGCTTGTAACAACACACTTGAGCCCTGCTGCAGTTGAATGATGCACAAAGTAATATCAACATTTAGAGCAATATGCACTCAATATCATCCCTGGCAGCATACTGGCCCACACCTTGGTACAGATTGGAGCACCATCCAGCTGCGGCAGCTGTCAACCTCCTCATAGGCATGTTGGCTCCCAGCATCGGGGCCGGATGGGAAGCCTGTGCCTTCCACCCACACTAAAACCCCCAGTGAGCATGAAGCCTTACTATATGGATTATTATTGTCAAGTTTGGCATGGATTCCCTGATACTGGAGTTATTTCAAGGGTTCCTCTGAGTTGAAAAGGTTGAGAGAGTCTGGCATAGAGGCTGATTCATTGATTGATTGATTTTACCTGGGGTATGACATCATATAGTGAAATAGTGCTCTCCATTATGGCCACATCCTCTGACACTTCAAATGCATAAAACTGTGCTCGAATTGAGTGACCCCACATACATTGGCTTTAATTAAGACCTATATATATTGATAATTGTTTAAGGTGTATTTATTAACTTTTCTGTATAATCAATTTCTGAATGTTAAATTGTGGAGTTTTAAATTCTAATTGTAAGTTTGAAAATAGCTGTTTTTATTGGGTTAGATTTTCTCAGTAATAAACGAGGGCTAGGTGGGGCCTGCTTGTACGTGTTTCCAATTCTAAGAGGGAAGACGTCACACAAAAGGTAATGTTCAGGATGAATGGGAGAAAATAATAGTACAGTAGGTGTATAGTGAAGGTGGGATAGGCCTCCCTGAAGTGATGAGTTTTCAGAATTATCTAAAGGTGAACAGATTGGGGCTAGGAAGTTCCAGTGGAAGAGAGAGGCTCAGAGGAATCCACCCCTATATGCTGAGCTTTCCGATTTGTACATAAAGAATAATAAAATCTATTTTTCAAAGCATTGTTGATGCTGATAATAAAGCTGAAGTTTAGGTATTTATTTTTAAATCCACACAAGGGACTGTAATTGAATGAGTTTCCCTTTTGCGATGGTGGCTTCTTTGTTCCATGAAATCTTCATTCTTCTGCCACTCGGATACCCTTGCAGCTGTGATCTTCCGGTGCTGCGTGGGTTAATGGAAGGTAAGGGCATGTGACAGGTAGAACCACTTATATTAACCCCTGCAGCACCAGAAGATCACAGCTATGGGAGTCAATATGAGCAGCTGGACCTATCACAGGCACTCATCATAAAACTGCCATCTATGCTCACCCTTTCCAGCAAGGTCTGTAAAGACATGGGTGAATGAGTTTGGGTTTGAGGAACTTGACTGGCTTTCAGAGTCCTGACCTCAACCCAATAGAAAACCTTTGGGATGAATTGGAGCAGAGACTGCGAGCCAGGCCTTCTCTCCAACATCGGTGCCTGACCTCACAAATGCGCTTCTGGAAGAATGGTCAAACGTTCCTTAGACCTAAACCTTGTGGGCAACCTTCCCAGAAGAGTTGAAGCTGTTATAGCTGCAAAGGGTGGGCCAACTCCATACTGAACCCTACTGACTAAGACTAGGTTGCCATTAAAGTTTATGTGCGTGTAAAGGCAGGCGTCCCAATACTTTTGGTAATATCTCCTTTTAGCTTTAAGCTGCCCCCCATGATCTTAGTTCCTTCTGTGTTGAGCTGCTAATCCATGCAGATCCCATGTATGTATGTGTATGGTGCTCTGACAACAGATGTTATCACTGATGTCTAGTATAGCTACATCAACAAATCTATGTAGGCCAGGAGATAAGCTGGAACTACTGCATGCTCTGCTCTCCTTATACAGTATTGTCCTACTGGAAATTCAGCTTTCAGCTGTCTCTTCTCTTGTAGTGTGTGTATACTTTATTGTTAAGGGAAATGTACAGCCTCCTATGGATTACAGGAGTGCAGATTGTTCTGTACTCCTGTGACCCGTTTTCAGCAGAGAGCATGCTGAAGACCGAATCCGCCAGGTGCCTGGACTTAGGCGGTGTTCGATTGCTCAGCTCTCAGTGTAGAGGCGCCGGGGGACAGATGAAGCATCGGACCGATTTTTTTTTTTTTTTTTTTTTTTTTTTTTATGTAAGGAGACTTTAACCACTTCAGCTCTGGAAGGTTTACTCCCCTTCATGACCGGGTCATTTGTTTCTATACAGCACTGCGTTACTTTAACTAACAATTGCGCAGTCGTGCTGTGCTGGACCCAAATAGAATGTGTCCCTTTTTTTTTTTTTTTTTTTTTTTTTCCGTGGGATTTGATCACCTCTGTGGTTTTAGTTTTTGCGCTATAAACGAAGACCGACAATTTTTGAAAACCAAAACAATATTTTTTGCTTTAAAACCTATCCAATTAAAAAAAAAAAAATGTCTTAATCAATTTGAGGCCAATATGGATTCTGCTACTTGTTTTCGGTTAAAAACAAAAAAAAAAAAGATCCCAATTAGCGTATATTGATTGGTTTGTGCAAAAGTTATTGTGTTTACAAACTATGGGATAGATTTATGGAGTGTTTTTTTTTTTTTTTTTTTTTTTTTTTTTATTAGACGAGACAAATCTGACACTAAGTGGCACATTTTGGGGACCAGTGACAGCAATAGTGATCAGTGCTGAAAAAATGCACTGTCACTGTACTAATGACATTGGCAGGGAAGGGGTTAACATCAGGTGTGATCAAAGGGTTAAATGTGTTCCCTGGGAGTGCTTGCTAACTGTGTGGGGGGGATGCTTTGACTGGGGGAAGACAGAGATCAGTGTTCCTACTTGGCAAGAACACAAGATCTCCATCTTCCCCCTCTTACAGAACAGTAGTCTGCCTCGTCTACATAGGCAGACCGCTGTTCTGCCTCTCTTACGAATGATCGCCGGGCGCCGACTAACATTGGCTCCACCAGGCCTGCTAATTGGCTCTCGCTGTGTCTAATCACAGCGGAAGCAGGTTGCCGGCGGTGTGTGCGTGCCACAGACCCAGTGCTCGAAATTACGTACAGGTACCTCCTTTCGCGGAGGAGAGTCGCCCTGCTGCAGGATATATCTGCGCGGGGCTGTCCATAGGCGGGGTTAGAGGGTTGTTCACCTTTTAGTGACAAGCATTACAGCAGCATCAGAATATTACCCGCTCTTCTTTTTCCAAAAAAAAAAAAAATCATTCTTACTGTTTCAGCTACTCCTTACATTGCCCTCCCCTCTCCACCCTGCAGATGGCAGGACAGCGCAAGCGTTGGGTGCGTGGTCGGGGAAACTCACAAACAAATACTCTGCTTGGTTCTAGAGCTGCACGATTAATCGTATGAAAATCGCGATCTCGATTCACCCCCTCTGACGATCTAAACCTGACATATGCTCGATTCTTTGCATAGCTGAGGGAGCAGAGAAAACAGCTGTGGAAAACTCCCAGTAACTATAAACAAAATGATTACATTGTATCGTTCCTCCTGCAAACTCCTATCAGCATTTAAGTCTCCCAGTAACTATAAACAAAATGATTACATTGTATCGTTCCTCCTGCAAACTCCTATCAGCATTTAAGTCTCCCAGTAACTATAAACAAAATTATTACATTGTATCTTTTCCTTCCCTCTGCCAGGGAGAAAGGAAGTTTAACCTCTTAAAGACTAGAACTTTTTCTGACACTTGTTGCTTGCAAGTTAAAATCATTTTTTTTTGCTAGAAAAGTACTTAGAACCCCCAAACATTTTATATATTTTTTTAGCAGAGACCCTACAGAATAAAATGGCGATTGTTGTAATATTTTATGTCACACTGTATTTGCGCAGCAGTCTTTCAAACGCAATTAATAAACTTTAATGAATAAAAAAAAAAACGTAACAGTAAAGTTATCCCAATTTTTTTTTGTTACACAGAGAATCGTGATCTTTATTCCAAGCTAAAAAATCGTGATTCTCATTTTGGCCAGAATCGTGCAGCTCTACTTGGTTCCCTCCCACACATACGCTGTCCACTCTCATTTACTCTTGCAGAATTCTGAAAGTGGACTTTGCATGTGTGGGTGAGGAATGAAGCCGATCACACCGATCACTTCCTCGTGAGTTGCTGGGGGGTGCCTCTACTTCTTACCATGTCCTGCCATCTGCCAAAGCAAGTTTTCTGAAGGAAAGATTAAGAAAATAAACATGTTATACTTACCTGCTCTGTGTAATAGTTTTGCATTGAGCAGCCCCAATCTTCTTATTGAAGCAAGTCTTCTGCTATGGGGGCACTCAAGCAGGTTCGCTCCCAAGCTGCACTGTGTGTCTCCATTCACACATAGCGCGGCTTGGCACTCCCCCCTGTTCTCATAATTGCTCACTTGCTGTGATTTGCAGAAGTCAATGGCTCCCGCTGCTTTGCAAGCCATAGTGAATAGAAAGCCCAGAGAGCCGTTGCTCTCATGCACATTGCTGGATCAAGATTGGGCTCAGGTAAGG
This sequence comes from Pelophylax lessonae, assembly GCF_965119305.1. Classification (NCBI taxonomy): domain Eukaryota; kingdom Metazoa; phylum Chordata; class Amphibia; order Anura; family Ranidae; genus Pelophylax; species Pelophylax lessonae. The sequence goes on from NC_138771.1 coordinate 274,273,468, forward strand.
AAATGAACGTTTACCATCTGTAAACTGGAGCTGAAATGATAATTTATAGACTTCAAAGCTGCTTAATGCTTGCTAAAAGCTCTGTAAATACTTGCTGTACACACTGCTCTTTTACAAGCTGAGGCCCGTATGTACAAGGCTTAACCGGTCGTCCGTGTTTTGTCCAGAGGGGTGTCTGTTGGTTGGAATGTGCTCTAGACTGCACACGAATTTTCCCGTACGACAGAATTCTACTTCAGAAGTGATGTCATGTGTTGGATTGCTTTCTATGTGTTCTTTCATCTCTGAGCATGCCCAGTCTTGCTCATAAGATTTTTTCCCCATCGAAATCTGTACTAATGAGACGAAAATCGGCCGTGTTTTGATGGAGGACAAAAAATTTTATAGCCTGCACACCAGGATTTTTTCGGACGAAAAGTCGGAGTCTGCTGTCGGAAACCTCATAATAACAAGCCGAAAATCGGCAGATCGGTCGTCGGACGAAATTTCCCGGCCGAATTTCTTCTCGTGTGTACGGGGCTTTAGTTTATCTCTAAAAACAGCTTGTGACTATTTGTTTTTTTTATGTAGCCATTGCCATTCCCAGTAAGTGCCGGTTCACATTTATGCGATGCGGGAACGCTGCGAATATGCAGCGTGTTCCCGCATCGCATCCGCACAACAGGCAGTTCACACTGCCATATGGGATACGCTGGGGGGTGTCAATTCAAAGTTAACGACACCCCCAGATCAGATCGCATATCCCAGTGTGATCTGAAAGTTCGCACAGAATTGGATCGCACTAGTGTGAACCACCATGCGATCCGATTCTGCTGCGGACCAAAAAAGGGTCCTGTGCGGGTTTCAGTGCGATTGCGGTGCGAATTCAGCCATACAAACTGTATGGCTGAATTTGCACCGCACGGACATCGCATGTAATTTTAGGAGCAGTGCGCTCCGAATTACATGCGATCTCTGTGATCGCACTAATGTGATCACTCTTTAGATAGATGTGTAAATCTATCTTGTGTAAAATACATGACATTTATTGGATTCAGCTTCACACATAATACAGGAAAGCATGTAAAATGCAGAGAAGTATGGGGTTTGTTTTTTCCCCCATGTATACTTGCCTAGGTGGATGCAGCATTGGTCCAATGCCGCATCAGTCCCCCGGCGCTTCTACACTGAGAACCGAGCGATCGAACACCGCCGATCGCTCACTTCTGACCGCTCCACGGGCAGAGAGCTGGTGACTGGTCAGTCAGCAGCTTTGTGCTCTGTCCCCTCCGCGCTCACTGGAAAGCTGGGCTGTGGAGGGGCGGGAGTGGCCGGCTCAGGCTCTCAGTGGCTCTGACATCTATGATGTCCGCAGGTAATGGACTTCCGCCCAATCTGTACTGAAAATGGATCACAGGAGTGCAGAACGATCTGCACTCCTGTGATCCATAAGATATACAGCCAAACGAGCTTTTGGCTGTACATCTCCTTTAGTCCCCGGTCACACATACAGTATCTCACAAAAGTGAGTACACACCTCACGTTTTTGTAAATATTTTATTCTATCTTTTCATGTGAAGAAATGACACTTTGCTACAATATATAATAGTGAGTGTACAGCTTGGATAACAGTGTAAATTTGCTGTCCCCTCAAAATAACTCAAAACACAGTCATTCATGTCTAAACGGTTGGCAACAAAAGTGAGTACACCCCTAAGTTAAAATGTCCAAATTGGGCCCAAAGTGTCAATATTTTGTGTGGCCACCATTATTTTCCAGCACTGCCGTATTCCTCTTGGGGATGGAGTTCACCAGAGCTTCATAGGTTGTCACTGGAGTACTTTTACATTCCTCCATGACGACATCACGGAGCTGGTGGATGTTAGAGACCTTGCGCTCCTCCACCTTCCATTTGAGGATGCCTCCACAGA